>NC_045629.1:84491063-84807063 GCF_009829155.1 Mustela erminea
CCCGCGCCCACTCACGCAGGCAAGGACTTCAGCAGGTTCTCCCGGAGCTCCAGGGTCACCAGATTGGCGAGGCTGAAAGAGAGATCCGGGTGAGGCGTGTGGGAAGCAAGCACAGCGGGGGTGTGTGCGTGTGTGTGTGTGTGTGTGTGCTGAGCCTGTCCCTCCCGCCCCCCGGAGGGCACCCACTTGCCCACGTCCCCGGGCAGCGCTTGTAGGGACACGTCATTCAGTGCCAGGTGAGCCAAACTGCGGAGCTGAGTGAAGCCTTCGGGGAGCCTGCACCAGGAGAAGGGGGATCCTAGACGTCAAGGACAGGGCTGTGGAGGCCCCCAGGCCCACTACTGCCCCCTGCCGCGGCCACCACCCACCTGGACAAGGGGTTCCCGCTGAAGTCCGCGATCTCCAGAGCTTTGCAGAACTTGATGCTCTCGGGAATCTCGGGGATGTCTGCGAGAAGAGAAGGGCCCCGAGAGGACAGGGTCACCATGGAGACGCACGCAGAGCGCCCACGCGCTCAAAGCCCTTCCTGCCAGCCCGCAGCTGCAGCCCCGCCCCGCGCCGGTCCCTCACCGTTCCGGGACACGTCGAGCTCCACGAGCTGCATGAAGTTGGCCACCTCGGGGGGCAGCCGCTGGATCTCGTTGTCACTCAGGCCCAGCTTGCGCAGGTTCAGCAGTCGGAAGAAGGGCTGTGGGCAGGAAGCAGGGTCAGGGGAGGGCGGACTCTGCAGCAAAGCCCCCTCCAGAGTGGACACCAATCACAAGCCACGGACCCCATGGGCCTCTGCCTGCTCCAGGCCACACAGGAACCCAGGGTCCTGCCTCATCAACCCCGTCTGCAGCAAGAAAAGAAGAAAAAAGCCCGTACCCACGCCTTGCTACACTTCCACTTTGCTAACTTTTGGTACCCGGTCTCCTGATGTCACGTCCTGCCACCGTCTCACCATATGGCCGACCTCGTGAGCCCAGATCTCAGCTGAGAAGTTCACCTGCTCCCGAGCGGGCGGCTCTTCCTTCCCTGTGTGCTCCCTCAAGACTGCCCTCACGCCCTGGAGCTCCTCTCCTACCCACCCAGGAAGGGAGCCCGCCAGGACCCACAGTGCCTTCTGCCACAGCACCCGACCTCCCTGGACCGCATCTGTGGCAAGAACTTGACAACTACCAAGAAAAAAAAAGGCAGGAAAAGAGAGGCACACAGGTAGTCATCCCGGAGGCTCCTGCACACGGCAAGGGACAGAGCCCCCCCAACCAAGCCCCGGTGGGCCACACCCTTTGTGGCACACAGCCCCCAGGCACGGGGCCACCGAGCACCCTGTCTCCAGAAAGGAAATCCTTTTATGACCTGCTTCCTTTAGTCTCCCCCGCCGAGCGGACCAGGACGCGCAGCAGCCGGCAGAGGCGGAGAGCCTGCGGACCCGCCTCGGGGAGAGCTCGCCGCCCCAGCGCGGCCGGGCCGAGAGCAGGCCGAGCAGCAGGCGGGGCTGCCCGCCCCCCGCGCCGCGCGGCAGGTGGGTCCCCACCTGGCGGCTCAGGTTCCCGGCCGCCGCGACCCCCCGACCCCGCCGCGCCCCGCCGCCCGCTGCCACCTGGTGCCGGCGCCCGAGGCAGGCGAGGCCGGCGCCCAGGTGCGGGCGGCCGCTCACCTTGGGCAGCTCGCGCAGCTGGTTGGCGTCGAGCAGCAGCTCCTCCAGGCTGCGGCTGTAGCGGTAGATCTCCTCGGGCACGGCCTGCAGCGAGCAGTGCCGCTTGTCCACCGACTCCACGTGCCGGTTGCAGCGCCACAGCGGGATGCACTTGAGCATGGTGCGGGCGGGCGGGCGGGCGCGCGGCGGGGGCTCAGACGCGGGCTCGGGCGGCGGGCTCGGCCGGGGGGCGGGGCTCGGTCCGCATGAGCGCCGGGGTCGGCCGGGCGGGGGAGGGGCGGGGCGGCGGCGGCGGCGGCGGCGGCGGCGGCGCTGGGCCCGGGCCGCGCTCGGAACGCTTGGCCCAAGGCGGCCCGAGCTGGGGTGAAGGCGAGGGGCGGCGGTGGGCCGAGGCGGGGCCGGGGGCCCGGGTGGGCGCGGCCCGGCCTGCGCTCAGAGTCTGGGGAGACGGCGACGGCGGCCGCGCATCCCGCCCAGCCCGCTCCTCCGCCGCTGTGCCGCAGCCGGAACAGCCGCCGCTGCCCGCCGGACTGCCCCGCCGACAACCGCCGGCCGCCGCGCAGCCCGCCGGGAAGCCGAGGCCCGCCCTCGCCGCCGGGAACTACAAACCCCACAAGCCCCCGCGCTGCTGGCGCCTCCGAGAACCCGTAGCTGCCCCACGCACAGCCTGCCGGGAAGCCCCGCTCCCGTCCGCAAAGCACGCCGGGACGTGAAGTCGGCCTAAGGCCCGCGCTCCCGCGGGCGTCCTGCAGGCTTCCTGGCCGTGAACCCCCACCCCGCGCCTCGGTCCCCTCCCAGGGTGGTCCCCACGAACCCCACCGCGGCCGGTCAGCCGCCCCCGCCCGGCTCCTCCCGCGGGCCTTCTCCCAGCACCCCTCCCGAGAAGGGGCGCGTTCGCCGGCCCTCAAGGACCCCGCCTGTTCCTTCCCCCAGGCTTGCCCCGGGAGCCCAGAAGCACAGGACCACTGTCACACAGGGAGGTCGAGGGCCAAGGCATCTGCACCTTTATCCCCACGTGGGCGGCTGGGCCTGAGACACCAACACATCACTCTCGAGAGCCCCGAGGAAACAAGGAGCAAGTGCAAGTCCGGGCAACAGGGCCAAGGTCACGCGGAAAGGTCACTGTTATCAAAACGCTCCTGGTCATACACTTCAGCCACCACCTTGCGACCGGCAAACCAGCGCCCATTGAGGGCCTGGATGGCCTTGTGAGTCTCAGAGGCTACGGAGAACTCCACAAAAATCTTGACGATGATCTCCGCGTCCTCCTCCTCGCCTTGCTTCTCCTGGTAGATGATGACGCGGTTGACAGCACCGAACTTGCCACACTCCTCGGTCACCTCCCCCTCCAGGTCATCATCGATGTCCTTGGGGTCCACCATGTTGCGCAGAACCATCACTGTGGACTGTGCGGGGGAGGGGACAGCTGAGCGCTGCAGCAGGCTGGACCACCACCCCCAGCTGCCCCCCACCGCCACCACCCTGCACAGGCCCCCACCGCCCACCTCCTGCTTGCGCAGCAGCTTCTGCATCACCATGTGGCGGGCGCTGCTGCCGGAGATGCTCATGTGCTCCTGCTCGCTCAGCATCTCCGGCCGCTCCGATTCGGGGAACAGCTCCTCCTCTTCCTTCTCCTTCTTGGGCTCCAGGAGACCCAGCGTTGGAGGGCTGGCCAGGATGGGGTTGACCACTCCCACAGAGGGGATGGTCACCGGAATGGGAGGCCGGGCTGGGGTCACACCTGCAGCAAACCCACCAGGTCCAGCAGTCACGCTCCCCCATCTCTGCCCCTCCCGGGAAAGTGCCCCCCCCGCCCCCCGCCCCTCAGCCACGGCTGAGCAAGGTCCTACCCGCCCAGGGTTATGCCCAGAGGACTAACACGGGAAGGAGGGAAGGCATGACCCATCCGGGCTCACCTGTGATGACTCCTGGGGCCTGGGCAGCCATGACTGCCTGGGGCAAAGCCCCCAGAGGCTGGGCCAGAGTCAGTGCGGGGGAGACCAGTCCAGGCGTGGCCAGGGTACCCAGCACCGCTGCTCCAGCCACTGCTTCCTGCAGACCGGAAGATCACCACACTCAGTCCCCAGTCCGGCCGCCTCCGCTCAAGACCACACCAAGAGCCAGCCCCCAAAGGACGAGGGAGGGAGGGAGGGGCTGTCACCCACAAATCAACTATGTGGCTGGGCCATCCCTCACCTGAGCGGTGATCTTGGCTGTGGCGGCAGCGGCGGCCACAGCCGCAGCAGGCGGGAGGCCTCCAGGGCTGGCAGGTGTGAGCAGGGGCATGGGGGGGGTGACAGCCTTGCCCACTCGCAAGTACTGGCCTCCCAGATCAAAGAGGTTCATGGAAGACACGGCATCCTGGGACGACTGGGCCTTCTCATACTCTGCAGGGCAGGAGCAGTGGTGAGGGGGAGCCACGGTGCGGGGAGGCCCCACCCTCACTGCCCTCTCTCCAAACTCACCGATGAAACCATAACCCTTGTGCTTGCCAGTCGTAGGGTCCCGGGCAAGCGTGCAAGATTTGATCTTGCCAAAGGCCTCAAAGACGCTCTTGATGTCATCATCTGAAAGGTCCTGGTGCACGGACGCCACGTAGATGCGGTTGAAAGCTCGAGCCTCCTCAGCCAGCTGGTCTATGATGGGCTGGGCCTGGCCTATGTTACTGGGTCTGCCCACCTGGGAGAGAGGCAGGGCACAGAGCCCACAGTCAGCACAGGCCTGGCCCCGTCAGACTTCAGGCTTCTGGAGAGGCTGCTCGGCGTCGCCTGGCTGACTGAGAACAGAGAACACACGTGCCAGCCCCGAGGCCCACCTCCCTGGCCCTCACCTTGATATTCCTGCCTCCTAGCATCACCGAGTTCATCTGCTCCAAGGCGAGCTGAGCAGCTTCCGGGACCTCGTACTCCACAAAGGCAAAGCCCTGGGTACAGGAACGTGCCGTGAGGCCAACAGAGCCCAAGGTGGGGAGGGTGGGGCCTGGGGAGGGGCAGACTAAAGCCCACCTTGTGCTTCATGGTGACGGAGTCCCAGGACATGTCAATGCTCTTGATGGGTCCAAAGGGAGCAAAAGCCTGGCGGATGGTGTCCTCCCCAAGCTCATAGTAGATGGACCCCACGTAGACCCGGCACATGATGGCCAGTGCCCGCTGCCGCTGAGCTGCCATCTGGAGCAGGACACAAGGGGAGAGAGAGCCCCTGGCTTGTGAGGGGGTGGCAAGAGGCTGGGCAGCCCACTCCCCTCCTGGCCCACCTACCCATCTCCGCCGGGGGGAGGGCTCCCCACGCGGCAGCACAATGCAGGCCCAGCTCCTGCGGTCAGGGTGGCAGGGGTCAACAGCACCCTACCCCCAGGAAGGAAGGTCAGGCCCAAAGGCAGGACACGGACGCACCCTGGCCCACCCAGGTCCTGGGCAGACTGGCAGCAAAGCTGACGGGGGCCAGGAGGCAGGGCCACACGCCCTCCCACCACGCCCACCTTCCAGTCTGGGGGCCAGGTTCCCCACGCGGGGCTGAAAGATCCTCCCAGGGTCCTGGGCGAGTGCTCCGACAGAAGAGGGAAGGGGAAGCCATCCAGGCTGGAGGCACCCGCTAGCGTGGAGGCAAGAGAGGGGGCACAAGACAGGGCAGCTACTGCCCAGAAGAGAGCCCAGGGAGGAGGTCAGGAACCCAGATGGGGGCTCACTGGAGAGAGAACAAAGAGCAGCTGCTCAGGCGGGGGCTGGGCGCTCTGCAAGCCCCTCAGTGTGCCGAGCACCTGACCAAAAAGGGCTGGCTGGAGCTCACGCCGGCAGCCCCAAGGCCAGGCCCCCAGGAACATCAGAAGGTGGCAGAGCTGCCAAAAAGAGAAGCCCTGGGGCTCCCTGGAGTAGGGAGATAACAGGCCCAGCAGGCCCACAGCTCTGCTTGGGCAGACACTGCCTCTGTGCTAGGGCCAGCCGGGGCCGAGGGACCTTTCCACGCCCTCAGGGATGGGCTTCCCACTCGGGCCCCCTCTGCACGATGTGCGAGGCGGGGGGGGGGGGTCCCCACAGCCACACGCGGTGGGCCACCAGGAGGAGCTGAGCCCTGGGGAAGACCACAGACCCAGGAGAGGCAAAGAAGATGGGGCCCTGGCTCTAACTTCTCCACAAACTGGGGCTCCCCTCACCCTCACAAGGCCCCCATAACCGGAGGCCAGTTTCCCTCTTTAGATAGCATCGGACCGAGGATATAGACCAGCCTTCCCCTCCCTCCGGGAAGAGCCTCAAAGTAAGGTCCGCATATCCCCCAAACTAGGAATCCCCCCCAAATGGGACTGCCCTCCTCAAACTGGGCTCCCAGAAAGTACGCCTCAGGCCCCTGCTGAGACCGAGGACCCCAAAGTGGAACTATGTCCCCTCTTGCACCAGGCAGCCCGACAGGAAGCCCCATGCCTCTCGGGTCACAACTCCCCAAGAGGGAGCAATATCTCCGCTTCAGTGGGGGCTTCCCGACAGGTGGGCCGAGAGCCCTCTCCCTGACAGCCCCCGCCCCCGATAGACGCTTCCCAGAGAAGACACTGGGTCTGTCTGGCCGCACCTCCTGTGAGAGCAGCACACCAGGGATGAGCCCAGGAAGAGCCATGTTTCCCCCCTCAGACTTCCCGGAGCAGGGCCTGGCCTCCTCCTCAGCTTGCCTCTGGGAGATGGAGGAGCATCTCCTTCCCAGACTCCTCCGCCCATGGCAGCCAAGGCCTCAGGCACTGCCTCTGCCTCCTCCCGGGCCCACTCTGGGCTCAGCCCAGCCCCTGGCTGCTCCCTGGCTGCACGGCCCCTACGCCCTGCGGACAGCCAGGCCCAGAGGACCAAGTTCTTGTCCTTCCCTCTCCTGCTTGCTTGGCAACCCCCCGCCCCCCGCCCCATCCAACCATCCTCCCTCCGGGTCTGATGGGGCCGGGAGTTTGGACTCTTCTCCCCTCGGGGGCCTGACCCCTTCTCAACCCCGGAGCCCAGGCAGCCTGGAGACCAGCAAAGCTGGCGGCCCAGGCATGGCACCTTGTGCGTGCGGGCGACACGGATGCAGCTGGGCCTGGCGTGGGCAGCTACCCTCCTGGCCTGCTGCCCTCCGCAGTTACCTGGCCGGTTAGTTTTAAGGCAGGACCTCAGAGCAGATGGAGGCCTCCCCAGGGGCGGTCCCGGCTGGGTGCCCGCCCACACCACTGGCCCCGCCACGCCTGGCGCTCTGCTGCGCTCGTCCCGAGCTGGCGGGCAGGGCCGGCTAGGGGAGCAAGGTCCCCAGCACGTGGGCTGCACTGCCCCCCTCTAGCCCTGACTAAGGACATGAGCCCCGGAAGAAGTGAGCATTTCTATTGACCGATTGCAAAGGTGAGAGAGGATCTCCAAAGCCCATTGTCACTGCTGCCATCTGAAAGACAGTAAAGACAGAGTTCAGTCTGTTGGAGCCGAGCAGTCTCCCGCTCTTGTCACGCCTCACGCAGACAGCGGCAAGGCCCGGAGTCCCCGCCCTGCCAGGGAGGTCCGCCTGCCTTCCCAAACTGCCAGCCAACTGGCCAGCCACCGGCACCTGCCCAGGGGGGCCTCAGAGCCCCAGGTGCCCCGCCCCACAGCCTGGCCGGCAGGGCAGAAGGAAGGGAGGGGGGAGGGGGGAGGGAGGAGGCGGCGGCGGAGGAGGAGGTGGTGGAGGAGGAGGAGGAAGAGGAGGGTGCAGATGGAGCACAGTGAAGAGCCAGGGCGTCTCCTCAGGGCCGGGCAGGGGGCAGGGGGCTCGAGGCCCAGGCACCTGTCAGCCTTGCCCTGGCCTCTTCCCCACAGCCATGGCTGCTTGTGGCCACAGGGCTAGAGCAGGCGGCTGCTGGAGGCGCCCCCAGCCTGTCCTCTCTGTCCTGGACCCCAACTCAGGTGGTCTGGACTCACTGCAGGGGTCGGGGCCTGACCACTCTCATCCGAGGCCAAGGGGACGGGAAGGAACGCCCCTACATGCTGCACCGCCACCTGGGTGCACAGGCAACCTGAGGCAACAATTTCAAGTCCAAGAGGAGGAGCCAACTCAGGGGGCGGGGCACAGCTACAGCGCCAGGGCAGGGAGGGGACCATGGGCACTCAGCAGACGGGTAAGGCTGGGCCACTCGTGGCCCACGGAGGAGCCTGGGCGCCCCAAGAACGAGTCCTTGAGAAACAGAACCACAACAGCTTGTGGGGACGGCCACAGGCACAGGAGGAAGAGAAGGAAGAGGAGGCGGAGGTGGTGGGGAGGGGCGGCGGAGGCTCCCCGGCCCAGGCGGGTGGGGCGGCCTCCAGCGGAGCCAGCAGCGAGCCGGAGCGCGGGGCCCGGGGGCTCACCTGCAGGTTGGTGAGCTGCTGCTGCTGGTGCGCGATGGTCTGCTTCACCAGCACGCTCTTGATGCTCTGCTCCATGGCGTACTTCTTGGCCTGCGGGAGGAGGTGGTGAGGGGCACTGGGGGGCCCGGCCTGCAGGGGGGTGCGCCTTCCTCCGCCCGCCGCCCCCCAAGCCCTGCCCGCGACTCCCCAGAGGTGCGCTCTCACCTTCTGGAGGGCCTCTTGCTGCTCGGGCGTCAGAGGAGGCAGTCCCAGCTTCGCGGCTGTGCTCTGCCCGTTCTCCATCTTGATGGAGTCCGTCCCCTGCAGGTGGGCAGCAGGGAAGTCATTAAGAACAAGCTCGAGAGCTCCCCTACACGGCCCCCGGGACCCCACCCCACCCGCCCCCGCAGAGCCGCACAAGGCCTCCAGGCCTGGCCCGTTCCCCAGCGACAGGCAGCTCGGCCCCTCTACGATCTCCCCGTGCCTGTCCTATGCCTGTCTCCCCCAAGACCCATGCCACTGAGACAGGCAGGTACCTTGGGGGCCTTGAGACAAGCCAGAGCAGCGGCAGGGCCCTGGCCACAAGGCCTCCTCAGGAGTTATGAAGACAGGCAGCAAGCAGGAGGGGCCCAGTGCTCGTCCCAAAACCGAGCCCAGAGCTTCAGCCCCGAGCCGTGCAAGAGAGCTGGCCCCAGCCATCCTTTACAAGGCAAAGGGGTCATGGTCCCCTGGATGTGCAGGGACTCCTCATTCGTGGACCACATGGCATCCACCCCCACCCCCCACACCTTCCCTCAGCCCCAGCTAGGCTCGCGGACTGCTTGGGCAGAGGTCTAGGGACCACTCAAGGAGCAAGTAAGGGGAAGGGTCTCCCTCCCAGCACACCTCCATGCAGCGCCCCCCCCCCCCCCCCCCCCGCAATGTTGAGAACCTGGAGCTGCCCTCCCCGGCCACAACAGCCCATCTCCACCAAACTCCTCCCTGGGCGGTGCTTAGCCCCTGGGAAGAGAAGCCAGGAGCAGACCAGCCACGGAGGAAAGTGGGTCTGTCAGCACCCTAGCCAGGCGAGCATGGACACCAGGAGATATTCCGGGGGAGAGGGTACAGCAGGCACAGCCCGCCGCAGACAGACCCAATGCAACCAGGATTAAGTTTACATTCCTCTGCCAAAACCCATCTCTAAGCTGTCCGCAGGGGAGAGAACAGGGCCGTGCAAGGAAAAGGCAAAGCACAGCTACTGAGCCAAAGAGTGTGTGCACCAGGGGTCTGGTCACACCAGCCTGCCCACCAGCTCCCAGGGCCTGGCGCTGCCCAGCAACGGCAAGGACAGACCACCGCCAGCCCCCTCCAGAGGGGGTGCTCTGCTGCAAACAGCACGCAGCCTAAGGAGGAACAGCGGAGAAGGCAGATCCCCAGCGCACACATGAGGAGCCAGGAGAGTTTCAAAGGAGGCAGGAAGGGGCCAGCTGACCCAAACCCCAAGAACCACCATCCTGACCAGCCCAAGTATTGGTTTTCCAGCACAGGGTCAAAGGGCAGGAGGGGCCTGGAGGCCCCCAGTCTGGCCCCTAAAGCCTGTCCTCTCCGCCCTCCCAGCTGGCCCCAAGCCCGCTTCTTCTTAGTGGGACAGAGGCCCTGAGAGCCAGGGGCTGTGACTCCGGAGCAGGCTGTCACCATGGTAATCAATGCCAACCCCCTTCCAGCCCCTTAGAAACTTTTCAATCTCTTCTTTGTCTTGATAAACAAAAGGCCCTTCTCCCATCAACCAGGGCAGGGGAGGACTGGCTAGAGGGACGTCCTGGCCCTTTCGCCCATCTGCTTCAGCCCCCCTAATTTCTCAGGATCCAGGCTGCATACCACGGCCAGCGCTCCCCTGAGTGTGCGGGGGGGGGGCCCACAAGAGGGCCCAGCTCCAACAGGCCCCCAGGCCACCTCTCTGAGCCCCCACTACAATCCACTGGAGGCAGGCGCTGCCATGGAGAAGCACAAAGAACCTTATTACCCAGCAACAAGGCCTGGCTCCACCTCCTATAGGACAGGCTCCCAAGGGCAGAACCACCCCAGCGGGACCAGATCTGCCCACGCCCACTCTGAAGCCCAGCCCAAGCCCCACACAGACCCTGTGCTTTCACTTGCACGGTGTTCTGCTTTGTTGTTTTATTCAAATTTCAGATTTGAAATGGAAATCTGTGTTTCTGGTTGTCACTACCCGTCACAACCTGCAACAGCACGGCTGCCCTCTGGAATGGCATGATGGCTAGCAACTGACACCGGCTCTGGCTAAGCCCCCACCTGACCATCGTCACCACCTGCCCGAAGTCTGAAGGCACACGAGGCTGCGAGCCACCACAGAAGCAGGGTGGACGCTACGGGGAGAGGCTGCAGCCAGGCGGGAGGCTGGGCGGTGAGGGAGGAGACAGGCACCTCTACCCAGAAGGCAGAGAAGAACCCCTGGGCTCCTCCCACCCCACCCCCATCTCTCTGGGCCCAGGGACAGGCAGGCAGGCAGGCGGGCGGGCGGGCAGGCGGGCCTGCGGGCAAGGACGCTGAGGTCAGTACCTGTGGAGGTTTCCATCTGTCTCCCGCTGCCACCACTGCCGCCGCCGCCGGCTCGGACCCCCCTCCTTGCTGGCCATTGACCTGCTGCAGGCAGGAAGGAGATGCTGTAATGGACAGTCATAAGACCACCCGCCCCGGCCCTCTCTCCCCTTCCCTAGCTAAAGGCTAAGTGCCCATGGATGAGAAAGAGAATCCAGCTGGGGCACCGGAAGAGCCCAGCTCTGGCTTGGCTCCTGAACACCCCACAGTAGCCCACTCACCCCACTCATTCTGCCAGGACACCTGCAGCTGCCCAGGGCCTGGCACAAAGGTAGCCCGGCCTGGCAGAATCGAGAGTAGCCCGGAGTTGGCAGGGAGTCATCAGGAAAGGACAGGACAGAGAATAAGAGAGCTCCTGCCCCACGTCAAGGAAGGCAACCTCCCTGCACCGGAAGCTGCCCCCGGCCACAGAGCTGAGGGCCTAAAAGATCAGTTCCTCTCTGGCCAGCAGGCTGGGACAGGCCAGACGGGACGACAGGGGCCCAGCTGGCCATCCTCCCTCACCCCTCCTGAGGCAGACCGGGGCACCTCTCTAGCAGCAGCACGCCCCCTCCCCCGTTCAGCATCGGTCCCAAGGCCTTCCACAGACTCTGGTCAAGCCCACACCCAAGCCCCTCGTGAAGACCCTTCTGAGGAGGGCTGCGCTCTCTGCATGACAGGGCCAGGCAGGGGCTCTGTGTGTACAGCCTCCCTCCCGCAGCGGACCAACTGTCCAGGGCTGGCAGCTGAGAACCTGGCCATACCCCATACCCAGAGGGGCCGTGGAGGCACCGCCATGCAGCACCGGCCTAACGGAAAGAAGAGCTCCCAGCTCAACTCAGCAGAATGGCAGGAGCAAAGACAGGCCAAGGGCAGGAGGTGAGCCATGTCACGGAGAAGGGAGACCTACTCCACCTTCTCAGAGGCTGCACAGCCGGAACTGAGAGCAGAACACACTTACCCCGCTCCCACCTTCTAAGACCTACAGCTCTCTAGGAACACAGGGACAGCCACGCCCACCCCATCAGCCCCGTACACAAAGTCAGAGGCGGACTTGGCCAGAGCGTGTCTGAGGCTTTGAGCCCCAAAGCAGACAGCAACGCAAGCCTGCGTGTGCTAGAGCCATGGCCAGCGGCACAGACGCTGCGGCTGACGCCCAAGCAGAGCCTCGGCTGAAGCTGCTCCGAGCTCAGCGACGCTGCTACATCAGAGAGAGCCGAGGACCGGGGCCCTTCTGACGTGGGTCCCCCCCAAGTGGGCATACGGCAGCTGGGGACAGGGCCAGTGTCCGGCTTGCCTCGAGTCCTCTGGCACCCCAGGAGCACATGTGGAGAGGAGGCTGCCCTGTCAAGTGCAAGGCCCACTTCAGTCTGGGGGAGCAATCCCGTCTCTTGACCCACGAACACAGCCAACCTGAGGATGCACTCATCAACAGCTTCCTGCTCTCCCAAACTAACGACCAGCCAGCACAGGAAGCGGGGCGCTGCTGAGGCAGGGCACCGCTCAGGGACTTCTAAGGAAAAGTCAGTCCAGGAGCAGGTGCTGCACGGGACATCCTACTGCCTCCAGAAGAGACCAGGTCCCTCGTCCCACAGAGCCTCAGCTTCCGTTCTCAGTACACACTAGAAGAGCCGGGAGAAAACTGTCACTTATCATCACAGCTGGTCACACGCGGTCACCCTCTGGCAATGAAAATAGGAGGCTCTGTGACCACAAAGCTCCCCAGCACCAGGCAGCAGTCAGTGCCGGAAGGGGTGAGAAATCCCCTCTGGGAGGCAACACAGCCACTTGAGTCTGGGCCCCAAACTCCAGCACTGTCACTGCTCACCAGACCAACGAGGGTTATTTCCATCAGAAAACCAGAAAAGTTAAGTAATTCCTTAACTCTCGCAGGTTTCTGGCTCCTCAGGCCTTGTGCCCGGAGGCTGGCACAAAGACTCCGTGAGTCACTCCCTGTGCCCAGGCTGTCCGTCTCCGCGACCAGCAGCACGGGCGTGACACCCGAGTCCGATCCACAGAGCGGAGCCGCTGCAGGGCGCTCCCCATCCGCTCAGTCCTCTGCCCGTGGTGCCCTGCTCGCTACCAGACGGCCAGGCTCTGTGCTGGGCACTTTGCATGCGGCAAAAACAAGACGAGACGGATGCCAAGAGGCAGCCACGAGAGAGGACTTCTGTGGGTCGTGAGCACCAGCGGAACATCAAGCACAAGATGCAAAGAAAGGGACTGAGGAGGCACTCGGGGCTAGGCAGCCGCGGAGGCCGAGGAGACAGGGTGCACGCCAGGGTGTTCAGGAGGAGGAGAGAGAGACGGAGCCCACAGGGAAGGCAGAGGGTCTGAGGCCCCTGCCAGATGGAACCCAAGGGTAATGGCCCCAAGCAGGAGTGAGCGCAGCTGTCCCAGGGAGGGAAGAATGGACTGGTAAGTCAGAGACACACTGTGCGTCACCAGAAGACTATGTCCCTGACGGGAAGGGACTGTGGCCTGTTTCTGCAGCCACCGGGTGGAAGGCACGAGTGACAAGAGCACTTCTGCATCCTCCTGTGTCCTTCCCTAGCAGATCACTAACAGCCCAGTTCAGTGCCACTCTACCCTCCCAGAAGAGCCCAAACCCGTCTCAGGGCAGAAACCGGCGTTGTTCAGCAGCCCCGGACCCCAAGACGCAACAGGTTCTCACCACGCCCCACTAAGGCGACAAGAAGACAGACCGTCTGGAAATCTGTCTGCTGAACAGGTAAGAAGAGGAACCCATCGGGCCACAGCCTGCAGCCCACGCCCGGAATCTGATCGACGCTGGATTCCGGGTCTTTACAGCCTCCCACACCCACGGACACGTGCACGGGGTAACCTCTGCAGAGACTCCCGGGCACCACAGCCCTCCTGCAAACCTCAGCTTCCAGGGTGCAGACGTTGTGCCCACGCCCACCTCTACCGGGATGCCCGTCGGGCACTGTGCCACAGCGGGGCAGAGACCGCTCTCCCCTCGGTCTGCAGCCGTGCAGGTGCTGCCAGTCAGAGCCTCCGGCAGCCACCGAGGCTGAGCTCCGGGGACACCCACCACCCACCCTCGGCGGCTCCTCTTCCTCCTCCACATCCCACACCTTCCCAGGAGCGTGGGGCCCCGTCTTCAAGCCGCCGCCTCCTTCCCCGGCCGAGTCTGGCCGCTACGTGGGACGCCGCCGGGGGACGCGGCCGAGCCCGCCACCCCATCTCTTCTCTAACTTCCCTCTCGCCCAAGTCAGGTGCTCCTGGGCTTCCACGGGAAGACGTGGCAGAAAGGGGATGGCCGGGTCTGCGAATCCCACCCCGGGCTCCCCTAACCCGGGGCCTCTCTTCCCTGGGGGTCCGATCTCCACCCGGGACACGGGTCCAGCCTCCCTCCTGCGTGCAAGCCCCCAGCTCAGGGCCTGGCCAAGGCCTAGCTCTAGCCTAAGAAGACTCCCTGACCCCAAACGTCTTCCCTATCCTTCCAACCCGCAGCCACCTGCCAACGCTGCCGTCACAGACAGGCCCCATCATGTCCCTCTGGGTACAGGTCGGTGGCAGGTAACGGGGATGAAGGGACGCCGTGAAGGGCCAGGAGGACACTCATTTGAGAGGAGAAGGGAGACGTCCCCGTGGGAGCGCGGCACCAGGGCTCTCCGTCTAAGTCACCAAGAAGTCGGTGAGCCCTGAGCGGGGCAGGGAGGGGGCCCCCCCGTGGGTGCCCACAGCACCCCGAGCACAGGTCCCTCGGGCTCGCAGTCCGCGGTCTCCGTGTCCGCCAGACCCGCCAACAGGGCAGGGGTTGCCTGCGGCTCCCCCCGGTGGCCCGACACCCGTGCCCGCCCGAGAGAGTAACGGCTCGAGGAACGTGTGCTCAGCGCGTTCCCCACTCCTCGGTCCGGGCGGAGCGCCTGCTAGCCGGCCAGCCCTCCCCGCAGAGCACCCGCGGGCCCCGCGTCCTGCCGACAGGCCCCGCACGCCCGGCGGCCCCTGCGCTCGGCCGGGAGGAGACGCCGTCCCTCCCAGGAGCCCCGCCGTCCTGTCCGGGCCACGGGCGCCCGAGCTGGCAGAACGCTGCGACGGCCGCCTGGCGCCGCCCCGAGGCCGCTCGCCCCGGCCAGACCCGCGGCTCCCGAAGGGGGCCGCGCCCCGCGCGCCGCTCGGGCCCCCGACGCCGTTCGCCGGAAGCCGCAGCCCGCGAGCCGGAAGCTGAGGCCGCGGGCCGGCCCCCGCCTCACGCCCGCCCCGCCCCCGCCCCGCGCGACCAAGAGCCGCGAGGGCCCGGGACCGACGGCCGCGTCTCCGAGGGGCCTTCGACGCCCTGGCCGGGCCGACGACTGCCCCCCGCCAGCCGGGCGGCGGCCCGCGGTAACGGGCGGCTCACTTACGAGAGCTATGGTCGCCGTCGCCATCTTGCGTCCGTCGCGGCCGCCGCGCGCGCCACACGCTCCTGCTTCTTCTGCGGTCTCGCGCGATCTGGGCGCCGGCGAAAGAGCCCGAAGGCGATCGGAAGTCTCGCGATAAAAGGCTCTTTCCCCTTCGAAGGGGTGGGGCTGGGGGAGGAATCAGCTTCCGGTGTGAGGGAGGCCTGTTAAGACCCCGTAACAGAGCGGACGGAAAGGGGCGGGGCGGGGGCGGGGCGGGGGCGGGGCCCGGGCGGCTCTGGGCCGGGCGGGGGCCGCGGCGCGCGCAGCCGTCCCCGGTGCGGTGCGGTGCGTGTGCGCGCTCCTCCCGGGGGCCGGTCCCGCCTCGGGTCGTCTCCGCGAGCCCCGCGCGGCCCCTCCTGCCCCTCTCCTGCCGCGGCCGCGTTTCCTGGCGTCCCCGGCCGCGCGCAGGCGGAGCGAGTGCGGACCCCGCCGGCCGCAGCGTCGCCGGAGTCGGGACGCGCCGCCTGCGCACGGCGGGGCCGCGTCCGACAGACGCGCTCGCGCCCCGCTTCAGCGTCCCCCGAGGCTCCCGCCGTGTTTCCGGGCGCGAGGCCCGCGTCGGGGCGTGGGGCTGCGCGGAGGCGGCCGCCGCTCAGCCCCGGCGCCAGGCCCTACTCGAGGAGGCCACCTGCGCGGCCTCGGGCGCTGAGATGTTCGGTCCAGAGGCGGCGAAGGGTCTTCCCGCGAGGCGGGTCGCTTCCCCGCGCCGGGAGGGAGCGCCGTGGGAGGCAGGCGCCGCTCGGGACCGCGGCGGGCCACCCTCGTCGCGCCTGTCCCTTCCGAAAGGAGAGCGCGAGAGTCGCAGAAGGGCAGAATCCCAGGAGCACAGAAGTGGGGTGTCGAGCAGCCGGAGGCAGGCGGGCCCCCTCTAGCCCGCCGGACGTGGGCTGCGGCGCCGGGAGACTCCGCAAGGCTCTCCCGCCGGCGGTGGGGGCTGCCCAAGCGGGGTCCCGCTCCCAAAGCGAGGGACTTCACGAGATTCCTGCCCCTTCCCCACCTCCACCCTAGCCCCAGGCCTAGCCCCCGCGTGCGTGCGCCGCCCGTGCACCTCAGAGCTGCTCTTTGCAGCAGCTCCTGGCGCAAAAGACGGGCAGCTGGAGGGTTGGAGGGTGCTCAGGAGAGTGGTCTGGCTGGACCCCTGGCCTCAAAGCTCACCAGGCAATAAGCCCCACCAGTAAGACATCACTCTTAAAAGCAGCTGAGCAGCCCCGCATCACCAGAGACCTAAGGAGGAGGAAGGAAGCGAAAACGGAAAAGGAAAAGGGACTGAGAAGGAGCAGAGACAAACAAGCAAGAAGAAAACCTAAAACCATATCCTCAGAGATAGCACAGAGGATGTGGCGTCCAAAGTCACAACAATCAATATAGTGCACACCCAAAACTAATAAAACACTGTATGTTAACTCACTGGAAGTAAAATAAAAACATAAAAAACCAAAATCAAGAACAATAAGGTATAAAGAGGGCCGCCTGGGGGGCTCAGTGGGTTAAGCCTCTGCCTAACTCAGGTCATGATCTCAGGGTCCTGGGATCGAGCCCCACATCGGGCTCTCTGCTCAGCGGGGAGCCTGCTTCCCACCCCCCCCTTCTGCCTGCCTCTCTGCCTACTTGTGATCTCTCTCTCTAGCTCGCTATGAAAGAAAGAAAGAAAGAAAAAATCTTTTAAAAAAGAACAAGAAGCTATAAAGAAAGAATGTTCCATAACTGAGAAAGACTTCTTAAAAATATGAGAGGAAAATGAACAATTAAATGGAGGGTTTAAAGATACAGTTGAAATCTTCCAGAATGTATAAAACAAAACCTGATAAGTAGAGAAGAGAAAATGCAATCAGTCACACTGAGCGGTATTCTCCAGTGCTTAGAAATGACCTGGTGCCTAACCAGCCTCCACAAGAGAGGGGGAATGGATGAAGTGAATGGATTTCACCACAAAGTGAAGTGGTGGGACTTGCCACCACCACTGCAGAGGGCAGAGGGCACAAGCACCACCTTCTGGCAGTAGCTTCTCTTATGAGATTTGAAACTGATATATAATAAGGCATTCAGAGTGCTTGGGTGCCGGGCACAGTTCTCATTACCTTACAAACATTACTTTGTGTGATCTTTACAACAATTCCATGAAGTGGGTACTGCTATTTTATTTTATTTTTTAAAAAACATTTTATTCGGGCGCCTGGGTGGCTCAGTGGGTTGAGCCGCTGCCTTCGGCTCAGGTCATGATCTCAGAGTCCTGGGATCGAGTCCCGCATCGGGCTCTCTGCTCAGCAGGGAGCCTGCTTCCTCCTCTCTCTCTCTCTGCCTGCCTCTCTGCCTACTTGTGATCTCTCTCTGTCAAATAAATAAATAAAATCTTTAAAAAAAAAAAAAAAAAAAAAAAACATTTTATTCATTTTCTTGACAGACAGACATCACAAGCAAGCAGAGAGGCAGGCAGAGAGAGGAGAAAGCAGGCTCCACGCTGAGCAGAGAGCCCGAAGCGGGGCTCGATCCCAGGAACCTGGGATCACGACCTGAGCCGAAAGCAGAGGCTTTAACCCACTGAGCCACCCAGGTAACCTAGAGCCTGTGCTCTTAACTACCACATATTGTGTCTCTTAAAAGATAATTCCAACATCTAAATAATAAAGGTTCCACAAAACAAGGAGGGGGGGGTAATAAGCAAAAACAAAAAACAAAGAAACCAAAACCAAAAGAAACAAAAAATGCCCCAAACAAAGTTTCCTACAACTGAAGGGTTGGGATCTCTGGACAACAGATGAAAGAGAAGTTTTTAATCCAGAAATATCATTGAGATTTCCAAAGGGCAGGAAGAGAGAGGGAGGGAATCACCAATGGTTAGAACTCAGAAAGACATGGGAAGTCTTGGGATTAGAAGAAAATCACACGACACCCTCAAAATCCTGGGAAGAAATAGTTTTCAACTTAGGCAAACTTTTGTGGCTCGCTACACTAACGAGCAGACGTAAGAGTAGACTAAGGACCAATGGGCAAAGACTCCCTGACTTCCCAGGCTCTGTCTCAGGAAACTTGGAGGATATTCTTCTTCAAACAAAGGGGGAGGGAAGAGGAGACTGAGGGATCCAGTCAGAGGAGGAAAGGCGCGCTCCAGGATGCTGGTACAGGAGCAACTCGTGCTGGCGGCTGGGCCACAGGCCCAAGAATACACAGCCTGCGGCAGAGAGCTGGCATGGGGGCGGCTCCAGGAAAAGAGGAAACAGAGCAGTCCATTGTGCAATGACTCTCAAGTATCGAGAGGTTCGCACGTCTGGGTCTGCCGGAGAATCTAAGAACGAGTTAACGAGATGTGTACAGAAAACTAAGCAAACAAACAAAAAAGGCAATGATTAACTCCAGGCAAAACAAAAAGTTGTGCAAGAAACCAAATATAACCCTAGGACAGCTTGTTCTCTGCTGAGACCTGCAGTAATGAAGCTGTAGTAATACATACCAAACCGGGACGATGCTGGGTCAGGACCCTGAGGCCAGTGACCCCCCTCTTTGCCAAGGACACCAGCAGGGGACACCTTATGTAGAAAAACCAATAAAAAGCAGTAAAAGCATGTGCAGCTTGGGAGAGATGGATTTTACATGCCGGAAGAAATAGCTAAGAGTTAAATCTGGGAAGGATCAGACTTGGAGACTGTATTGATCATTTACTGTTGGCTTAAAAAAAAAATTCCACTTTTAAAATGTTATGTGTGTAACTTGGATAAAAGTTAAAATGAAAACCTCATTAAGCATGACTAAATGAAGCAATGATAGTATTGATACTTTTGAGTTCAGTTTAATGGGTACACAACCTGTTATGCACTTGACACTCCAATTGTTTAAGACAGCATCGGGATTTCCAGCGAGACTTGAATGTTACTGTAGGTTTGTTAAAGTTGAAGGAGTAACTCTGTAGGGTATTGGAGTGTTTAAGACAACTTAAGATTCACTATGTTTGTACATTTAATTTATTTGCTACACCTTGGTAACTTTGTTTTGGGTTTTGGTTAGGGTGATGTAGCAGGTGGAAAACTGATGCTCTCTCTCCAGGATGTCCACGCCCTAACCCCCAGAACCTGTGACTGTTACTTTACATGGCAAAAGGGATTTCCAGACATGATTAAGGACCTTGTGATGGGGAGATTATTCTTGATTATTCAGGGGGACCCAACCTAATTACATGAAGCTGTCCTGGCTGCAGAAAACCACAGATGGGTCATGAGAAAGACTCAACCGGCTGTTTTTGGCTTTGAAGACGGAGGATGAGTACATGAGCCAAGGAATGGCGGTGCCTATAGAAGCCAAAAATGACCTTCAGCTTATAGCAGGCAAGAAGATGGGGACCTCGGCCTTACTGTTGCAAGATGAATTCCTGGCCAGTGCCCCTGCCGCCCCTGACACTCGCAGGCCAACAACCTGAAGCAGAAAATGGAAACTTAGGCAATAGTTTTAGGCTCACCTAGAACCTCCAGAAAGGAATGCAGCCTGGCTAACGCCTGGAGAGACCTGTACCAGACTTTTGACCTGCAGAACTACAGTAAATCTGTGGTATTTTAAGCCACTAAGTTTGTGGTAAATTCTTCTAGCAACAACAGAGAAGTAACACAGTGGTGAGCTTTCCTGGTTTGACAACAGACATTCTTCAAAAGAAACCTGAATGCAGTAAGTTCATGCAATTTAAAATGTTGAAGACCGCTTCACTCAACCTAGGAGACAGAGGGGAGGCGGTCGGGAGGGACGGAGGGAGTGGAGTGGGAGACGGGGAGTCGGGGCTGCCGTCCTCGGGACCGGGGACGCAGCTGCCACAGGAGGGCCGAGTGACTGTACGTGGGGGGCAGTGAGTTTGAGAGAAAGCACAGTGAGAGCAGGGGGCGTGCCTGAGCCCGCGGCCTGCGGGTCTAGCAGTGTGGGAGGAAAAGAGCTCTTTGGAGAGGCTGTGGGGGCCGCAACAGTCTGCGGACGGTGCGGCAGGTCCCTGTCCCAGAGCAGTGGAAAGTCAGAGGGGGTCTCCAAGGTGGGTCTACGCTGGGCAGGGGCTGGAGGGCTGTGCAGGAGCCGGGTCAGGCTGGGGACTCATGAAACGTCTGCCATCTGCTTCTCCTGCCAGGTCGTGGCCCTGCCCGGTGCCCAGCATTGTGCCTCACGCCTGCAAGTATGGTACCCAGGGCTTGATGGGGGGTTCCCAGGGTGGGTCTGTGGTTCCAACAGGGTGTGGAGCGCTGCCCTGGGCAGGCATCTGTCCGGGACTGATCCCCCAGCCCCAGCACGGTGGCTCCCTGCAGCGCAGCCTCTCCCGTGCTGAAGGCTCGATCACCCACCAGATGTCTTGGGGTGAGGGAGAAGTCTTGGCCAGGAAAAACAGGATATGAGAAGGAATTGTGAGTTGTGCAAGCGGGCTAGGTGGGAAGATCCTGATCCGGACAACATGTGGGGCCCAACTACTCCCCTGAGCCCCAACCCAGGCTCCTTTGCCCCCGATGGGCCCCCAACCCACCACCCTCCCCACCCCACTCCAAGGCCTCCTTGAAAGCCATGGAAGGCAGAAGCTCCTCACTAGCCAGCATCTGGTCATCAGCCCCCAAGCACGTAAGCAGAGGTCAGCCCCTGGTTCCCTGAGCCCTGGGCCAAGGCTGAGCTTCCTCATGTGGGAGGCCAGGGCTGGTCCCCAGGGACTGAGCTGCGAGGTCACGGCTGAGCTCCAAGGTACTTGAGGAAGGTGCTTTCCAGGAAGGCAGCCAGCTTGGTCCGGTCATCCTGCAGGGCGGGAAGGAGGCATGGGGTGACAGGGGTGCAGACTCTGCTGTCTCTCCCTCCCAGCCTGGCTAGGGCAGCCCGCACACCTCGTGAACAAAGCCGTAGTGTACCAGCTCGGCGGCGAGGTCCTGGGCACTGTCAGCTGCAGCAGGGACATGGTCAGGGGCGGGACAGAGGAGTGAGGCCACCACCTGTGCCCACACCTGCACTCGCCCCTGCCCCAGGCCCCGCCTGGCCTACTTGGGAGCAGGTCATAAGTGAGCTGCCTGTGCAGCCGGTCCTCCAGCACCAGGAGCAGAGTCAGCTGTGGAGGCAGGAGGGTGTGCTTGGCTCCCAGAGTCCACCCAGCAACCCCAGCTGCCTCCCCCTACCCTGCTCCTCGGTGGGCCCCAGCCCCTGCCCTGCTCACATGCCAGCGGGCCTTGTCCTCGCTTCTCTCCAGGTTGCACTGCATCTGGATCACCTGGGGACAGGGTGAACCAAGGTCACCCATGAAGGCCTGGCCTCAGCAACTGGCGGCAAGTGCAGAGGCAGACTCGGGGCCCCGAAGGGACAGTAAGGACTGGCAATGGGGGCAAAGCTCTAAAGAGAGCCTAAGAAGCAGATTCACTACAGGTGGCCTGGCCAATTCAGGAACACTTCTAGAAGGGCGGACACCAAGTCTGGGCACTTGGTGGGGAGCAGAGCTGCATCAGGAGAGAAGGAGGAACGTGGAAGGGACGGGCCGGCAGGGGAAGGAGCAGAGGCCGCGCCGGCAACGCCAGGCCTCGCGACACCTGGGGGTGAGGCCGAAGACCCCCACCATCTCTGCGGGCAGCTCCGGCTGCGAGGACATGAACCCTGGCTGGAGGGAGGTGGGCGGCCGGCTCAGCATCCGGGTAGGAAATGGGGGTGACCGAGATCAGGGTGGAAGCCGCGGAGACACACCCAAGGCCAAAGTCAGAGCCTCTGGAACCCAGTAGGTATGGACATGGAAAGGGGGAGTGGGGCTGAGGCTGACCGGGGCAGGCCTCTGGCCAGGAGGGAGCCTTCCAGGAGGAGACGTTGGGGGAAACACAATGTCTGGGAGGCCTTGGAGGATGCACTGGGACACAGACGTCAGGGAATCAGCAAGCCGGGATCAGCAAGCTGGGGACATCAGAGAGGCCCACGCAGGTGAGATTCCCGCCTGGCGGCTGCTTGGACCCAAACAGGAACCCGGGCAGGGCCGGGGGGCTGGCACCAAGGAATTCAGGAAGGGTCTGCAGGGGGCAAAGAGCCTCTGAAAAAGGGGGTATCCTAGCTCGTCTCCATCTCCTACCCCCAACATCAGGGTCAAACAGGACCTGGTTTCTGGCAGCCTGGAGGAGTGCTGGGCTGGGAAGCACTCAAAGCCCCTGGCAAGAGACCCCTCTTGGCTGTGGATGGGCTCAGTGCAGCAGGAGCCCAGGCTCACCTTCCTGGTTTCAGAGTCAAAAGGTTCTGGCGTTGGGGTCTTGGCCTTCTGGGCCTCCTCTGGGGGCGGGGCCAGCACGCGGGGCAGCCCCAGGGGCCGAGCAGCCGCGAAGTTCATCAGCGGGTAGATCCCGTTCCTGGGGATACACTGGGGTGGCTGGAGGCTCAGGCCCTGCAGCGCCTGGTTCCCCAGACTCACCGCAGCTCTCACCTGACATCCTCCAGGAATTTGTCGAGCTCCAAGCAGGAGACCTCCGAGTACCTGGCATAGGTGGGGGGGGGCACGTGAGAGGCAGCAGCCCCCCTGCCCCGCTGGCCAGGGCTGGCCATGGGGAGAGGGGAGGCCCGGGGGAGGGGGCGCCCCATGCTCACCGCCACTGCCGCGGGGGCCGGGGCGGCCGGGGGATCTCGGCCAGGACTGCGTGCAGGTCCACTGCCTTGCTTTTTTCCTCCACCACGTTCTCAGGCATGAGGTCTGCAGGCGGCAGGAGCACACCAGGTGCTGAAGGGGGCCCTCCCGCACCCGGAGCCCAGGCCCCCGCCGCCCTGCCCGTCGGGCCTCACGCTGGTGCTGGATGACACAGTGAGCCGCCAGCAGCTTCAGCGAGTGCACCTCAAAGAGCACGCGGTGGAAGAGGAGGTTGTGGGCAGACGGCCGCTGGCTGGGGTCCCGCGCCAGGCAGGAGAGGATGAACTCCTGGGGGTGTGGAGGGGGAGGCCAAGGAGGGCGCACAGTGAGGGGAGCAGGGCCCTGAAGCCCCCAGACCCCAGGGCTCCGGAGGGCGCACAGTGAGGGGAGCAGGGCCCTGAAGCCCCCAGACCCCAGGGCTCCGGAGGGCGCACAGTGAGGGGAGCAGGGCCCTGAAGCCCCCAGACCCCAGGGCTCCGGAGGGCGCACAGTGAGGGGAGCAGGGCCCTGAAGCCCCCAGACCCGAGGGCTCCGGAGGGCGCACAGTGAGGGGAGCAGGGCCCTGAAGCCCCCAGACCCCAGGGCTCCGGAAGGCGCACAGTGAGGGGAACAGGGCCCTGAAGCCCCCAGACCCCAGGGCTCCGGAGGGCGCACAGTGAGGGGAGCAGGGCCCTGAAGCCCCCAGACCCCAGGGCTCCGGAGGGCGCACAGTGAGGGGAGCAGGGCCCTGAAGCCCCCAGACCCCAGGGCTCCGGAGGGCGCACAGTGAGGGGAGCAGGGCCCTGAAGCCCCCAGACCCCAGGGCTCCGGAGGGCGCACAGTGAGGGGAGCAGGGCCCTGAAGCCCCCAGACCCCAGGGCTCCGGAAGGCGCACAGTGAGGGGAACAGGGCCCTGAAGCCCCCAGACCCCAGGGCTCCGGAGGGCGCACAGTGAGGGGAGCAGGGCCCTGAAGCCCCCAGACCCCAGGGCTCCGGAGGGCGCACAGTGAGGGGAGCAGGGCCCTGAAGCCCCCAGACCCCAGGGCTCCGGAGGGCGCACAGTGAGGGGAGCAGGGCCCTGAAGCCCCCAGACCCCAGGGCTCCGGAGGGCGCACAGTGAGGGGAGCAGGGCCCTGAAGCCCCCAGACCCCAGGGCTCCGGAGGGCGCACAGTGAGGGGAGCAGGGCCCTGAAGCCCCCAGACCCCAGGGCTCCGGAGGGCGCACAGTGAGGGGAGCAGGGCCCTGAAGCCCCCAGACCCCAGGGCTCCGGAGGGCGCACAGTGAGGGGAGCAGGGCCCTGAAGCCCCCAGACCCCAGGACTCTGGTCCTCGGGGGAGTCTTCTGGCGGGAAGGGGCGAGGGCGGGCCTACTGCTAGCAGCCAGGCCAGGACCCACATCTACAAGCGGGACCGTCAGGCCCTGGGTCCAGAGCTGGCCGTGCTCTACTCCCTGCACCGCTCGCAGAAGTCACGGGGGGTCAGTGCGGTCACCTGCAGTCCACAGAGAAGCCTGCACTGCGGACGGAGGGCGGCAGCCCCTGCCCTGAGGTTCTGGGCAGGGTAGGGAGGGTGGGGAGTGACGGTGCTGGGCAGAGGGCCGGATCAGCCCAGGAGGTCTGTGCAGCCCAGCATAAACCCACAGACACTCCCCTTGGCTGCCTCAGCTCAGGCCCAAATCCAGAGATGCCCTGATGGGTCCATGCCCCAGCACCCCCACACATGTCCTCTGCTGCCCCCCAAATCAATTCTGGCTTCACTTCTCACCAGCCCCATCCAGGCCCCATCACTTCTGACCCTGATCCCCAGAGGCCACGTGGTCAAGTCAGATAGCCTAGACAGACGTGGACACACCCTCCACCCCACGTTCCCTTTGCCCCCTCCCCACCACAACCCCAACCTAAGCTGCGGCCGCGTCACCTCTAGCTGGCTTCCTGGAGGCTTTAAGCCAGGGACTCGGAGTGGAACACTGGCTCCACCCCTTATCCCAACGCCTGAGCCTCTCTGAGCCTCTCTCTTGTCTCCAAGACGAGCATGACAGTAGTACTCCCAGAGGAAGGCTCTCTCTAGTCTCTCCTTCCTTAGAAGGACCTATAGGGCCTGCAGGCCTGAAACCCCATAGGCACCATGCGTCAAGCTGTCATTGGGGGTGGGCCTTGGTGCAGGGGGGCTGGCTCATCCCTCCGCGGCACTGAACCCCCGAACCTCCCGCCTGTCCTCAGCACCACACCGGCCCTACCCGGGACCCCTTGGAGCCAGGCAGGGGGGCAAGGCCAGCTGCTCACCCGCATGTTGGGGTCGCTCAGTGAGTGCCTAGCACGAGTAATGGCCTCTTCTGTGACCCGGGTGTCCCCATTGGCTTGGATCTCCAGCACAGCCATCTATGGGGCAGGGTCAGGTCAGGCATGGAGAAGAGACGCAGGGTGACCTAGCTGGGTGGCCAGGACGCCCCTGGGCTGGTACCTCCAGTGCACACATCCCAAAGGAAAAGATGTCCACAGCAGTGCCATCAGCAAACTCTGAAAGGGGAGAACAGATCAGGCTGGGCGGGGGAGATTCTCAACAGCGGGGCCTCCAGTCTTAGGACTCACCGCCATACTCCGGCGGGAAGAAGTGCAGATTCCGGACGTCCTCCCGCTGGGCACGGACTGGGCTTCGCAGATCGCCCGGGAGCGCTGAGGACAGAGCAGACGGTGAGCAGACCAGGCAGCCCCGTGCCCGCCAGCCCCCTTGGGTCCCCACGCACCACTGGAGAAGACACGGTGCCACACTGCACAGGCCGCCACAGGGAGGAAGAATAGGCGTCAAGGTGACAGGGCGTTGGGTGTCCTCTGCCCCTGGCTTCCGGCAGCCCCCCTCCCCCACCAATCCCCCCCAACCCCGCCAGCACCGGAGCCAATCTTGATGAGGCCGTTGTGCTGGATGAAGATGGTGTCACTGGTCAGGTTGCCATGGATGATGGGGGGGCTGCACGCATGTAGAAAGCTGCAGGAGGGAAGGGGAGTGGGTGCAGTCAGGTGGGGGGGGCACCGCCGGCATGGGGGCATGGCAGGGGCAAGCCCAGGCCCTCACCTGAGCGCGGACAGGATCTGTGTGCACCAGCGCTTCCAGGCCTGGTGGCGGATGGATTCCATCGGACCGGTCCGGAGGGGCGGCCGGGCCTGCGCTGCTCAGCCACCTTGCGTCCCTGCCCCGGCCCCCGCCCGCCCCTGTCCCCAGAGCTGCCCCTCACCCACACCCCTGATGCAGCCCCAGCCCTCTCCCCATACCCGGGCGTTCATGGCCTTGTGGTTTTTCTTGGTCTTTTTGAGGAACTGCTTGAGGCTGCCCGAGGACACGTACTCTGTGATGAAGACGACCTGCGGGGCGGGCGGGCTCCGCCAACTGCAGGTGGGTCCCTGCCATCCCCCATCCTCCACTCCGGCGGGCTGCCCCCGCCCCCCACGCCCCGGCGCCCAGTGCCCGTGGCTCACCCGCGCCCGGGCTTCTGAGGCATCCAGCCAGTATTTGTGCAGCTTGACAATGTTGGGGTGGTCCACCAGCACCAGCTGCTCAAACATGGTCTGGATCTTCTCCTGGGAAGGGGGGTGCGGTCACGGGGTGGGGGGGTGGGGCCCGGTCGCTCAAGGAGTGGGCAGGCCTCACCTCGTGGGCTGCGAAGGCCTTCCTATCCCCGAAGTGCAACTCATTCCACACCACCTCTACCCCCTCCTCTGTGTCCATGGCCAGGAAGGTGCTCTGGACCCCTGGCATGTTGCCCTGGTTCACCTGGCAGTGGGGGTGGGGGACATGAGTGTGCTGATATGTGTCAGGAGACAGAGTGGGGGCTTGGGCTCTGCCTACATCCTTGGAGCGGACAGCAAGCATGGGAGGCTGGCCCTCAGCCCCTCCAGGGGACTGGAGGAGGGGTGGCCTCTACGAGTCAAGTAGGGGTATCTAGGGGCTGGGCTGAGGGGGTTTGGAGGTTTCAGGGTATTCAGGATGGTCTTCATGGGTCTGGTGGCAGAGGCATGGGGAGGTGGTCCTGGGGGGAGACTGAACCTTAGGGAACTGGGGGTCCCTCAGCAGGGCGTGGGGACCAGGCCAAAGGGATCCAAGGGCCAGCCAGTTAGGGGGCTGCCTGTGCAAGGCCCCGGAGAGATTTCTGGCCTCCTGGATTGCCCAGCGCTCCCGTCGCCACGCGTGTCCTCCTCGGCCCCTCCGCGGGCGGTGGGCGGCGACCACCCTCTCCGCTCCCCGACCCCCCCGCCCCGCCGTGCCCACCTGCTCCCGCCGCTTCTGCCAGCGGCCGCACGGGCTCTCCTCCAGGATGTCGCTCTCGTCCTCGCTCTCCTCCTCCCGCTCCCGTTCCCGGCCCCGCCTCGGCGCCGGCTCTGGGGCCGCCATGGCTCAGCCGGCCCAGGCCGCCGCCCTCCGTGGGATCCGCGGCCCCACGCCGCCGCCGCCGCTCCCCGCCTGCCCTGGCCCTGCGCCCAGACGCCCAGGCGGGAGCGGAGCCGCCGGCCGCCGCCTCGAGCCCCCACGCTGCTCCTGGAATTGGGAGACGCGGCGCGCGGCCGGCGCGGGGAGGAACCCGCCCGCCCCTCCCGCGCCGCAGTTTCGGGCCGAAGCCCTAATGGAGATTCCGAGCTAAGGGCCGAGCCCGCGCCGCGCCCAGCCCAGGCCCCGCCCATTCCCGGGCAAAGCCCCGCCCCGGACCCGCCCCGCGGCGGAGACCCCGCCCACCACTGCCCCGCCCTACGGCGGAGGCCCGGCCCACCGCACCTACGGCCACGCCCCACGACAGGGCTCGCCCCAGCAGAGCCCGCACTCGCGAGCTCCATCCCTTAGGAGTCCCCCTCCCTGGCCGGAGTTCGGCCCTCACCTGACTAAGGCCCCGCCCCACAGAGTCCGTCCCGGTCGGGGTCCCGCCTGTCGCACCTAGGGCCCTCCCCTGGAGGTCCTGCTGGGGGCCTAGGCCCTCCAGCGCCTGCAGGAAACCTGCGCTCTCCGCTGCGGGGACAGCAGTCCCCAACACCAGCCTGACTCCAGCGACCCGACCTCAGGGCTTTGGGTGCCCGCCTGGAGCCCGGTACCTCGTGTCCTCCCCGGGCGCTTGGCCACCTGCGTGGGACCCGGTCCGGGGCTCCGGGAAACGTCCCCGCCCAGCTCTGGGAGCTGAGCGTTCCGCCTTGCGTCCCTTCCGGGCCTCCCCGTCACGCTCGTGCCACACGCAGCCCGGAACCCAGCCCCAGACCGCCTTCCAGTCCCCAGGCATCCCCCTACCCCAGGGATCAGGGGGGACGGTCCTGAAGTGACAAGGAGCAGGCTGACCAGGTGATTTTAATTCATGGTCACAAGCGTCCCACCGCTGGCACTTGCGTTCTTTTCCGTTCATTTGCACGTGTTTACTGTCCCACACTCCGAAAAGGCAATTTCTTCCCTTCTCTTCCCTTTCTGTTGACACAGAGGAGGCCAAAGTGGGGAGCACCCCACCTACTGACCTGCAGCCCCTTTCCCTTCAGGAGAGCCCTTGTCACACCCTCTGCCCATGTCAACAAGAGATGCTCTCTAGAATTCTTGCCTAAAATCTCCCTTTACCCCACAGTCCCCACTGCCTTCCCATGGTCTCACTCTCTCATACCTGCTGAGTTCCTCACCCACCCTTCATGGTGTCTTTCTAAGGGGAAAAGCGGTGCACACATGTGTCTTCTCTTTATCTCCAACCCGAGCCCTCAACTCCTACTCCATCTCTGCTCAGTGTCACAGCCAACAGGGACCCCCCCCCCCCGGCCATGTTGCCCCAGATGACTTCTCACCCCTCTACCCCATTCTGCTTTCATCCGCATGTGACCCGTGAGCTCATCAGGGCTGCTGCAGCCGCCTGTCCCGCGCCCCAGCTGCCACCCAGCACCAGGAGGCACGACCAGGGTATCCCTCAGCTGCACACAACTCTCTCTGTAGCAGAGAGGGAGACCGGGAAGGATGTGCCCCGTGTCCCAAAGAGACACACTTCAATTAAGGACAGAAGTTCTAGAACCTTCCGGGGCTCACACTCTAAGACCTGCACCATTCACACACACTATTCTAAGTGCAGCTCCGTGCTGCCCTACGTTTGTTCCGTGGTTCTTAAAAAAAAATTGTTTACTGCCTTATCTCTACATTTAAAACATCTGAACACTCAAAAATCTGAAGACACCTTTGTGGGGGTGTCCGGGTGGCTCAGTCATTCAGCATCTGCCTTCGGCTCGGGTCATGATCCTGGGGTCCTGGGATCGAGCCCCGCCTTGGGCTCCCTGCTCAGCGGGGAGTCTGCTTCTTCCACTCCCCCTGCTTGTGCTCTCTCACCCTGTGTCTCTCTCTGGGAAATAATAAGTAAAATCTTAAAAAAACAAAACACAAAAAACAAACTGCAAGCCCAGCTGGGAGGAAAGGGCTTGTTTCTTTAAAAAAAAAAAAAAGAAAGAAAGAAAAGATCTTTGTGTATAAACATGAACCTTTCTCTGTAAATTATAAAGAATAGAGGGCGAACCATGCTAGCCACACAACCCAGGAGAGGACACACGGAACAAGAGACAGGTCCAAGAAACAGCTTCAGACGGACCCTTCACAGAGCACACAGCACAGAGCTCAGCCACCAAGAAGAACCCGAAGAGCCGCGGACCACTGACGAAAAGGAAATGAGTCCACAAGCGGGACACCACCTCTGAAACGTACAGGAGTGCATTTACTGAACACAGGACAACAGCGATTGCCAAAAAAACAAAAGCAAAAGAAAAGACCTCTTAAATCTAATTGCAACGAAGTTTTTTTTTTTTTAATATTTCATTTATTTATTTGATAGACAAAGATCACAACTAGGCAGAGAGGCAGGTAGAGAGAGAGGAAGCAGGCTCCCTGCTGAGCAGGGACCGGGAGCTGCAACAAAGTTTATCAGAAAAGTTTCCAATATCTACACCGAGATACAGTGACTAAAATTTCACAGGTATACACTGCAGGCATGTACATGTCAATAGCGAGAAGGAGCCTGTGCTCCTATTACCAAGGGACGGAGAACACGAGGACACTGGGGAAACTGAAGTGACTGCTTTGTCAACAGACACAGAATACAAGGGGGACAGATGAACCAAAAAGATTGGGAATTTTCGACATTGCGGAAATACAGCATTATGGCCATAAACCACACAATGCAAAGGAAAACCATCCTAACTCAACTAAGAGACAAAAATAGCAGCCCGGTCTCTGGGTCAGGAGTAGCTCTCTGGAGAAGTTGCACGTACGTGAGATTCTCGTGCGTGTTGGGGTCGAAGAAGCCCTTGGTGTCGTCGCTCGGGTCGGCCAGGACGCGGTTCATGTCCTCGTCGAAGTAGCCGCGCCGGTAGGCCACGTCCACGGGCAGCCGGTGGCTGTGCACGGGGTCGATGATGCCGCCCGTGGCGATCTGCGCCTCCAGCAGGCGGATGCCGTGGTCGCGGACGATCAGGTCCTTCTGCATGGCCTGGAAGAGAGAGATCTGCTCCCCCGTGTAGGGGTCGGTGTAGCCGGTGACAGCGCGCTCCGCCGACAGCAGCTTCTCCCGGATCTCGCCGCCCACCACGCCCGCGGCCACCGCCTCCTCCACGGTCAGCCTCTGGTTGCGCACGGGGTCGATGACGAAGCCCGTGGCCGCCTGTGCCTCCAGCAGCACCAGGGCCGTGCCGGGCCGCAGGACGCCCTTCCACATGGCCTGGTAGATGCTCATCTTCTCCTGCCGCCCGGGCTCGTCCTTGGCGGGCACCAGCACGCCCGCGATGCAGCTCGTGCCCTGCAGATAGCGCTTGACCGAGTCCATCTCCGTCACCTCCTGCGGCGTCCTGGTGCCCTGGGCCAGGTCCCGCAGCGTCTCGGGGCCCAGGATCCCGGACGTGTGCAGCTCGGAGGCGGACACCTGGCGCCTCAGGCCCCGGAAGGACACCTTGCTCAGCCGCTCCTCCGCCTCCTCGATGGCCTGGGTGAGGACGGCGACCAGGGCCGGCACGGCCAGGGCGCCGGCCGCGTGCTGGGCCAGGAGCTCGTCCCGGCGGGCCCGGCTCAGGTAGGAGGAGAAGAGGACGTCCCACACGGAGGGCCGCCGCCCCCGGAACTGGCCGACGCGCACCTCCATGGTGACGGCACGCAGGGCCTGCTCCTGGGGGCCGCCGGCGGTGGGCTCGGCGGGGGCCTGGCCCGGGGAGGGCCCCACGTCGCCGTCCCCGCCACCTCGCCCGGCTGGCCGGCCGTCCTGCGGGCCGCGGGCGGCCTCCTCCGGCCCGCGATCGGGCCCGCCGGCCGCCTCCGCCTCCTCGACGATGGTGGTCAGCCTGCGGGTCAGCGCCGGCAAGCCCAGCGTCCCCGAGCCGAAGCCGGCCAGCAGCTGCTCCCGCGTGGCGCCGCTCACGTAGCTGGACGCCAGCACGTCCCACACGGGCACCGCCGGCCCCCGCAGGCGGCCCACCTTGACCTCCATGGTGGCGGCACGCAGGGCCCCGCGGGGGTCCGGGGGAACCGGGCTGGGGCTCCCGCTCCCGTCGGCGCTGGCACGGGCCAGCAGCGAGGTGAGGGCAGCGCCCACCTCCTGCACGGTCAGCGCGCCCGCCCCGTACCGGCGCAGCAGGTCCTGCCGCAGGCCCTCGGGCACCTCCCGGTAGAACAGGAGCTCCCAGATGGAGACGCTCTGGCCCTGGAGCACGCCGTGGCCCGGCGCCACGCGGGCGTCACGCAGGGCGCCGCGCAGCTCCTCGCTCAGCTGGTGCACGGCGGAGCCCCGGCCGGCCAGCTGCAGCATGTAGAGCCCCGTGTCGGGGTCGAGCACGCAGCGACGCAGCAGCTGCACGTACGTGAGGTTCTCGTGCGTGTTGGGGTCGAAGAAGCCCTTGGTGTCGTCGCTCGGGTCGGCCAGGACGCGGTTCATGTCCTCGTCGAAGTAGCCGCGCCGGTAGGCCACGTCCACGGGCAGCCGGTGGCTGTGCACGGGGTCGATGATGCCGCCCGTGGCGATCTGCGCCTCCAGCAGGCGGATGCCGTGGTCGCGGACGATCAGGTCCTTCTGCATGGCCTGGAAGAGAGAGATCCGCTCCCCCGTGTAGGGGTCGGTGTAGCCGGTGACGGCGCGCTCCGCCGACAGCAGCTTCTCCCGGATCTCGCCGCCCACCACGCCCGCGGCCACCGCCTCCTCCACGGTCAGCCTCTGGTTGCGCACGGGGTCGATGACGAAGCCCGTGGCCGCCTGTGCCTCCAGCAGCACCAGGGCCGTGCCGGGCCGCAGGACGCCCTTCCACATGGCCTGGTAGATGCTCATCTTCTCCTGCCGCCCGGGCTCGTCCTTGGCGGGCACCAGCACGCCCGCGATGCAGCTCGTGCCCTGCAGGTAGCGCTTGACCGAGTCCATCTCCGTCACCTCCTGCGGCGTCCTGGTGCCCTGGGCCAGGTCCCGCAGCGTCTCGGGGCCCAGGATCCCGGACGTGTGCAGCTCGGAGGCGGACACCTGGCGCCTCAGGCCCCGGAAGGACACCTTGCTCAGCCGCTCCTCCGCCTCCTCGATGGCCTGGGTGAGGACGGCGACCAGGGCCGGCACGGCCAGGGCGCCGGCCGCGTGCTGGGCCAGGAGCTCGTCCCGGCGGGCCCGGCTCAGGTAGGAGGAGAAGAGGACGTCCCACACGGAGGGCCGCCGCCCCCGGAACTGGCCGACGCGCACCTCCATGGTGACGGCACGCAGGGCCTGCTCCTGGGGGCCGCCGGCGGTGGGCTCGGCGGGGGCCTGGCCCGGGGAGGGCCCCACGTCGCCGTCCCCGCCACCTCGCCCGGCTGGCCGGCCGTCCTGCGGGCCGCGGGCGGCCTCCTCCGGCCCGCGATCGGGCCCGCCGGCCGCCTCCGCCTCCTCGACGATGGTGGTCAGCCTGCGGGTCAGCGCCGGCAAGCCCAGCGTCCCCGAGCCGAAGCCGGCCAGCAGCTGCTCCCGCGTGGCGCCGCTCACGTAGCTGGACGCCAGCACGTCCCACACGGGCACCGCCGGCCCCCGCAGGCGGCCCACCTTGACCTCCATGGTGGCGGCACGCAGGGCCCCGCGGGGGTCCGGGGGAACCGGGCTGGGGCTCCCGCTCCCGTCGGCGCTGGCACGGGCCAGCAGCGAGGTGAGGGCAGCGCCCACCTCCTGCACGGTCAGCGCGCCCGCCCCGTACCGGCGCAGCAGGTCCTGCCGCAGGCCCTCGGGCACCTCCCGGTAGAACAGGAGCTCCCAGATGGAGACGCTCTGGCCCTGGAGCACGCCGTGGCCCGGCGCCACGCGGGCGTCACGCAGGGCGCCGCGCAGCTCCTCGCTCAGCTGGTGCACGGCGGAGCCCCGGCCGGCCAGCTGCAGCATGTAGAGCCCCGTGTCGGGGTCGAGCACGCAGCGACGCAGCAGCTGCACGTACGTGAGGTTCTCGTGCGTGTTGGGGTCGAAGAAGCCCTTGGTGTCGTCGCTCGGGTCGGCCAGGACGCGGTTCATGTCCTCGTCGAAGTAGCCGCGCCGGTAGGCCACGTCCACGGGCAGCCGGTGGCTGTGCACGGGGTCGATGATGCCGCCCGTGGCGATCTGCGCCTCCAGCAGGCGGATGCCGTGGTCGCGGACGATCAGGTCCTTCTGCATGGCCTGGAAGAGAGAGATCCGCTCCCCCGTGTAGGGGTCGGTGTAGCCGGTGACGGCGCGCTCCGCCGACAGCAGCTTCTCCCGGATCTCGCCGCCCACCACGCCCGCGGCCACCGCCTCCTCCACGGTCAGCCTCTGGTTGCGCACGGGGTCGATGACGAAGCCCGTGGCCGCCTGTGCCTCCAGCAGCACCAGGGCCGTGCCGGGCCGCAGGACGCCCTTCCACATGGCCTGGTAGATGCTCATCTTCTCCTGCCGCCCGGGCTCGTCCTTGGCGGGCACCAGCACGCCCGCGATGCAGCTCGTGCCCTGCAGGTAGCGCTTGACCGAGTCCATCTCCGTCACCTCCTGCGGCGTCCTGGTGCCCTGGGCCAGGTCCCGCAGCGTCTCGGGGCCCAGGATCCCGGACGTGTGCAGCTCGGAGGCGGACACCTGGCGCCTCAGGCCCCGGAAGGACACCTTGCTCAGCCGCTCCTCCGCCTCCTCGATGGCCTGGGTGAGGACGGCGACCAGGGCCGGCACGGCCAGGGCGCCGGCCGCGTGCTGGGCCAGGAGCTCGTCCCGGCGGGCCCGGCTCAGGTAGGAGGAGAAGAGGACGTCCCACACGGAGGGCCGCCGCCCCCGGAACTGGCCGACGCGCACCTCCATGGTGACGGCACGCAGGGCCTGCTCCTGGGGGCCGCCGGCGGTGGGCTCGGCGGGGGCCTGGCCCGGGGAGGGCCCCACGTCGCCGTCCCCGCCACCTCGCCCGGCTGGCCGGCCGTCCTGCGGGCCGCGGGCGGCCTCCTCCGGCCCGCGATCGGGCCCGCCGGCCGCCTCCGCCTCCTCGACGATGGTGGTCAGCCTGCGGGTCAGCGCCGGCAAGCCCAGCGTCCCCGAGCCGAAGCCGGCCAGCAGCTGCTCCCGCGTGGCGCCGCTCACGTAGCTGGACGCCAGCACGTCCCACACGGGCACCGCCGGCCCCCGCAGGCGGCCCACCTTGACCTCCATGGTGGCGGCACGCAGGGCCCCGCGGGGGTCCGGGGGAACCGGGCTGGGGCTCCCGCTCCCGTCGGCGCTGGCACGGGCCAGCAGCGAGGTGAGGGCAGCGCCCACCTCCTGCACGGTCAGCGCGCCCGCCCCGTACCGGCGCAGCAGGTCCTGCCGCAGGCCCTCGGGCACCTCCCGGTAGAACAGGAGCTCCCAGATGGAGACGCTCTGGCCCTGGAGCACGCCGTGGCCCGGCGCCACGCGGGCGTCACGCAGGGCGCCGCGCAGCTCCTCGCTCAGCTGGTGCACGGCGGAGCCCCGGCCGGCCAGCTGCAGCATGTAGAGCCCCGTGTCGGGGTCGAGCACGCAGCGACGCAGCAGCTGCACGTACGTGAGGTTCTCGTGCGTGTTGGGGTCGAAGAAGCCCTTGGTGTCGTCGCTCGGGTCGGCCAGGACGCGGTTCATGTCCTCGTCGAAGTAGCCGCGCCGGTAGGCCACGTCCACGGGCAGCCGGTGGCTGTGCACGGGGTCGATGATGCCGCCCGTGGCGATCTGCGCCTCCAGCAGGCGGATGCCGTGGTCGCGGACGATCAGGTCCTTCTGCATGGCCTGGAAGAGAGAGATCCGCTCCCCCGTGTAGGGGTCGGTGTAGCCGGTGACGGCGCGCTCCGCCGACAGCAGCTTCTCCCGGATCTCGCCGCCCACCACGCCCGCGGCCACCGCCTCCTCCACGGTCAGCCTCTGGTTGCGCACGGGGTCGATGACGAAGCCCGTGGCCGCCTGTGCCTCCAGCAGCACCAGGGCCGTGCCGGGCCGCAGGACGCCCTTCCACATGGCCTGGTAGATGCTCATCTTCTCCTGCCGCCCGGGCTCGTCCTTGGCGGGCACCAGCACGCCCGCGATGCAGCTCGTGCCCTGCAGGTAGCGCTTGACCGAGTCCATCTCCGTCACCTCCTGCGGCGTCCTGGTGCCCTGGGCCAGGTCCCGCAGCGTCTCGGGGCCCAGGATCCCGGACGTGTGCAGCTCGGAGGCGGACACCTGGCGCCTCAGGCCCCGGAAGGACACCTTGCTCAGCCGCTCCTCCGCCTCCTCGATGGCCTGGGTGAGGACGGCGACCAGGGCCGGCACGGCCAGGGCGCCGGCCGCGTGCTGGGCCAGGAGCTCGTCCCGGCGGGCCCGGCTCAGGTAGGAGGAGAAGAGGACGTCCCACACGGAGGGCCGCCGCCCCCGGAACTGGCCGACGCGCACCTCCATGGTGACGGCACGCAGGGCCTGCTCCTGGGGGCCGCCGGCGGTGGGCTCGGCGGGGGCCTGGCCCGGGGAGGGCCCCACGTCGCCGTCCCCGCCACCTCGCCCGGCTGGCCGGCCGTCCTGCGGGCCGCGGGCGGCCTCCTCCGGCCCGCGATCGGGCCCGCCGGCCGCCTCCGCCTCCTCGACGATGGTGGTCAGCCTGCGGGTCAGCGCCGGCAAGCCCAGCGTCCCCGAGCCGAAGCCGGCCAGCAGCTGCTCCCGCGTGGCGCCGCTCACGTAGCTGGACGCCAGCACGTCCCACACGGGCACCGCCGGCCCCCGCAGGCGGCCCACCTTGACCTCCATGGTGGCGGCACGCAGGGCCCCGCGGGGGTCCGGGGGAACCGGGCTGGGGCTCCCGCTCCCGTCGGCGCTGGCACGGGCCAGCAGCGAGGTGAGGGCAGCGCCCACCTCCTGCACGGTCAGCGCGCCCGCCCCGTACCGGCGCAGCAGGTCCTGCCGCAGGCCCTCGGGCACCTCCCGGTAGAACAGGAGCTCCCAGATGGAGACGCTCTGGCCCTGGAGCACGCCGTGGCCCGGCGCCACGCGGGCGTCACGCAGGGCGCCGCGCAGCTCCTCGCTCAGCTGGTGCACGGCGGAGCCCCGGCCGGCCAGCTGCAGCATGTAGAGCCCCGTGTCGGGGTCGAGCACGCAGCGACGCAGCAGCTGCACGTACGTGAGGTTCTCGTGCGTGTTGGGGTCGAAGAAGCCCTTGGTGTCGTCGCTCGGGTCGGCCAGGACGCGGTTCATGTCCTCGTCGAAGTAGCCGCGCCGGTAGGCCACGTCCACGGGCAGCCGGTGGCTGTGCACGGGGTCGATGATGCCGCCCGTGGCGATCTGCGCCTCCAGCAGGCGGATGCCGTGGTCGCGGACGATCAGGTCCTTCTGCATGGCCTGGAAGAGAGAGATCCGCTCCCCCGTGTAGGGGTCGGTGTAGCCGGTGACGGCGCGCTCCGCCGACAGCAGCTTCTCCCGGATCTCGCCGCCCACCACGCCCGCGGCCACCGCCTCCTCCACGGTCAGCCTCTGGTTGCGCACGGGGTCGATGACGAAGCCCGTGGCCGCCTGTGCCTCCAGCAGCACCAGGGCCGTGCCGGGCCGCAGGACGCCCTTCCACATGGCCTGGTAGATGCTCATCTTCTCCTGCCGCCCGGGCTCGTCCTTGGCGGGCACCAGCACGCCCGCGATGCAGCTCGTGCCCTGCAGGTAGCGCTTGACCGAGTCCATCTCCGTCACCTCCTGCGGCGTCCTGGTGCCCTGGGCCAGGTCCCGCAGCGTCTCGGGGCCCAGGATCCCGGACGTGTGCAGCTCGGAGGCGGACACCTGGCGCCTCAGGCCCCGGAAGGACACCTTGCTCAGCCGCTCCTCCGCCTCCTCGATGGCCTGGGTGAGGACGGCGACCAGGGCCGGCACGGCCAGGGCGCCGGCCGCGTGCTGGGCCAGGAGCTCGTCCCGGCGGGCCCGGCTCAGGTAGGAGGAGAAGAGGACGTCCCACACGGAGGGCCGCCGCCCCCGGAACTGGCCGACGCGCACCTCCATGGTGACGGCACGCAGGGCCTGCTCCTGGGGGCCGCCGGCGGTGGGCTCGGCGGGGGCCTGGCCCGGGGAGGGCCCCACGTCGCCGTCCCCGCCACCTCGCCCGGCTGGCCGGCCGTCCTGCGGGCCGCGGGCGGCCTCCTCCGGCCCGCGATCGGGCCCGCCGGCCGCCTCCGCCTCCTCGACGATGGTGGTCAGCCTGCGGGTCAGCGCCGGCAAGCCCAGCGTCCCCGAGCCGAAGCCGGCCAGCAGCTGCTCCCGCGTGGCGCCGCTCACGTAGCTGGACGCCAGCACGTCCCACACGGGCACCGCCGGCCCCCGCAGGCGGCCCACCTTGACCTCCATGGTGGCGGCACGCAGGGCCCCGCGGGGGTCCGGGGGAACCGGGCTGGGGCTCCCGCTCCCGTCGGCGCTGGCACGGGCCAGCAGCGAGGTGAGGGCAGCGCCCACCTCCTGCACGGTCAGCGCGCCCGCCCCGTACCGGCGCAGCAGGTCCTGCCGCAGGCCCTCGGGCACCTCCCGGTAGAACAGGAGCTCCCAGATGGAGACGCTCTGGCCCTGGAGCACGCCGTGGCCCGGCGCCACGCGGGCGTCACGCAGGGCGCCGCGCAGCTCCTCGCTCAGCTGGTGCACGGCGGAGCCCCGGCCGGCCAGCTGCAGCATGTAGAGCCCCGTGTCGGGGTCGAGCACGCAGCGACGCAGCAGCTGCACGTACGTGAGGTTCTCGTGCGTGTTGGGGTCGAAGAAGCCCTTGGTGTCGTCGCTCGGGTCGGCCAGGACGCGGTTCATGTCCTCGTCGAAGTAGCCGCGCCGGTAGGCCACGTCCACGGGCAGCCGGTGGCTGTGCACGGGGTCGATGATGCCGCCCGTGGCGATCTGCGCCTCCAGCAGGCGGATGCCGTGGTCGCGGACGATCAGGTCCTTCTGCATGGCCTGGAAGAGAGAGATCCGCTCCCCCGTGTAGGGGTCGGTGTAGCCGGTGACGGCGCGCTCCGCCGACAGCAGCTTCTCCCGGATCTCGCCGCCCACCACGCCCGCGGCCACCGCCTCCTCCACGGTCAGCCTCTGGTTGCGCACGGGGTCGATGACGAAGCCCGTGGCCGCCTGTGCCTCCAGCAGCACCAGGGCCGTGCCGGGCCGCAGGACGCCCTTCCACATGGCCTGGTAGATGCTCATCTTCTCCTGCCGCCCGGGCTCGTCCTTGGCGGGCACCAGCACGCCCGCGATGCAGCTCGTGCCCTGCAGGTAGCGCTTGACCGAGTCCATCTCCGTCACCTCCTGCGGCGTCCTGGTGCCCTGGGCCAGGTCCCGCAGCGTCTCGGGGCCCAGGATCCCGGACGTGTGCAGCTCGGAGGCGGACACCTGGCGCCTCAGGCCCCGGAAGGACACCTTGCTCAGCCGCTCCTCCGCCTCCTCGATGGCCTGGGTGAGGACGGCGACCAGGGCCGGCACGGCCAGGGCGCCGGCCGCGTGCTGGGCCAGGAGCTCGTCCCGGCGGGCCCGGCTCAGGTAGGAGGAGAAGAGGACGTCCCACACGGAGGGCCGCCGCCCCCGGAACTGGCCGACGCGCACCTCCATGGTGACGGCACGCAGGGCCTGCTCCTGGGGGCCGCCGGCGGTGGGCTCGGCGGGGGCCTGGCCCGGGGAGGGCCCCACGTCGCCATCCCCGCCACCTCGCCCGGCTGGCCGGCCGTCCTGCGGGCCGCGGGCGGCCTCCTCCGGCCCGCGATCGGGCCCGCCGGCCGCCTCCGCCTCCTCGACGATGGTGGTCAGCCTGCGGGTCAGCGCCGGCAAGCCCAGCGTCCCCGAGCCGAAGCCGGCCAGCAGCTGCTCCCGCGTGGCGCCGCTCACGTAGCTGGACGCCAGCACGTCCCACACGGGCACCGCCGGCCCCCGCAGGCGGCCCACCTTGACCTCCATGGTGGCGGCACGCAGGGCCCCGCGGGGGTCCGGGGGAACCGGGCTGGGGCTCCCGCTCCCGTCGGCGCTGGCACGGGCCAGCAGCGAGGTGAGGGCAGCGCCCACCTCCTGCACGGTCAGCGCGCCCGCCCCGTACCGGCGCAGCAGGTCCTGCCGCAGGCCCTCGGGCACCTCCCGGTAGAACAGGAGCTCCCAGATGGAGACGCTCTGGCCCTGGAGCACGCCGTGGCCCGGCGCCACGCGGGCGTCACGCAGGGCGCCGCGCAGCTCCTCGCTCAGCTGGTGCACGGCGGAGCCCCGGCCGGCCAGCTGCAGCATGTAGAGCCCCGTGTCGGGGTCGAGCACGCAGCGACGCAGCAGCTGCACGTACGTGAGGTTCTCGTGCGTGTTGGGGTCGAAGAAGCCCTTGGTGTCGTCGCTCGGGTCGGCCAGGACGCGGTTCATGTCCTCGTCGAAGTAGCCGCGCCGGTAGGCCACGTCCACGGGCAGCCGGTGGCTGTGCACGGGGTCGATGATGCCGCCCGTGGCGATCTGCGCCTCCAGCAGGCGGATGCCGTGGTCGCGGACGATCAGGTCCTTCTGCATGGCCTGGAAGAGAGAGATCCGCTCCCCCGTGTAGGGGTCGGTGTAGCCGGTGACGGCGCGCTCCGCCGACAGCAGCTTCTCCCGGATCTCGCCGCCCACCACGCCCGCGGCCACCGCCTCCTCCACGGTCAGCCTCTGGTTGCGCACGGGGTCGATGACGAAGCCCGTGGCCGCCTGTGCCTCCAGCAGCACCAGGGCCGTGCCGGGCCGCAGGACGCCCTTCCACATGGCCTGGTAGATGCTCATCTTCTCCTGCCGCCCGGGCTCGTCCTTGGCGGGCACCAGCACGCCCGCGATGCAGCTCGTGCCCTGCAGGTAGCGCTTGACCGAGTCCATCTCCGTCACCTCCTGGGGCGTCTTGGTGCCCTGGGCCAGGTCCTCCAACACCTCTTTGCTGAGGATATCTGCTTGGAGGAGTTCTGAAGCAGTGATGTGTTTTCTGATCCCTGGGAACCATAGCTCCTTTTTGTTTTTTTCTTTCTTCTCTATTAATTCTAAAATTACGTTTACTACCTTTTCCATTGCCCTGGCCGTGTCTCTTTTATAGTCCCTCACCAGCTGGAGTTTCGTCTCGTGAGTTACGTACTCCGAGTTGAGCAGCTCCCACAGCGACGGCCTCTGGTCCTTGTACCTTCCAACTGGGACCTCCACTCTCTCGGCCTCCAGGGCCCTCCTCGTGGCCCCGTCGACATAGGCAGTGCTCTGGCTTTCACGGACCAGCTGGAAGAGAGCCCAGCCCGTCCCTGCGCCTTTCTGGCTCCTTTCCTGCAGCTGTTGGTATGTGACCCTCTCCTGAGTGTTTGGATCCACAAACCTTCTCTTCATGCGGCTCTGATCTGCAATGAGCGGGTAGATGTCCGGGTGCAGACAGCCGCGTCTGTAGGCCACGTGCAGTGGGAGGCGGTGGTGGTGCAGGGGGTCGATGACGCCCCCCGTGGCCACCTGTACCTCCAGCAGTCTCAGTGCTTCCTCCCTTTGGACAATCTTGCTCTGCATTGCCTGGAACAAGGAGACTGGGTCTCCCGTGGCCGGGTCTGCGTAGCCGAGGGCGGCCTTCTCAGCCTCTCGGAGCCTCGTCTGCAGGTCCTCACCCACCAGGCCCTCAGCCAAGGCCTGCCGCACGGAGAACTTCTTGCGGCTGCCAGGATCCAGCAGAAAGCCTGTGGCTGCCTGGGCCTCCAGCAGCTGAGCCGCAAACCCCATGGGGATGAGTCCCTCCCTGCTGGCTTCGTAAAAGCTCATTGCCTCTTGGGTGGAGGGTAGCACCACCCCCGCGATGCAGCCGGTCCCTTCCAGATAGGGCCTCACTTGCACCAGCCTGCTGAGATCCAGCCCCCCCGATGTCTCCCCAGGCAGGGCATCCAGGGTCTTTTCATCGAGGATTTCAGAGTTGAACAGCTCGGCAGCGGTCACCTCCCCACCGATGCCTGTCAGCTTCATGCCTTGGTACCGATTCTCTGTTTCTTGCACTGTCGCGGTGATGATCTCCAGCAGCTTCTCTAGGGATGTGTTCTGGACTCTGTACTCGTGGATGAGCTCCCGTTTCCTTTCCTCTGTGAAGTACGGGGAGGACAGCAGGTCCCAGAAGGAGACTGTCTGATTGGCAAACCTCCCCACTTGCATTTTTATGGTTTGGGACTTGAGCTGTTGTCTTGTGGCTTCGTCGATATAAACATAGGTTTCTCCTTTCTTCACAATTTGCAGCATGTAGAGCCCCGTGTCGGGGTCCTCCACGCAGCGCTCCTGGAGCTGCAGGTACGTCAGGTTCTCGTGCGTGTTGGGGTCGAAGAAGCCCTTGGTGTCGTCGCTCGGGTCGGCCAGGACGCGGTTCATGTCCTCGTCGAAGTAGCCGCGCCGGTAGGCCACGTCCACGGGCAGCCGGTGGCTGTGCACGGGGTCGATGATGCCGCCCGTGGCGATCTGCGCCTCCAGCAGGCGGATGCCGTGGTCGCGGACGATCAGGTCCTTCTGCATGGCCTGGAAGAGAGAGATCTGCTCCCCCGTGTAGGGGTCGGTGTAGCCGGTGACGGCGCGCTCCGCCGACAGCAGCTTCTGGTAGGTCTCCCTGCCAAACATCCCTGCCGCGAACGCCTCCTCCACCGTCAGCCTCTGGTTACGCACAGGGTCGATGATGAAGCCCGTGGCCGCCTGTGCCTCCAGCAGCACCAGGGCCGTGCCGGGCCGCAGGATGCCCCTCCTCAGGGCCTCAGAGATGCTCATCTTCTCCCTCGTGCCCTGGGCAAGGACCCCGGCAATGAAGTTGCCTCCCTCTAGGTACTGCCTCACACCGCTCCTCTCCGTCACCTCCTGCACTGTCCTTGTGCCCTGGGTCAGTGCGTCCAGCGTCTCCTTGTCAATCAGCCGTGACCTGAACAAGTCACTGGCCGACACCAGCTTCCGGAGTCCTCTAAAGGTGATCTTTGAGGGTTGTGTCTCTGAGGCCTCAACCAGGGCAGTGACGGCCGCAGCCACGTGCCGCAGGGCCGTGGCCCTCCCAGACTGGCAAAGGGCCACCAGCTCCCGCCGTGTGTGGACGTCGATGTACTCTGAGTGCAGGAGGTCCCACAGTGACACGCTGAGGCCTTTGAACCTGCCGGTGCCAACAGGGACCTTCATGGCTCTCAGAGCCACCACCATGTGCTCGTCCACCTTCAGCACCTTGTCCTGGGCGAGCGGAAGCAGCCACAGGCCGGTGTCCGCATCCAGGACACAGCGCTCCTTGAGCTGGCTGTATGTCACCGTGTCCTGGGCGCTGGGGTCGAAGAAGAACTTGCTGTCCTCAGCTGTGGAGGTTAGCCCCTGGCTGACCTGCTGGTCCAGGAGGCCAAGCCTGCAGGCCACCGCCTCGGGCAGGTGCACCCCGTGGACAGGGTCCATGGCACCCCCCGTGGCCAACTGTACCTGCAGGAGGGGGAGGCCCTCGCTTCGGGGCACTAGCCCCTTCTGCATGGCCTGCCACAGTGAGAGGGAACCTCCCGAGTAGGGATCCGCGTACCCAACCACGGCCCTCTCGGCTTGCCGCAGCTGCTCGTGCGAGGCCGCCCCCACCAGGCCGGCTTTGACGGCACCTTGCACAGAGAATCTCTGGTTGGTCAGAGGGTCAATGAGGGAGCCGGATGCCACCTGGGCCTCCAGCAGCCTTCGTCCCAGGCCCTCAGGCAAGAGGCCATCTGTCACAGCCTGGCTGATGCTGACCTTGGTCCCTGACGGCTGCAACAGCACACCGGCCACACAGCCCATACCCCAGAGGCAGGCCTTCACAGCGGGCTGCCCAGCAACCTCGGCAGGTGATCGCGTGCCCTGAGCCAGCGCCGCCAGGGTCTCCCGGGAGATGATGCCGACAGCCAGCAGCCAGACAGCAGGAATCTCCCCCCGGGGGCCGGGCACTGTGACCTGAGCCTGTGCCAGGAGCTCTGCCTCCCGCACCCACTTCTGCACGGTCTCCCGGAGCTGCTGGGTAGTGGTTTTTCCCACCTTGAAGTCCTCCAAGAGTCTTTGCCGCTGCTCGTCCGAGAAGTGGTGGGAGCACAGGAGCTCCCAGAGGGACGTGCCGTCCTCAGCCCCCTGCACGGCCTGCAGGGTCTCCCGGACCTGTTCGTCCGTGGGGGCCGCAGCAGCGTTTTCGGGCAGGGGCAGGAAATGAAGGCCTGAAGGCTCGTCCCTCACACACTGCTCTAGGAGCCGGGCGTAGCTGGTGTGGCCCCGGCCATCTGGCGTGGGAAAAGTTTCGGGGGAGCCGCACAAGGCCGTCTCTATCTCCTGGTCAATGTAGCCGCGCTGGGCGGCTACGGGCATGGGGAGGCGGTAGTGGCCTATGGGGTCAATGACTCCTCCTGTGGCCACCTGGGCCTCCAGGAGGCGAGCAGCCTGCTCTACAGGGACGAGGCCCTTCTTCATGGCCTGGAACAAGGATACCCGCTCCCCAGAAAAGGGGTCTCTGCAGCCAGTGACCGCGCCCTCCGCCCGCCTCAGCCTGCTGTACAGTTCCGGCCCCACCAGCCCCCTCCGCACGGCCTCGTCCACTGACAGGGGCTCTGGACCATGGGGATCAAGAAGGGCCCCAGTGGCCGCCTGCGCCTCCAGCAGGGCTAGTACCACTCCTGGGCCTAGCAGCTGCTGCTTCATGGCCGCGTAGAGGCTGAGCCTCCGGCCAGAGGGCTGCAGCAGCACGCCGCCCACGGCCCCGGTGCCGCGCAGGGCCTGCCGCACGCTGTCCATGCGGAGGAGCGCCTCGGGGCTCACTGTGCCCTCCAGCACCCGGTCCAGGAGCTCTTGGTCAATGATCCGGGCCTCCCAGAGCTGGTAGGCGCTGACTCGGCCCCGCGGCGCGCACGCCATGGGCAGCGTGACGTCCACCCACCTCGCCGTCGCTCTCTCCAGCAGCCGCGCCACCTGCGGCAGCGAGAGCCTGCGCTGCTGATAGTCCCGCAAAACCTGCCTCCGCTGGGGCTCGCTGCAGCACTCGGAGTTGATGAGCTCCCACGCTGAGACCCTCTGTCCCTGGAACCGCCCGTACCTCACGGACAGCAGCAGGCTCTGGAAGGCCTGCCGGGTGGTGCCGTCCACCAGCTGCGGCTGCGGGCGGGTCAGCGGCAGCAGGCGCAGCCCCGTGTCGGGGTCCTCCACGCAGCGCTCCAGCAGCTGCAGGTACGTCAGGTTCTCGTGCGTGTTGGGGTCGAAGAAGCCCTTGGTGTCGTCGCTTGGGTCGGCCAGGACGCGGTTCATGTCCTCATTGAAGTAGCCGCGCCGGTAGGCCACGTCCACGGGCAGCCGGTGGCTGTGCACGGGGTCGATGATGCCGCCCGTGGCGATCTGCGCCTCCAGCAGGCGGAGGCCGTGGTCGCGGACGATCAGGTCCTTCTGCATGGCCTGGAAGAGAGAGATCTGCTCCCCCGTGTAGGGGTCGGTGTAGCCGGTGACGGCGCGCTCCGCCGACAGCAGCTTTGCAAACACGTCAGGCCCGATGAGGCCGGCCCTCAGGGCCTCCTCCACGGAGTATCTCTTGTTCTCCTTCGGGTTAAGGATGAAGCCCGTGGCTGCCTGCGCCTCCAGGAGGATGAGGGCCGTGCCATGCCTGAGAAGCCCCCTCCCGCGAGCCTCGTAGATGCTGAGCCGCTCCTGGGAGCTGGGCAGCAGCAGGCCAGCAACGCACCCGGTCCCTTCCAGGTATTTCTGCACGGGGTCCAGTCTGCCCACTTCCCGGGCTGTGGTCTGGCCTTGTTCCAGACGCTCATACATGTCCTGCTCGATGATCCCTGCTTCCAGCAGCTCAGCGGGCATCACGGGCCCCCTCAGTCCAGCAAAGGTGGTCTTGGCCGTGGCTGCAGCGTGTTCAAGGATGGCCCTCAGCGCCGCTGCCAGTTCCTCTGCCGAGATGGTGCCCTCCTGGTGCCGCTGGGCCAGGGCTGCCCTCTGCTGTGCGGGGATGGGCTCGGAGAAGAGCAGCTCCCACAGAGACACAGGCTGGCCCTGGAACTGGCCCACGGAGACGGTGGTCATGGCCTCACTTAAGGTCTGCCGGGTGCTGTGATCGATGAACGGGAGTCCTTGTGGCTCCCCTCCAAGGGTGCCTTTTGAGAGTGGAAGGAAGGCCAGCCCTGACTCTGGGTCGGTGACACAGCGGGCCATCAGCTGCCCATAGCCAAGGCTCTCCTGCGTGCTGGGGTCCGAGAAGCCCGTGGCCCGGGAGACACAACGCCATGTTTCTTCGTCCAGGCATCCGAAGCGCAGGGCGCCCTCCAGGGGCAGCCGGAGCCTGCGGGCTGGACACACGAGCCCCCCCGTGGCCAGCTGGGCATCCAGGAGTCGCAGCGCCAGGGACCTGTCCACCAGTTCCTTCTTCATGGCCTGGAAGAGGGGGACCCGCGTGCCGCTGAAGGGGTCGTGGTAGCCCGTCACCGCCTGCTCCGCCACCAGGAGCTGCCCATGGAGCTCGGGGCCGAGGAGGCCAGACCTCACGGCCTCATCCACCTGCAGCCGCTGGCCTGTGCCTGGGTCCACCAGTGTGCAGGTGGCGGCCTGAGCCTCCAAGAGCGGGAGCGCCGTGGCCATTGGGAGCAGGTGCTCGGTGACAGCCTGGAAGAAGCTCTTCTTGCGGCCAGCGGGCAGCAGGACAACCCCGGCCACGCTGCCCGTGCCCTGCAGGTAGCGCCTCACAGCGGCCCGGGTGCTCACGTCCGACACGGACAGCTTGCCCTCCCGAAGGCCCCGGGCGGTATCCCCATCCAGGATGCCTGCCTCCTGCAGCTCTGCCAAGCTCACTGCCCCACACAGGGTGTGGAACGTGGTTCTGAGGGGCAGGACGGCCAGCCCAGTGCCAGGGGCTCTCACACACCTGCCCAGCAGACTGCCGTAGGACAGCCACTCTCCCGTGTTGGGGTCCTGGAAGCCAGGGCTGCTGGAACTCGGCTTGCGCTCTGTCAGAACACGCCACGTCTCCTGGTCCAGGAGGCCCTGCTGGCAGGCCAGCTCTGGGGCCACTCGCCCACCCCGAATGGGGTCCACCAGGCCCCCGGTGGCTAGCTGGGCCTCCAACCAGCTGTACCCCTGTGCTCGCCCTATCACCTCCTTCCCGATGGCCTGGAAGAGGGCCAGCTTCCCGCCACCATAGGGATCGGGGTACCCAGTGACTGCCTGCTCAGCAGCCAGCAGCCTTTCCTTCAGCCCCAGGCCTACCAGGCCCTGCTGCACGGCCTCAGACACAGAGAGTAAGTGGCCCTGCGTGAGGTCCACGAGGCCCCCAGTGGCGGCCTGGGCCTCCAGCAGAGCCAGTCCAAGCTCACTGGACAGGAGGCCCTGCTTCATGGCAGCGTAGAGACTCTGGGCCTGGCTGGAGGCCTCCACGAATACCCCAGTGATGCTTTTGGCCTGGGGCCCGGAGGAGGTGCTGGTTCCCAACATGGCCTTCGTGGTCTCAGGGACGATGGTCAGCTCGGTGCCATTGGTGGCCAGGACATCAAGAGGAGGGGAGCTGTGGCCGTTCATCATGCTTGGCCCTGCTGTGCAGAATCCACTCACCCAAGGTCCCCTGTGTCTGCTCCCTGCGGGGGGGGGGGGGGGGGCAGAAAGGCTCCATTAGGGGCCCTGGGATGGACCAGGCAGGCAGGAGGGAACAGTCAGGGGTCCGTCCCAAACTCTGAATCAGCCTCCAGACATGGCTGGCCCTCCTGGCCATGTGAGGTCCTTTGCCTCACCCTGTGGGATCCCAGGAGGGACCATGAGGGACCTCAGGCCAATCAGGCAGCTGCCAGCATATGTGGGCTTTTCTCCTGTGGGCCTCTGTCCCCGCCCAACACCTTCCAGCCCCCTCCCCAGGGTCCTGGTGTGGGCTGGGCCAGAGGGGCCTGCATGTTCTGGGCGGAGTCAGCCCTGAGCCCGCAGGGTGTGGCCCCTCCCCCTTCCCCCTCCCCCTCTAACTCACACCTCCCAGCCTCCCAGGCCTCCCCTCTGCTCCCAAGAGCTTTTCCCCCTCCTGCCCTCCCCTGGGTTCAGGGACACCAGTGCCCTTCCAGTCACCACCTCCACCCCCACACTCCGCCCTGGACCCTCAGCTCTGGCCTCCGTTCCTTTCCCAGACCCCCACCGGGCTCCAGGCAGAACCCCCAGAGTCTCCTGCCTTAGCCTGACTCGGTGCCCTCCCAGTCCCCCAACCTCTGTGCTCTCTGGGATACGGCCTCCCTGTGCCCAGACCCGGCCTCGGAGCCCGAGAGAACAAAGACTCGGTGCCCGAGGGCCAGTCTACCAGGAACTGCGGGGATGGCCAGGCCCTGGGCCCTGGTCGGCGGCTCAGAGCCCCAGCAGCCCCATGGCTGTGCCCCGACTGTCGGACCTGTGGTGCCAAGTGCCTTACCTCCCCTCCCCCATCCCACCTGCACACGAGCCTGCATCACCTCCGCCCATCCCTGTCCTGTGGGGTTCAATCACGTCCCCCCAAAAGAAATGTCCAAGTCCTAACCTCCAGGACCTATGACTCTAGCTTTATTTGGAAATTGGGTCTTTGCAGCTGGAACTCAGCTGCGGCCCCAGAGCAGGGAGGCCCCTAATCCCTGGCCTGCTTTCTGCACAGGAAGACCGAGGCAAAGATCTCCTGCAAGGGGCCCAGAGGCCCAGAGGCCCAGGTTCCAGGGCAGAAGCGGACTCCAGCCCCAGGAACCATGAGAGGCGTGTCGGCTGCTCTAAGCCGCCCAGGCTACGGCAGTGGCTGTGACAGCTGGGGTGGGGGCAGCACAGCCGCCGGCCCGCCACGCCCCACCCCATGAACCGGCCCACACCCGGTTTCCTCGGAAGCCTCCTTCCTCCCCAGTGCCGGCCGACCACACCTGTCCTGGCAACCCAACCAGCTCGCGCCCCTGCCCCACGCCCGCCGCGGGACAAGGCTCAGGACGCCTCTGCCCCTTCGCTCTGCAGCTCTCCCCGAGGCGACCTTGGACTCTGGCTGCCAGACCCAAGAAATGCATTTTGGATCTGACTGCCCCGCCTCCGGTCACAGCTCTGCAGCCTTCTTGCCGGTGACAGGGTCTGCTCCGAACCAGGGGGCCCCTCACACTGCCCTCCATCCCCCCAGCCCGCCCTGGAGTCCCAGAACCCATGCCCGGCTGCCTCCTGGACACCCGCGCCCAGACCCCGAGGCTCCGCGGCACCCCCACGACCGCCCGTGCTCTGTAGAGCCTCCCTCAGGCAGTCTGTCTAGCCCGGCCCCTGCTGGCCCCACCAGGGGTCCTCACCGGGGCCAGCCCAACTCCTGTCCCCGCCTACGGCCTCCAGGCACCCCTTAGCCTCCCGGCTTGCAAGGACCACCTTCCCTGATCCTACCCTCTCCACCGCCTCCAGCCCTGGAGCAGGGCAGGGTCAGCAAGTGATAGAGGGGCTGGGCAGCTGGGACCGCCATGGGAAGACCTCCATGCCGGGGCTGGACAGGGGACAGCATGGCTGAGCTGGGTGCCGAGCTGCCACAGTCGCCCGGAATCAGCCAGGGCTTCGATGACACAGATCTAGTAGAGTGATCGCTTTAAGTGCTGCCCAACCCCGCCTGAGGCTGAAGGAGGGCCCCCGGCGGATGGCCCCCGCTTCTGCCCCCTCGGGAATTGTGTTGCCCTTCCTAGTCCCTCGACTCGGCTTGGGACCCTGCTGTGAGCCCCCGGGTAGGGGTAGAGTCCTGCCGCCTTCCCTTCCCACACACAGATGTGGAGCCTGAGCCTTCTGGACCCCAGCAGCTGTGTGCCGCACAGACGTTGGGGGCGGGGGTGGCCAGGACCAGACAGACACCGAGCAGGACTTTGTAGGGGGAGCTGCGACCTGGCTAGCCATGGCAGCTGGGCTCCGGGAAGGGCCTTGAGCCACCAGCCTTCCCACCCAAGTGGATCGTAGCACTAGGCATCATAGCCCAGAGCACGTGGCGGGCGGTGTTTGCTAAGCTTCGGGAGAAGATCACAGTGGCTGAGCGGTCAGCTGGGCGTCTAAGGCCATGTGGGTCCCAGTGGGGCTTCACAGTGACCGTGTCAGTGACCATGAAGACTGCCCTGGGGGCAGGCTGGGCAGCACCGTCCTGAGAGCTAGAGCCCCAGCCCCCAGGCGCCCCCAGCCCCCGGGAGGGGTGTACTCCTAAAATGTGATGCACCTGTCCCCGCAGATGGACCACGTGGGCCCAGGAGCGAAGCGACGGAAGCAGGCTCGGCCCCCACCATCCCTCCAACGACCCCACCCTCTGTCCTTGTGGCTCTGGGCTCCGTCCTAGAGAATGACGGATCCACCCGGGACAGTCCCGCTGCGCCGACGGCCACAGCTGCTCCCAGGACGTTCTGGCTCCTTGTGTCCAGGACCAAGAAGAAGCCTGAAGAAGAGTGAACCGACCGCCAGGAGAAGGGGGGTCTGGGACGGGGTGGAGGCAGGGGTGGGCCCCAAAGGCCCACGCCGGGTTCTGGCAGCTAACAGTGTTCCCACCTGAGGGCGCACCAAGCCCAGCAGACAGGCAGTGGAGGCGGGGAGTGGGGAACCAGGAGCGGTCGGCACCCTGGGAGCTGGTGGTGGGTGAGGGCCGCCCTGACCTCCTGGCAACAGTGCGACTCCATTACGGGCGGGCTGGCCCCCCTCCGCCATCCCCCCTCCGCAGGGGCTGTCCTGGGACCACCTAATGGTCCTGCGGGCCGACTCTGCTCCTGGCGCCCCACCCGGACACATGCTTTGCAGCCCAGCCGCACCAAGGATGGGCATGTTTGTAAAACGTGCCTGTTCCCACGTCGCAGGACCGCCTTCAGAGGGGGTGCGGGTCCAGGAATCCATGCGTCGCCCGCACCCAGACCTGCCCCAGTCCCAGCAGGGGTGCCCAGGAACGAGGCTATGGGGCAGGGAAGACAGTGTGCCTTTCGCCAGGCAAAAGAGTGAGGGAAGCGTGTCCTGGGCCACGTGCGGCGGGAGCAGCCAAGCGATCAGGGCTGTGGGTGGCCCTTGGCCTGGACGTGGGCAGCCAGCCCGGAGCCAGACAGGCTGTGCTGGGGGGCGGGCAGTGCCAGGCAGGCACTAGACAAGAAAACTAGAGCCAGTACATGCTCTGGGAACAGGAGGCTCCCGTTTCCTGCACAGAGGGCATTCATGGCTGGAGGGGGGCTGGGTGTCGGAGGGAGCGGGAGAGCAGGAAGTGAGGGCCCAGGGAGGCCTGTGCCTATGGCAGCCGGGCCACGCCCTCCTCCCCCCTTTGGCTGACAGTGACCTTGAGCCTGGTCTGAGTCTCCCTGGACCCTGCCCAGGTGGGACCCGAAGAGGACCCCAGGAGTGGGTACCTGAGTCTGCAGTGGGGACCCTGGGAAGGCAGCTGGACGGAGGGTCTGGAGCTTGGAGAGACAGGCCAGGGCAAGTGACTGTGTCCAGGGCCTGGGGAGTGGGACAGGGAGACTGGGAGGCCCAGACAAGCCCAATGTCACAGAAGCCGAAAGATGGGTGTCCCAGAGAGGGGGCCACCAGCCGATGGGGGCCGGCTTTGGGCTACTGGCCTTGGGGCTGGGCGAGAGACGCTGAGGAAAAAGGAATCTGAGGGGGGGTCTCTTCCTGTGGCTTCCTTGAGGGGCCCCATCTCAGGTGGGCCCCAGGCAGCGGGGAGGAAGACGATTCCAGAGCAGGGTGAGTCTGCATTCCTTGGGCACGGGCCATCAACGTCACCACCGCTGAAGGTCAGCCCCCACCCCCCAGCCTGGGAGGGGCCCCGGACGGGCTGGCAGGCCACCTGAGCCACATGGCGACAGAAGCAGGAGGCCAGGCCGCCTCAGGCCCGCAGAGACAGGCGCAATCCCGGCCTTTGCCCGACTGTGGACACCTGCAGGAAGGTCCCACCCACCTCTACGGAGCAAAGACCAACGGCCACGGAAGTCGGCATGACACGAGGGCACAGGGAAGACAGAGCCCCTGCGGACCCTGCCTCCCAAGGACCTTGAGATGGCCCGGCGCAGGCCTCCCTGTGCCCACCCATCCCCTGACCCTACAGCAGGTAGCTCCCCCAAGGGGCCACCCCCAACCCCCCGCCCCGCCCCGCCCGCCAGGAGCAGCACCGCCCCTCAATTTGTCAGTCTAATTACCTCGCACCCTCCGCCGCCCGGGTGCCGCTCACTCCTGCCTCTACTGTCCGCACCCCCTCCCCTTGCCCCGCCCTGCAAGGTGCCCCCCCGCCCCGCCCCCCAGGAACCTGACCTGCGGGACCCGCCGGAGCCGCCCTCCAGCCCTGCGGGGAGGGGGAAAGCGCGGGGTCGGGGAGGATCCCCGCGGGCGGCGTCTCCCACGTGGGTGCTGGTCACCAGGACCCCCGCCCAGCAGGGCCGGAGGGAGGCCAGCGGCCCGGGACGGGGAACAGCGGGGCCCAGAGCTCCGGCCACTCCCCGCGCGCGTCGCGCCCCCGCGCCCGCCGCCCCAGTCTCCCGGGACCCAAGCCCCGCGCCCTCGCAGGGGTTTCCGCGTCGCTCCCGGCGGCCCCGCGTGTCCTACCTGCAGCCCCCGGCTCCCGCGCTCAGTCTGTCGTCGCTCGCTGCGGGCCGGTGCGCCCGCCCCCGGGGGTTTAAATGCGCCGCCGGCCCCGCCCCGCCGCGGCCCCGCCCCTGTGGGGGTGGGCAGGGGCAGGGGGCGCGCCCCGAAGCAGGGTGCGGCGGGCAGGTGCCCGGAACCCCGCGGGGCCAGGCCGACGCCCCGGGCGCACCCCTCTGGCAGGCAGGCCGCCTGCGAGCACCCCTGTTGAGGAAGGGCCCCCGAACGGTGGAGGGCGGCTGCCCACTCCGTCGAACCCCGGCCTTGCCGACCGCCCCCCAGAGCCCCGGCGTGGGGTGCGGGAGGGGGCGCATCCCGAGCCTCAGGGAAACGCAGACCCACCCACGCGCTTTCCCTCTCCCAAACGCGACTTCATTGCTGGGCTGGGAGGCCTGCTCTGCCGCCTCCTGTCCAGACCCCTCTCGGGCAGTCTGCTGGGTTTGCTGGCTCCCTGGGGCCAACTCCCTCCACTGCTGCTCGGACTTGTGTGGGCTGAGCCGGGGTGTCCTCAGCCGCTCCCCAGTCCTTTCTGGGAGAGATGGCCAGGCCCCGTCCCACCAGTCCAGCGCCGACACCTGGGCTCAGGGGAGGTCCCCTGTTGGTCCAGGAGTACCTGGACCACACCTGGAAAGCCCATCCGAGCACCTGCCCTCTGGGGCTGCTGCATGGTGTTAGAGGCCCAAACCTCGGGGGCAAAACCTTGGGGGCCAGCTTGCTGGGGACCACGGCCCAGGGCAGGAACCTCTCATAGATCTCCTGGCTGGTCTCCCTTTAGACTGCCCAGACACTTTAGATGGACAGGGTAGTGCTGTGCCCCTCATCCTCCCAAGGCAGAGCCCCAGGCAGCCCCCTCCATCCCCAGTCCCTGCCCTGGAGCTCAGTCTCCCTGCTCCCCTAGCCCCCACCTTTGCTGGGTCATTCCTGACCTCCTTCAGGGCCAGCCAGCCACCTCTGACAGGTCCCTGTGCCCTGGGGGGTCTGGACTGCTACGGGAGGGGCTCTGGCCTCACCCCTGCTTACCACGCCCACACTCACACCTGCTCACCAAGGCTCCCTGGACCTGGGGCTAGCCTCCACTCACTGGGGCAATGGTCCCCATCTCTGTGGCCTGCACTTGCCATCCTGTGTGACTGCTGCTGGCCACTGGAGGGCCCTATCCCCAGCAGAGGAGTGAGCTCTGGCCAGCATGTCCCAGCCCGGAGGGAACACAGCCTCTGCCCACCGTGCTGCTGGGCACTCACCAACAGGCCTTACTCGCGATGATGAGCTGTGTCCCTCCCCCAGGTTCACCTGTTGAAGTCTTAAGCCCTGAGTCCCTCCGAACCTGACCTTACTCGGAGGTTGTTGCGGATGTAATCCGTTCAGACTAGGCCTCCAGCCGTCCTGACTGGTACCCTTGGAAAAAGGGGCGATTTGGGCAGACACCCCCGAGGGAAGACACCATCTGCCAGCCAAGGAGGGAGGCCGGGAGCAGATCCTTGCTCTTGTTCCCCTCAAAGGGCGTCAACCCTACGACACCCGGACCGGCCTCCTGACCCGCCGCTGACTGGTTTGTGCTGTGGAAGCCTCTCAGCTTGCAAAGCCGAGTCCAGGCTCCCGTGTGCGGACCAGAGCTGCGGCGAGTGAGAAGGGGAGCGACCTCGGCATCTCTCCGCCACCCCAGCCCTCCTGTGCTGGAGGAGATGGGGGTGGGGGGCAGGCCCTGGGGGGCTGTGCCTCCAGGCAGCCTTAAACCTGGAAGAATGCCTGCCTGGGCTTCAGAATTAACTTTTTTACATCTTGCTCCAAATAGGTTTTCTTTCCAGTTACTGCGTAAGTGGGGGGTCATAATTAGCATCACTGAGCTCTTAACGAGGAGCTCTACTTGTTAGAGCCACTAGAAGGTGCCCCCCTCTCTGTCCCCAGCCCAACTGGGACAGCGGCAAGACAGCGCTGTCTCCTGCTGCCTGCGCCTGCCTCTGGTGGCCTGGCCAGGCCCCCAGTGTCTGCAGCCCTGACACTGAGAGAGCCAGAGAGAGAGAACAACTGAGAGCAGAGGCAGAGGGAGAAGCCGGCTCCCCGCTGAGCACGAACCCCCCCCCCCAACGTGGGACTCGATCCCAGCACTCTGGGATCATGACCCGAGCTGAAGGCAGATGCTTAACGACTGAGCCAGCCAGGTGGCCCCCAAAAAGCCCTCTGGTCACCCTGCCTGCCTCAGCTTTCCTTCCTCCTCAGCACTCCAGAGGGCAGGTCTCTTCTGAATGGACCCCTTCCAGGGACAGCCACGGTCCCAGGGCAGAACCCCCAGGCTGTCCAGCTTGCCTGGGGTCACCTTTCTCTTCCCCCAAGACTCTGGGGGAGCTAACCCCCCCCCCAGTGTTCCAGGGCAGCTGCGGGACTTCGGCCCAGCTGTCCTCAGCCTACAGACCCCCTCACTGGTGACCAGCTCCACCGGCTCCCACGCCGTCGGCTCGCCAAGGCCCCCACGCGACCTTCAGTTCGGGGTCCTGCTCCCCGCTCCGTCCCAGAGGCTTCACCTCTACCTGCAGCATGGCTGGGGAGGGAGAGCCCAGCCTCGAGGTGCAGCAGCCCACTCACCCCGCCTCCCTCCCAGCCCCCCTGCCGCCAGCTCTCTGCGCGGTGCCCCAACCTTCACCCCGCCCCAGACTGCCTAGGCCCCCCAGGACTGGCTGCCCCACTGGTCAGCAGGGCCCGCCTCCCGTGGTCTTGGCCACTGCTGTCCTCTCCCAGGCCCAGGGAGACGCTGGTGGGAGCGGCCCGGGAACTTCGGGCAGGCCCAGGCATGGCTCTTCTCCCCTGGGCAGCCCAACCTCGGAGCTGGTTTCCCCAAGGCGGACAGGGCCTGGAGCAGCCTCCAGCACGAGGGACGGGCGGCGGGGTTGGGGGGCTCTTGGCCTGCCCAGCACCCCATACCCTGGTGCGCGCGGCCAGTGCTGGCCTCACACTGTGGACTTGCTGTCTTGGGGTCACTGCCTGTGGTCCCTGTCCGGGCAGGCTCAGGCATGCGACTCCCGCCCTCCACAGCCTGCACGGGAGCCCCTGGAGCCGCCGTGTCCTTTGTCCGCCTGGCACAGCTCTGCAGCTCCTGGCCAGCCCCAGCTGCCCTCGCTGTGCTGTGTCCCCCTGGGCCTCGGCCTGAGCGTGGGGAGCAGGCTGGGGCTCCTCACCCCGTCCTCGTCCCCTATGCCATGGACGGGGCAGTGGGCTCCCACCCCAAGCAGACCCCACCCAGCCCACAGGCACCGGAGAGGCCACGGGTGATGGGTACCAAGCCTGCCTTGTGTGCGGCCGGGGGTCAGGGGAAGTGGGGGCAAGGCTCACGCGCTGGGGAGCCTCTAGCTGGATCGACAAACCGGGGATCGCAGAACCACTCTGGGGGTTCCCAGCTCCCCCTCCTCCTGAGCCAGATCTGAGCCCCTGGTCTGCCTTCTCCTCCTGCCTCCCCGTGGCCCTGCCAGCCTCCCCTCCTCCAGCCGCCCCACCCCGGGGCCTGGTTACCCCCCACCCAAGGCTTCCCGACAAGACCCTCCCAACTGGTGGCTCTTACTTCCGGGAACCCCACATGCGGGACGCACCCTCCCCCGTCCAGCCTGGAAGCCCCTTCTCCCAGGCCCCTTGCACAAGGGTTGATTCCCCCAAAGGGGCCCTGCTGGCTCCCTGCCAGCTCACGGTTTTCTAACGCGCTTTCAGTCTGTGGTCGGGTTTGCCCATTCATTCACTCGCCTACTGATCCCTCCTCTGGTGTTGGCTGCTTCCAAGGAGTGGACACTCTGCCCAGCAGACAAGCCTAGGAACGTGTCCACCACCATGCTGAGCCCCAGACCCTCCCAGGAACACACCCTGCCTGGGGAGGGTACCCAGAGATCCAGCCTGCAAAGGAAATCCCAACCTCGGGGGCAGCCTGGAAGCATGGCGGGCGCCCCCCCAGCCACCTGACAGCAGAGGGCCTGCCCCCGCCCCCCACCTCACAGCCTGAAACCACTCGGGCCCGCCCTTGCCTGGGCTCGTCCTTATCGTGGGGTTTGTGCTGCTGTTGCCCGGGGAACTTTCCATCGGAAAATGCTGGGTGGGGTGGGCGGGCAGACAGGCCGGGGCAGGCTGCAGGCGGGGTCGATGGAAGGCCCGTCCCACGGCACCGCCCAGCCCACCCTGCCCGTCCGACCCTGTGCTCAGCCTCCACCCTTGGGTCCGCAGACGGCCTAGCATGTGGGCCCCACACACAGATGTCCCCATGCACCTGGGTGTACCCAGCCGCCGGGGTGGCCTCTCTGTGAGCAGGGAGTTTCTGGACCAGCTGTGCCCTCTGGCCCCTGGTCCCTGCCACCTTGTCCCTGCTCTTGCTCGGGCCTCCCATCGGGGAGAGGAGTTTCACTCCTGACACCTGGTCCTTGTGGTCGATTCCCCCTCCGAAGCAGGGCCGGGTCAGGCTTCTGTTTGGGTCTTCGCAGAGCTGACCAAAGGCCTGCGGCAGGGGACGGGAAGGCTAGGGGCTGAACTGGGGCGGCCTCTGGCCTTGCCCAGGGGGACCTGGGGCCAAGGTCTTGGGCTGAGCCAGGCTCCCCCGGGGGGGACGGTAACCACCACCCAGCGGGGCTCCGAGGGGGCCTCACCTCGCTGGCGGCAGCTTGGGCTGGCCACGTGGTCCTCCTCCCCCACGGGGCATGGCTCTCAGGTCCCAGCAGCATGGCGTGGCCTGTCGTCAAGAGGGACAGAAAAGGAGCAGGGGCCCCGATCTCCGGGCAGCCCCTCTCTCCTGGCTGCATGCCCAGCAGAGACTGGTTTGCCGAAGCCGTGGCCTTGGGCGCCACACTTCATGCGGCCCCCGGGCTCAGGCACAGGCCGCGTGCACCTCCAAGACTTCCCTTTGGAGCGTCCTCCTCTGGCACCTTCAACCTGATGCTCCCGGGACCTCTCCAGAGGCCGCACCTCACCCAGTGGTCCCTCCCCACCTGGGATAAGGACCGTCCGGCCCTGGCTAGGCTGACTTCCACCCCGCAGCCCGGCCGCAGGCCCTGCAACACAGGGCCGTGGCCGGACCGGGGTCTCCGGGAGGGAATGCCGTCAGCACGAGTTCTGCAGACACAGCCCAGACTGGCCGCCGTGAGCCCCACCGCCCTGACCCCCTGGCCTGGGTCGGGTGAACTGGCATGAACGTGCCGTGGCTCGCGGAGGGGAGGCCAGTGCGTGGGGCCGGCTTCAGAGGGATGCGGCCTGATGGGTCTGAGGCCTGAGGGCTCCAGGTTGCCGTGGGTCGAGTCTGCTGGGGTGAGGAAGTTCAGGTGGCCCAGGCGGGGTCAGGAGGGAGCTGTTGAGGGGACTTGTGCTTCCCCAGCCTGGGCTGAGCTGGGGAGGTCTGGCAGCTCACACGCCTGAGGCTTTGCCCCCCGGGGGCTGGGGGCGCTCCAAATGCCTGGAGGAAAGGGCGGCACGGGGTGGGGTGTCTCTTGGGGAACTGATTCCTGCGAAGGCTCGTTTACCACCCTCTTGATGGGCAGGAGGCGTGTGTTGAAATAAGAGGCTTTTCTTCGCAAGACGCAGATTTACGAGGTCTCGGCAAGAGCCACGGTTTGGCCCTCACAGGGGTGTGTGGCTTCGCGACAGAAAGCCCAAGTCTGGGGGATCCTGGGATCCAAGGGACCTGCGCCCCGTCCCAGGCGGGCCTTCCCCCAGAGTCGGAGAGGCAGCCACACGGCTGGGCCAGACAGAGGCCCCTCTGGGCCGTGGAGGTCCAGGAAGACCCAAGGCTTTCGTGGGTCACCAGATACTCGATTCAAGCCGGCCCGAAGGAAGAGAGCGAGAGGGACCTGACGAGGCCGAGCCGCAGGGCGTGGGCGTCCGCGCAGCCCCAGCTCCAGGCTCCCCGTCACAGTGCTGCAGGGGAAGAGAGAGAAACCTCCGGCTTTCATCCCAGAGGATCTGGAGAAGGTCTCGTTGGCTTTTGTTGGCAGTGAGGGGACAGGTGTCCTCCCCCGGCTAGGCAGAGGGCTGGCGAGAGGTCTCGTTGGCAGTGAGGGGACAGGTGTCCTCCTCGGGCTAGGCAGAGGGGCGGGCAAGAGGCAAACATGCACTTTCTCCATCGCTCCCTGGCTGCCTGGTTCCCACACGCCTCCCCCTCCGAGCACCTCACAGGCGCCCGAGTCCCGGCCCTCAAGAGCACGACCACGTCCCAGCGGCGGCCAGCCTTTCTCCCCAGGCCGGGTCGCTGCGTGCAGTGGGGAGCGGGGCCGGGCGGGTCCCCCTGCGCAGAGCATCCGGGACTCCAGTCTGTCCTGGAGACCAGTGCCCCCTGGCCGTCGCCTCCACCTGCTGCCATGTGGGGAAAAGGCCGCTTCTGTGGACAGCCGCTCCTGAGCCCGACGCCCTCAGCAAGAGGCTCGGGGGCTGCCCAGCCGCTCAGCAGCTTCTAGAACCTCGAGCCAGCCCTGGGGCACGATCCCCCCGAGAGCAGCCGGGGTCGGGCTCCCGCTACCTGTCACCGCAGGGCAGCAGCCGGCCGTCCACCCAGCCCGCCGCCCTCACCCGGCCTCCAACCACTTGCAGGGGGGGCTGGGGCAGGAGGCGCGGTCACCAGCCTCGCCTGGGCCAAGTGTATCACCAACTTCCCTGAGCAGGGAGTGGCCTCTGGTCCCCCCCACTTCCTCAGGGGCCACAGCTTGTAAAGCCCAGCCCTTGCACCAGTTTCTCATCAGTGGAGGCTGCGTGGGTTGCTAGTGACAGAAACTTTGCAGAAGGCAGGGCTTCAGCTCACATGCATGAGAAGCCTGGCAAGTGCGCCTTCAGGAACAGCTTGGTCCAGCTGATCAGGCAGAGCACAGCTGCTTCTTTTCTCTGCTTTCCTGTTACTTCTTTTTTTTTTTTTTTTTAAAGATTTATTTATTTATTAATTTGACAGAGAGAAATCACAAGTAGTCGGAGAGGCAGGCAGAGAGAGAGAGAGAGGGAAGCAGGCTCCCCGCTGAGCAGGGAGCCCGATGCGGGACTCGATCCCAGGACCCCGAGATCATGACCCGAGCCGAAGGCAGCGGCCTAACCCAAAGGCAGCCTGGGTGCAGCCCTGTGTGCCTCCCGGCCGCAAGACAAAAGAAACCCATTTGTCACTCCCACAAATGCCGATTAAATCACCTTGGCTGCCACTGGGTCAGCAGCTGGTATGTATTGAACCGTGTCTCCAAAAAAGATGTCGAAACCCTCACCCAGGACCTGGGAATCTGACCTTACTTGGCGCTAAGGTTCTGGCAGGTGACGTGATGGAGGGACGGTGAGGTCATCAGGGCGGCCTCACCCGGGGGGACCCGTGTTCTCCGCAGAGCCCGGAGAATGCGGCACGCGAAGGCAGAGGCACCAGGGACAGAGCGGGGCTGAAGTGCTCCAGCCACGGGCCACAGACCGGAGGCACAGCAGCCCCGCGCCCGCAGCTGGGGCCGGGGGAGGACAGGGCGGAGGGGCTCCGAGGCAGCCCGGCCCGGGAGGGCGCAGGCTCAGGCCTGTAAACGGCTCATGGCGGCTGGCTTCCTGCCCATGGGGGAGGCTGCCGTGACATCACGTGGCCTGAAGGTGGGGCTGGAGCATGGGAGAGTGACCGGGCTTGCTCTGCAGGGAAAGGGGCTGAGGGCAGACGGAGCCTGGGGCAGGAGGACATGGGCAGAGGCCGGGCGAAGGCGGCGGGCTGGGTGGACGGCCGGCTGCTGCCCTGCGGTGACTGGTGGTGGGAGCCTGACCCCAGCTGCTCTTGGGGGGATCGTGCCCCAGGGCTGGCTCGAGGTTCTAGAAGCTGCTGAGTGGCTGGGCAGCCCCCGAGCCCCTTGCTGAGGGCGTCAGGCATGCAGCGGCTGTCCACACAAGGGTCCTCTTCCCCACATGGCAGCAGGTGGAGGGGACGGTGCCGGTGACCCCCCCTGGGCTGGAGAGGCCACAACTCAACCAATGTGATAAGAGGGCATCGTGGTGGCTCGGGCTCAAGATCCTTCCCGGCCGCCGGAGGACCTTACACGACGTCCCCAGAAAGGGGAGCCCGCGGCTGAGCCCGGCTGAGTGGGAGGCGCGGCAGACGGAGAAGAGCACGACTCCCTTGACACACCGGCGCGTGGTCAGAGTGAGCACAAACGGACAGCACGCGGGCCGCCGCCCCGATGGCCCACGGCCCTCCACGTCTGAGAGCCTGCGTGGCCTTCCTCTTGCCTGCATGAAGAGCAGAGTCTCGCCAGGCCGTCCTGGGTCTGCAGAGCTTGGCCCGCCCCGACCCGCCCTCCCCCTCGCGGCTCCCCGCCTCTCCCCGCCCCCACACTCTCAGGGCCTTTGCACGCGCTGCTCCTCCTGGTCGGTGGGTCTCCACCCACGGGACTGGCCGGTGTCTAAACAGAGCACGCACGGTACCACCGGGTCCCGCAGCCAGGACACCCTCGAGTCACGGATCAGCGTGATGGGCTGTGCACTGCCAACCAGGGTGTCCCGTGGCCCTTCTGGGACACAGGGCGGCAGTGTCACCTGCCTGGGCACTGACCGCGTCCCCAGGAAACGCACACTGCTCGTGGTCTCTTCTGGATGGCCGCCGAAAGGGACGGACTCCCAGGCCTCTACAGCCGAGGCCACCATGGCTGCCGGAGGTGCTGAGGAAAGTCCCCCTGACCACCGCCCCCTTGCCCTCCAAAGCCAAGGGACCAGCTTCCCAGCGCTCCCCCTGAGAGTGTGTCCACTCGGGAGGGACGGGCATGATGGCCAGGCAGCTTCTGTGGCAACTGGCCCAGGAGAGGGAGTTTGGGCGACACCACCAGCGCCCTGAGGGCACAGCCGAGGTCTCACAGACGACGCCATGTAGCACGCGACCCGGTGCACACACGCCGGGGTGGACGGACTCGTGAGCTACACACGGACACTTGGGGAAACACGGGGGAGGCGACCGGGGCCTTGAGGCCAGCACCACGCGTCTGCGGCCAAGGCTGGAGGAGCTAGGCAGGCTCTTCGAGGCAGGGAGAGGCAGGACGAGCAACGGGGATGCAGGGGCGACCCCGGTGACCAGGCCACGGCCTCGCTGCGGGCGGAGGTAGAGACGTCCTGGCGGGTGCGACGAACAAACCTCCCTGGGCGTCCGGAGGAGCGATGGAACAGGACGGGGGGCTGGTGGGGACCCAGGAGAGCCGCCCTGACCGGAGTCCCAGACAAGAGAGACGTCCACACCCATCAGGAGAGGAGTGCGTGGCTGAGGGGGCCGGTGCCGGACTCCGGACGCCAGATAATGGGGTGCTGTCCTCACGCACGGCGGGGGGAGGCAGCCGCGAGCCGGTCCGTCCCGGGAAGCAGGAAGGAGGGAAAGGAGCCAACAGACGGGGCGGGGGGCGTCCACCGCGGGAGCAGAGGACAGAGCGAGCGGCCGGGGCGCGGACAGGAGGGCCCGGGGGTGGCGGGCGGCTGCCTGGGAGCCGAGATGCGGATGGGAAGGGAGGAGAGGGCACCGGAGAGCAGGGGCACCGGAGAGCAGGGGCAGCGACGCAGGCGCACGAGAGTCTCCTTAGAATCGGGGCGGACGAGGTTCCTGCGGCGGACGCGGGGGCGGGGGGGGGGGCACCCTGGAAGCGGGGAGGAGACGGCGCGGCAGGAGGGCAGGAAGCAGCCCCTGGCGGTGGCCCCGGGAGCCTGAGGCCGCGCTGACCTCTCGGCTTAGGGGAGATCTGGGGCTGGATTTGCAAAGCCAGTGGATCCCGCGCGTCCGCGTCCGTCCGCAGGCGCCGACCGCACTGGTTTTAACATGTCGTTTGTGTCTCTGCTCCTGCCTCATCGAGACGGTGAGCGTGAGAGCGCCGGGGCCCGCGGGGAGACGCGGAGGGGGACGGAGGGAGGCGGACTCCTCGGGGAGCCCGACGAGGGCTCGATCCCACCACCCCGCGATCGCGACCTGAGCTGCAACCAAGAGTGGGACGTTCAGGCGACTGCGTCACCAGGCGTCCTGCGAGGGTCCACTGGAAACCAAAAGCCAGGGGCGCCTGGGCGGCTCAGTCCGGCGAGCACCTGCCTTCGGCGCAGGTCATGAGCAGGGTCCTGGGATCGAGTCTCACGTCGGCCTCCCGGCTCTGCAGCGCCCTGCTTCCCCTCTCCCTCTGCCGCCGCTCCCCCTGCTTATGCTCCGTCTCTCTTGTGCGCTCTCTCTGTCAAGTGAATAAATGAGATCTTTAAAAAAGACAAAAAACAAAGCAAAAACCCAAAAACCTCATGAACCAAAGAAAGCAGTCCTGACTCCTGGCCAGGCGGTGTTGCAGGGCACCCTGAAGGATGAGAGCAGCCCCGAGCTCGGAGCACCCAGCAGCCCCTCAGAATCGGTCCCGAAATGCAGGGCCAGGTACCGCTGCCCAGGACACACGCCCCAGAGAAGCGGGTGGTTCAGAGAGACGGAAACCAGAGAGACGCGTTGAAGAGCCAGCCATGCGGCGGGCGGATGGGTTCACCAGACGCCCTAGACCCACCAGGTGCCCAAGTCCCACAGACCAGGCACACCTACACTTTGAGCCCAGAGGGAACATTTCTGCCCGAGCATCAGCCCAGGAAGAAATCGTGGAACATCCAGCACAGTCCGTAACGAAAGACCCAAATAAGATTTCTGCATAAACTCAAGTCATCTCAATACCTAGATACGGTGTCCACGTTCCTGGAGGTATAGAATATGTTCAAACTGGAAAACAAGGGCGGACGTTTTCAGCCGGTCAATGAAATGGTGATTCGAGCATCTCCCACCGCGAAATCTCCAGGCCCACGTACCTCTAGAAGTACGTTCCACCAAACTTGCAAAAAGAATTTTTTTGTGAACTCATGGCGGTGGTTCCCACGAAACCAGATAAAATAGGGAAAGGGAAGATCTAGCAAACTTGTTTTATGCGGCTAGAACAATTGTCGATTCCAAAACCAGAAAAGGACAACGCAGGGCCAAGGGGCGCTGAGCTGCGCCGTGTCAGGACACACATGCAAACACGTTACCAACGCCACAACGTTTGAGAGAAGAGTCCGGGAGTGTCGGCCATGCAAGGTGGTCCCACGGGCCGAGCAGCGCACGTCACTCACATGGTTGACAGACGGTAGGGAACAAAGAGAGACACGGATCCACGCAGGAGAGCAGCTGATCGACTCCAGTACCTATCCGTGATTATAAAAACAAGCAAATCCCGGAAAAACTCTTAGCAAATTAGCTCTAAAACATGACCTTTCTTTAAAGTAGGTCTGCACCCAGCACGGAGCCCAGCACGGGGCTTGAACTCACGACCCCGAGACCCAGCCTTGAGCTGAGATCCAGAGTCAGACGCTCCCCTGACTGAGCCTCCTGGGCACCCCTAAATCCTGACTTCTTTGTCTGCCCTTTTGCTTGTTTTGTTTTGTTTTTTTTTAAAGATTTTATTTATTGGGGCGCCTGGGTGGCTCAGTGGTTTGGGCTGCTGCCTTCGGCTCGGGTCATGATCTCAGGGTCCTGGGATCGAGCCCCGCATCGGGCTCCCTGCTCGATAGGAAGCCTGCTTCCCTCTCTCTCTCTCTGCCTGCCTCTCTGCCTACTTGTGATCTCTGTCTGTCAAATAAATAAATAAAATCTTAAAAAAAAAAAAAAGATTTTATTTATTTATTTGACAGACAGAGATCACAAGTAGGCAGAGAGGCAGGCAGAGAGAGAGGAGGAAGCCGACACCCCGTGGAGCAGAGAGCCCGATGCGGGGCTCGATCCCAGGACCTGGGGATGATGACCCGAGCCGAAGGCAGAAGCTTTAACCCACTGAGCCTCCAGGCACCCCTGGCCCTTTTGCTTGTCACTGAGAGCCAGCAGGAGCCGTTCTGCCTTGTACACAAGCTACGCAGTCGCCGTCGGGGCCTCAAGCCTCCGGGGAATGGAAAGCAGGAAGGCCAAGTAACCGTGAGGAAAGAGAAGGAAACTGTCTCTGTCGGCAGGAGACACCACCGTCCACTGGGGGGAAAAAAGCAACAAACTCTTCGAAGCAAGTATTTCTCTAATACTTGGGAAGAGATGCGTGGCCTTGCGGAGCTCAGGGACGTGAACCCTGGGCCCAGGCGGAGGAAAGGCCAGTGTGCGGGCGGAGGACCTGGCCGCCGCGGGGAAAGCAGGCCGCCCTGGTGTCCAGGCCCCAGAACTCAGGCCCCCAAAGACTGGACGCCCTCCTGCCCTTCAGCCAGCAGCACATGCCAGCTCGGGGGATGGGGGGGCACCAGGAAGCCCTGGGAACTCCGCGTCCGGAGCTCCGGCTGAGGACGGGTGTCGGCCTGTCCTGGGTCCACCTTGGGTCCACATCCCCGTCCCAGCAACTCGAGCCCATGTTCAGTCTGCGGAGGGTGGGCCTGGCATGGGGGCAGCGCCAGGGCAGCGGTTTCTATCACTCCAAGTGGACTCTGGGCTCGGCTCCTCTCACAGTGTGTCGGCCCCACGCCGGGTCTGTGGCTTTCATTTGCATCTTGTTCTGGGTGGGGGCGCGTCCGGATCCAGGGTCCTGATTCCTTGACGATATTGGAAAGGATTGCTGGTTTAGGCACCATAAGGGTATTGTGATTATTATCTTGCAAAAGAGCCCTCATCTTCGTGGAGATGAGGGGTGTGGGGAACAGGAACAGGATGGGTCTAGAGACCACAAGGTGGGCCATGGGCTCCTCGCTGTTGAGGGGCTGGTATGGGTAAGTGGGAGTGGCTCCTTGTATTCCAACTCTCCGCTGTAGAAATGTTTTCAAAGATTTTTAAAATTTACTTTTGAGAGAGAGCGCCTCACCGGCAGGGGGAGGGGCGGCGCAGAAGGAGAAGCAGATTCCCGGCTGATCAGGGATCGCCCCCCTCGCCCTGTATAGGACTGGATCCCAGGACTGGATCCCAGGACTCTGGGATCATGACCTGAGCCAAAGGCAGATGCTTAACCCACTGAGCCTCCCAGGCGCCCCAGAGAATTTTTCTAAAAATAAAACTAACTGGGGGCCCCTGGTTGGTTCAGCGGGTGGAATGTGTGACTCTCAATCACAGGGCTGAGTTCGAGCCCCATGTTGGGTGTTAGAGATTACTTAAAAATAAAATCCTTAGGGGCGCCTGGGTGGCTCAGTTGGTTAAGCAGCTGCCTTCGGCTCAGGTCATGATCCCAGCGTCCTGGGATCGAGTCCCACATCGGGCTCCTTGCTCCGCAGGGAGCCTGCTTCTCCCTCTGCCTCTGCCTGCCTCTCTGTCTGCCTGTGCTCGCTCTCGCTCGCTCTCTCTCTGACAAATAAATAAATAAAATCTTAAAAAAATAAAGTAAAATAAAATCTTAAAAACAAAAACAAAAACAAAAAACAACGAACTGGTTTCTTACCCATCTGATGCCCGTGAGCTGTGTGTGCCCGCGGACATGCCCTCAGGTGTCTTCTGGACAGACTGCGGAACCTCGAGACCCTCTGGGCGCGCAGAGCCTGCTCTCCTTCTCTTGACTTGGTCGGGAACTCCTCAGCCTCCCCCGGACCTTCCGTCTCTTTACCTTGAACCATTTTGTAACTTGAGAGGATTTACCAGGCGCCGGCCCAACCCGCCGGAGAGTTGAGTGGGCGCGCGGTGCTGCCCCGACCTACCCCTGACTTCAGGCTGAGGTGTAACCGCTCCTGTCCCTCGGATTTCCGTCCGCCCTTGAGAACCAGTTGTGTCTCTGTGTACGTCCCCGCGATGCCAGGCTGGTTCCCTTCCCTGTCCCTGGCTGGCAACCAGCCTGCCTTGTCTCAGCGTCTCCTGCCCTCTCTCTCTAAATGTGATTCACGATCATAAAACTCACTCCTTTAAAAGTGAACAATTCAGGTTTGTTTTTGTTTGTTTGTTTTGAAGAAATTCCATTTAGGGTTTTTTTTATGTTGTGTTATTATTTTTTTAAGATTTTATTTATTTATTTGGGAGAGAGAGAGTGAGTGAGAGCATGAGAGGCGAGAAGGTCAGAAGGAAAAGCCGACACCCCCCACCCCCCACCGTGGAGCTGGGAGCCCGACGCGGGACTTGATCCTGGGGCTCCGGGATCGTGACCTGAGCTGAAGGCAGTTGCTTAACTAAGTAAGCCACCCAAGCGCCCTATGTTATATTATTTTTTAAAAAATATTTTATTTAGGGGCACCTGGGTGGCTCCGTGGTTTAAGCCTCTGCCTTCAGCTCAGGTCATGATCTCAGGGTCCTGGGATCGAGCCCCGCATCGGGCTCTCTGCTCAGCGGGGAGCCTGCTTCCCTTCCTCTCTCTGCCTGCCTCTCTGCCTACTTGTGATCTCTCTCTGTCTATCAAATAAATAAATAAAAATCTTTAAAAAAATATTTTATTTATCCATTTGACAGAGAGACAAAGATCACAAGTAGGCAGAGAGGCAGGCAGAGAGAGAGGGGGAAGCAAGCTCCCTGCTGAGCAGAGAGCCCGATGCGGGGCTCTATCCCAGGACCCTGAGATCATGACCTGAGCCGAAGGCAGCGGCTTAACCCACGGAGCCCCCCAGGTGCCCCAATACAGGGTTTTTTACTATATCCCAACATTCACCCAACCATCACGACCATCCAATTCTGCAACATTTCATCATTCCTAAGAGCAACCCCACACTTTCTAACAGTGATTCTCCAGCCCCTAGAAACCTCTCATTCCTTTTGTGTCTCTAGAGACTTGCCGGCCCCTCGCGTTTTCCTGCCCACGGACTTGCGCGGTGTGGGGTTCGCGTCAGGATTCTTCCACAAACGTGATGTTTCGAAGGTTCATCCGTGTGGTAGCAGGTGTCAGTGCCTCCTTCTTTTTACGGCTGAATCACGTCCCATCACGCGGATGCCCCACATTTTCTTTACCCTTCGTCATGGGTGGTAATTTGGGTTGTTTTTACTTCGTAGCTATCGTGAATGATGCAGCTATGAACGTTAGTATGTAAGTTTTCCTTAAAATTTGCTCCTTGGTCTCTAGGAGTGGACCGTGGGGTCATCCCGTCAGACTGCTCTCCCAAGGAGCCGCACCCCTCCACGTTCCCACCGGCAGTGCACAAAGATTCCAATTTCCCCACGTCCTCTCCAACTCTTGCTATTCTCCGTTTGTTTGTTTTTAAATTAGGGCCATCCTTTTAAAGATAAAGTGGTATCCCATTGTGGTTTTGATTTGCATTTCCCTAGTGACTAGTGGCATCAAGCATGTTTCATGTGTTTCTTGGACATTTGGAGATCTCTTTTGGAAAAGTATCTGCTCAAATCCTTTGACTATTGGAAAGTTTTTCTTTCTACTGTTGAGTTTTAAGTGTTCTTTACGGATTCTAAATATGAGGCCCTTATCAGATAGGTGATCTCCAAATATTTTCTCCCATTATGTGGGCTGTCTTCTTGCTTTTTAGTGTGACCTTGCACTCCTGGGGTAAATCCCTACTGGTACTGTGTATAACCCTTTTTCATACACTAGTGGATTCAATTAGCTAGTGTTTTGGTGACACTTTTTGCACCCATGTTCATAAGAGATACAAGTCTGTAGTTTTCTTGTCTTTGGTTTCATTATGATGCTCATACTGGCCTCCCAGAATGAGTCAGGAGGTCTACCCCTTCTGGAAAAGTTTATGACAAATTGGTATTGATTCTTCTTTAAACTTTTGGTAGAATTCAGCAGTGAAGCCATCTGTCTGGGCTTTTTTCGAGGGAAGATTTTAGATTGCTCTCTCTCTCTACTTGTTGTGGGTCTGCTCAAATCTTCTATTTCTTCTTGAGTTAGTTTAATATCCTCCTAAGAATCACTTCATTTCATCTAGGTCATCTAACTTTTGGCATATAGTTGTTCATAGTATTCAAACCAACTGATATAAAAAAATAATCATTTTTATTTCTGTGAGGTCAGTAGTAATGTCTCCTTTTGCATACATGATTTTAGTGATTTCAGTCTTCTCTTTCTCTCTTGGCCGGTTTAGCTAAAGGTTTTTTGATTTTATTTATCTTTTTAAAGTGACTTTCGGTTTCATTGGCTTTTCCTCCTATGTTTCCCTGTTTCTGCCCTCATCTTCATTATTCCCGTCCTTCTGATTGTTCTGGGTTTCGGTTTAGTTTACTCTTCTAGTCCCCCCCCCTTTTTTTAAAGATTTTTTTTATTTATTTGACACAAAGAGAGATCACAAGTGGGCAGAGAGGCAGGCAGAGGGAGACGAGGAAGCAGGCTCCTCGCTGAGCAGAGAGCCTGATGCGGGGCTCGATCCCAGGATCCTGAGATCATGACCTGAGCCGAAGGCAGAGGCTTAACGCACTGAGCCCCCCAGCCGTCCCACTCTTCTAGTTTCTTAAGGTGAAGGATAGGTTATTAATTTGAGATATTTGTTCTTTTCAGTACAGGTGTTTACTTTATTTTTCTTTGGAAGATTTTATTTATTTATTTGACGGAGACAGAGACAGTGAGAGGGAGAACACAGCAGAGGGAGTAGGAGAGGGAGAAGCAGGCTTCCCGCTGAGCAGGGAGCCTGATGTCTTGGTCTTGGGGTCACGAGTTCAAGCCCCAGGTTGGGCGTAGAGATTACATAAATGAATAAAACTTTTTAAAAATTTTTAAAAATTAAAAATTTGAAAAATAAAATAAGTTTCCAATTGTGTTAAAATGTGTAAAACACAAAATTTACCATCTTAACCATCTTAACATGGTACAGTTCAGCGGCATCAAATGCACTCCGTGTAGTTTACAGCCCTTGCCACTATTCATTTCCCAAACTTTCTTGTCATTCCACAGTGAAATTCTGGACCCATTAAATGATACTCGCCATGTCCTGCCCCACCCGTGGCCTCTGGCAGCACTGATCTCCATTCTGTCTCTGTGTATTAGACTACTCTCTGCAGTTCCGGTGAGTGGAATCATACGGGATCTCTCTTCTTGTGTCTGGATTGCTTTGCATTCCATAATGACTTTAAGGTTCATTCAAATTGTTGTGCGTATCAGAATTCCATTCTTTTTAAAGGCTGAATGAGTCTCCCGTATGTACATGGGTACATGTCAATGGACACTTGGGTTGCTTCCCATTTCCTTTTTGTAAATTTATTCTCACTCCTAATAAGTGAATTGGCTGAGACTCTGCTCCACTGGCTTCATTGCGGGATCCAGGCTGAAGAAATGACCACGATCTAGAACATTCATGGTCTTCCTCGCTGCGGGAAAGAACTCTGGCAATTAAAGGCTCTCGTAGGAAGATGCCACTTCCTCTTACCTCTCATTGGCCTATACTTGTCACGTGATCTCACCTGCCCCCAGGGGGCCAGCAGGGCCAGCCAGCCATGCAGCAGCAGAAGAGGCGGCACAGCTGGCCAGCACTCACTTTGCTGAAAACCATCGTACTTGTCACATTTTCCGTCATTTTAATTATTTGGTTTTGTAGTTTTTATTTCCTCTAAATAATGAGTGACATTATTTGGTATTGGTGATTGTTTTCTGCATAAATGATCTGGCATCATGTTGATGAAGTCCCAGAACCTAAGTCAGGTTCGGTGGGGTGAGGAGTTTCGGAGCCGACGACTAAAGAAAGAATTCTTAAGACGTCGTTGGTGCAAAATGGTGGTTTATTAAAGCACGGGGACAGGACCCGTGGGCAGGCAGAGCTGCTGCCCCGGGTTGTGAGGGTCAGCATGTTATATACCCCACGGTTGGGGGGAGGGGGTGAAGGGATGGGAGATTTCAACAGAGTTCTCACATGTTAGGGAGGGCCTACAAGGTGCCGGGGGGAGTCCTTGCCCTTATGGCCTGATCAATGTCGTCCTTAAGTCAGGCATTAACATCAAGATAGTTGGGAGATCCTTGGTGGGGTGTTATGATCCTGCTGTCATTTACATTCCCTTCTACCTCAGCCTCCTCCAGTTTATGGTGAGGAGGGAGACATTAGGGCTTCAGGATCAGAGAGTTATTTGCCTCTGGCAATTTGTGCGATTGATAAGGTAACCTCCCTGTTTAGGTCTCTAGGACATCTCCAGAGCAAGGGAGATTCCGGTTCTGCAGGATTGCGAACCCTGCAAGTCAACTATTTATCGTTTTATGGCAGTCAGGGGTGCCTGAGGAATGCTACACATATGGAGGGGAGCAGGTGAAGAGGGGGTGCGAGGCGCTAGCTCTTGCTCTGTCCTCAGCCAGCCTCCTGCTCCCTCATCACCTCCACTTCCCATCGCATCCCAGGCTACAGATGGGTGCCTGGTGAATGGACTAGGAAACTGTGCCATGCCATGCCATTGTCTATCCTGAAGACTGCATACTGTTTTGCCATATTAACCCATGGAAATACTAGAAAAGTTTGGCAAGGGGAAATCACCCAATTTCATAGCTTTAGGCAGTTTGTAGAAGACACTGACAAGAAACAGTAGAGTCTGAAATCCATCATGGTCTATGCGACATTCCAACACATGTGGTCCTTGCAGCCAACTTCCCTAGGAAACGGTCCCCGGTTGCGTTTTAATTCAATCGGGTACTGGTTTCGGCTGGCTCCCAGTGGAGGTCCCGCGGCCAGAAGTGGCTAGACCAGGGATGTGGAGGGGGTCACCTTAGATCAATCAGGAGGAAACCTCACACGGGAGTCTTAAGATTGGCAGCCGTCCTGGTGACTTAGGTGGCTGTCCCGTGCCCAAGAGAGACAACTTTCTATAAGAACAGGAACAGAGTGAGGCCATCAAGTTTCTGGGTCTTATTGCCATTCCGGCCAGGGTACTAGCTTACAGCCAAAAGGCAGACGCTCTCCTCCCCATAGAGTAGCCACGGGCTAGAGGATTACAGCCTGAGCAATGGACATGCAAGTGTTCCAATAAGACCATACTCCTTGAAAAAGCCCTGGAATGAGAGTACAGGAAAAGGAGAGAAAGTACTCACCAATTTTGCACCGAAGCTCAGAGTCCAAATGTAAAGACTCACAAAACTCCTGGCTGGCTCACCAAAAATGATGAAGTCCCAGAACCTAAGTCAGGTTCGGTGGGGTGAGGAGGTTCGGAGCCGACGACTAAAGAAAGAATTCTTAAGACGTCGTTGGTGCAAAAGGTGATTTATTAGCGCATGGGGACAGGGCCCGTGGGCAGGCGGAGATGCGGCTGCCCCGGGTTGTGAGGGTCGGCATGTTATATACCCTGTGGTTGGGGGAAGGTGAGGGGAAGGGAGGTTGCAGTGGAGTTTTCATATGCTAGAGAGGGCCACAAGGTGCCAGGATGTTCCAGGCCTGCCCTTGCGGCTGGATCAGTGTTGTCTTTAGACCAGCCATTAACATTAAGATAGTTGGGACTTTTTGGTGGGGTGTCACAATCCTGCTATCAATCGTCTTTGTTAGTGAGATTTAGGACATTTGTAAGCCAAGGGAGACTCCTGTCTAGCAGGATTGTGAGCTCTGCAAGTTAACTATTTGCTTATTGTTCATGGCAGTCAGGGCTGCCTGAGGGATGCTACACTTATGGAGGGGAGCCGGTGAAGAGGGGGTGCAAGGCGCCAGCTTTTCCTTTGTCCTCCGCCAGCCTCCTGCTGTTATGGGATTTTGCTATGATTTCCACAAAATAAAAAATATCCACCTTATCCCAGGTGTACAGGTGTTTGTATCCTAGACCTTGCCTCGTCCAAACCCAAACCTAGGACCGGCACAGTGCACAGACGTCTCCAACGGTGACATTTCTGACATCGAAAACTTGTGAGTTTTTGCTACCTCAACTTTGAGAACATATGGATCTCTCGAGCTCTTCCCAGCTTAGTGCAGTGGCCGTATCACAGCCAATGAGGCTTATCTGAGGGGCGATTATTGCTAATCGAAAACTTTTCTCAGTTTTTCCCCAGCAATATTTACATAGGAATCTTTTATATTTACAACCCCCCAAATCAATAAAAGAACTTTACCAAAATAATATATGGAGGGGGCGCCTGGGTGACTTAGTTAAGCATCTAACTGGCTCAGGTGATGATCTCAAGGTCCTGGGATGGAGCACCATGTTGGGTCTCTCCTCAGTGGACCGTCTGCTTCTCCGTCTGCCTCTGCCCTCCCACCACTCGTGCTCTCTCTCTCTCAAATAAATAAATACGATCTTTTAAAAAATAATGTGTCTGGAGCGCCTGGGTGGCTCCATGGGTTAAAGACTCTGCCTTCGGCTCAGGTCATGATCTCAGGGTCCTGGGATCGAGCCCCACATCTCGATCAGCGGGGAGCCTGCTTCCCCCTCTCTCTGCCTGCCTCTCTGCCTGCTTGTGATCTCTGTCTGTCAAATAAATAAATAAATAATCTCGAAAAAAGAAATAATAATGTGTGGGGAAAACCGAGAGTCACAGCTCAGGAGCGATGGGTAAGTGGCCGCCATCCCAGGAGGACATTCTGCAGGGCCCTGGGGTATGCAGAAGAGTGTTCACGCTCGGGGCAGGGCTAGGGCCGACAGAGGGCGCGCGCCTGCCGTGGGCTCGTGCACGGCCGTGCTCATCCCTGCGTTTGGGAAGGGAAGTGTTGAGCACTTCACCTTCAATGATACGTAAGTGTTACTCACACAAAGATGTTTTACTGGTTTCTCGTTCTACTGTAATTTTTCCCACTTAAATTGGACTCGCAGCCGCTGTGGCTGTGGACACTGGCTTCCAGGCGTAGATTGTTGACATTAAATGGAAGAGACCTGCATGGGAGCCAAGGGTACCCGCGAAGCTCCTAAATGACATTTTTTATATTTAATACAGCATCGATTCCAGAGCATAGACGGTTAATTTTTTCCCAGACTTTTAAGAAAGCTCTCACGCCCGGCCGCGGTACTGATGGGCACCGTGTGTCTTCGGGTGTCAGATCTGCGGGGTCCCCGTCGTCCCGCATCGCCCGGTGGCTTCCACGCCTGAACACGCGGGAACAAAACCAAAACCCACCATCTTCTGAGAGTCCCGTGTCGTGCCACGCTGAGAAGCACGGGTCAGAGATGACGTCGGGCCAGAAAGGCGCTTGGATTCCGGACCACTTCTCTGTGGCCTCAAGAGCTGACGGGCACTGAGTGTCCCCCACGGAGCCTCCGGGGTCGTCCCAGCCGGGTCGTCCCAGCCGCGGTGGGGCCGGGATTGTCCCCGGACGGGCGCGCGGCTGCCATCTGCTGGAAACTCTCAGAATACAGGCGTTTTCGCCACCTCAGCCGCCGCGGCCGTAGGAGACCGCAAACCCTACCTAAAACATACCATGAGCAAAATAAATCGAGTCGTCTAACAGAGGAAGGACGTCCGTGAGGTGATGCTCGTGCAGCCACTGTCCTCCCGGCCTGGCCGGGGCCAGTCGCAGAGACAGACGAAGGACTCGGACAGGAGAGGACCTGATTGGGGGACGTCCCCCAACGCCGAGTCTTCTCAACCCAGAAGTCAAGGTCACGACATGGGCAAGTTCAGTCCATTGCCCCCGTTCTCAGAGGTGGGCAGGGGAGGGGGTGCGGGGTGGAGGCGGACAAGGCCAGTGGCCCAGGGTGCAGAGGGGAAGGCCCGCGCTCCAACTTCCCACACCCCAGACCCACCAGAGACGCGCCTCGCTTCTGCGGGCGGAGGGAAGAAGGCTCCCCCCAGCGTCGCGGCTCTTGTCCCCTCTCCCCTTGGGGGCGATGGAGACCAGCCGTCCATCAGCACACCCTGCCCCTCTGTGTAGGCTCCTCCTCCAACACCGTCACGCCCCTTTGTGCCCCTCTGGGGACCCTCCTGGCTGTGTGGGTGGGGGTTGCTCCCCGGAAGGCTCTGGAACGAACGCATCAGAACGGGAGGCCGGTGAACCAGGCTGGGTTTTGTCAAGACGGTGCGCTTCTGACCTTTGCTCCGGGGCGGACAAGCGGACAAGCTGCCCGTGTGTTACCGAGACGCCCAGTTTGCGTAGGAAAGCAGGAGCGCCACGCCCGACTCTTTTCTTTCCTTCCGAGTGAAAAATTCTCCAGTTGCTGGATGTTTAGCTTGTTTCCAATTTTTAAAAAAATTGTTTCCTTTTCCTTTTTTTATTATTGTGATAAAATATACACAACGTCCTCCTGACCCTTTGTGAACGTGGAGGTCTGTGGCGTCCCGTCGCGGGGAGAGCACCCCCATCCCTCTCCAGGGCTCTTCTCGTCCTGGACGGCCTACGTGGTACCTGTTGGACACCGGCTCCAAGCGATCAGCCTTCCGCTTCCTGCGCCTGTAGTGCTGGCTGCGGACCTAGTGGAGTCACACGCTGTCGTCTTTGCGACTGCCTCATCTCCCCGAGCACAGCGTCTTCAGGGTTTGCCCATGTTTACACAAGGCAGAATGTTCTTCCCGGCGAAGGCTGACAGCGTTCCCGTGTGTGGTCTTCCCGCACCTCCACCCCCATTCACCCGTCCAGGGACCTGGTATCCCTCCCGCCCCTCGGCTCCTGCGAACATCGCCGCTATGACCGCAGCGTGCAGATGCCGTTTCCGGTCTCTGGGGTCCCTTCCCGCGAGTGGAATTGCTGGGTCGTCTGGGATCACGTGACTGACAGCTCGAGGAAGGGCCCTGCTGTTCCCTTGGGGGTGACCTTTTGCTCCCAGCAGCAGGGCCCGAGGGGGTCACCTATAAGGGGTTACATATAAGACGACATTATCTGCAAACAGAGACAAGTTTACTTCTTCCTTTCCGAAGGGGACGCCCTTTCTTTCTTTTTCTTGTCCAGTTGCTCTGGCTGGAATTTCTCATACTACAGGAAAGAGAAGTGGTATAAGGAGATGTCCCTGTTCTATTCCGATCTTAGAGGAAAGGCTTTCCGTGTTTCGCCAGTGACTATGAGGCTTGTTATGGATTTTTCAACTGTGGTTTTTATTATGTCGAGATAGTTTTCTTCTACTCCCAGTTCATTGAGTGCTTTTATCATGAAGGAGCGCTGAACTTTTGGCTGATGCTTTCCTCTGAATCGGCTGGGATGGCCATGTGGGGGTCTCCCTACTGCGTGACTGCCTTTCATCCCACCCTGCGGAACCCCTTGGAGCATCTCTTTCAGGGCAAGCCTAATGGTCATGAGCTCCCTCCACGCTTGTGCACGTGGGACTGTCTTAATTTCTCCCTCACTCTTGAAGGACAGTTTTGGTGGAAATAGGATTCTTAGTTGACACTTTTTTTTTCTTTTTAGCACTTGGGCTATAGAAGCCAGGTGCCTTCTGGCCTCCACATTTTCTGATGAGAGAGAAATCCACCCATCGTCTGACTGAGGACCCTTGGATGCTACGAGCAGCTTCTCTCCTGCTGCTTTCAAAATTCCTTCTATTTTGTTTTGAAGGTTTGATCACACTGTGTCTCGGTGTAGGTCTCTTTGAGTTCACCTTAACTTGGAGGTCACTGAGCCTCTTGGATGTTTATATTTACGTTTGTATTTTATATATATATCTCATATACATACAGGAAATATATATATATTATGTTTATATTTATATTTATGGCTTTCATCAAATCTGGGCAGTTGAAGCCTTAATTTCTCCAGCTGCGCTCCGTCTCTTTCCCTCACTCTTCCCCTTCTGGGACCCCTGATGCACATGTTGGTGATGTCACAAGTCCCTCGGGCTCTGTTCACTTCAATCTTTTCTTTCTTCAGTTCTTTAGAGTTGATCATTTCTATTGTCCTGTCGTCGTGTTTGCCAGTCCTTTGTTCTGCTGCTCAGATCTGCCTTTAAATCTCCTTCATTCTGTTTCTGTACTGAACGGACGACTGTCTTCATCTCCCATCTTGCACTTTCTGGCGCCGCGCTTTCTTCTCAGTCTCTCTTTAGGTTTTCCATCTCTTTGTTGGTCTCGCCATTTTAGTCACACATCATCTCCTGGACATTCTCCACGTCTTCCTTAAGTCTTTGAGCATCCTTCAGACAATTGTTTTAAAGTCTTTGTTCAGCAGACCTGCTGGGTCTTTCTCAGGAACAGTTTCTGTTGAGCTTTTTTTCTATTGAATGGGCGTGATTTCCTATTTCTTGGTGCGCCCTGTGATTTTTCTGAAGACTAGATATTTGAATCTAATAATGTGGTAACTCTGGAAATCAGAGTGTCCTCCTTCCCCAGGGTTTTCTGTGTTATTGTTATTATTATTATTATCTGTCTCTGCTAAGGATTAGTGTGAGGGGTAAACAGAAGGTCTGATTTGGTCTTTTCTTAGCCTGTGTGACAGCATGGTCATTTTCTTTCTTTCTTTCTTTCTTTCTTTCTTTCTTTCTTTCTTTCTTTCTTTCTAGATTTTATTATTTATTTGAGAAAGAGAGAGACCACGAGTGAGGGCAGAGGCAGAGGAGAAACAGACTCCCCACTGAGCATGGAGCCCAATGCAGGACTGGATCCCAGAACTCTGGGTTCATGACCCAAGCCAGAGGCAGACGCCCAACAGACTAAGCCATCCAGGTGACCTGCATGGTCACTTTCTAATTTTTCTTTTATATGTGGTTGTTTTTGAATATCTTAGTCTGTAATGTTTGGGTCCCAAAGGGGAGAAAAGAGGAAAATAAAGTTGGAGGAAAGGATGCCAGCCCTTTACTTTATTCTTAAGAGTCATTTATTTGTGTTAGAGGGGTGGGGAGAGGGACTGGGGGAAAGAGGGAATCTCAAGCAGATTTTCTGCTGAGCATGGAGCCAGATGCAGGAGGCGACCTCACAACCCCGAGTTCACCACCCAAGCCAAGGCCAAGAGTCAGATGCTGGACTGATCGAGCCACCAGGGGCCCTTAAAATACCCTGGAAGTCACTTCAGCCGGAGGGCCTCGCATCCGTCTGGGAGGCGTAGAACTAGCCCGCCCCCCAGCCACGTGGGCTCCTGTGTGCTCTGACGGGGCGCTCGGGGGGTCCGCACGCAGGTCTCCATACTCGGAGCCAGGGCCCTCTGTGCGCCTGGATCCCGCAAGCGGTGCACGATGCGCCAGGAGCACCTGTGCTGCAGCCCGCCACGAGCCCGGTGGGGGACGGAAAGTTGCTGCTGGGCCAAGAGCTTGTGCGGAGGGGCATGAACCACATCGAAACACCTGAGTCTTTCCTGGCAAGTTACAAACCTTCCACAGACTCCAGGTCTCCATGAGTAGTTCGATCCGACGGAGGCCACAGCACAGGCATGTTTTAGCCTGGGATTCCTGGTGCCTCGCACACTGCCATCTTCCAACGCGGGATCCTCTTGCATTAGGTACCGATTTTAAAATACATATAATAAGTTGGTTCCCCCAGGATCCTCCGAAGACAAGCATCTCATTTCTTTTTTAACTCGTAGATTGAAGCAGCTGTTTTCTTCACTGATACCGGCTTGTCCCGTCTTCCAATTTCCAACATTGTAAAGTCTCACGTTCTGAGAGCAGACCAGAGACCCTTTTTGGCAGATCACAGAAGCCCGGTCCTTTCTGGGCACTGGCTTTGGGGAAGCTGCTGCCGTTTAGGGCATGGGGTGTCCAGTGCGGCCCACAACTCTGCCTGTGTGGGGGATGCTCTCTCGTTTCGTGTTGGCTCTTTGGGAACAGATGCCCCCGACATCCTGCTGAGACAGGAGCTGAGATGCCCCTGGGGCCTGGAGCCCGGAGGAGAGGCTGGGTGGAGGTCAGGCCTCCTCCAGGGCGCTCCTGGGCTCTGTCCCGGGCAGCCACAGTTAGTTGCAGGAGCTGAAGGAAAGCTGGAGGCTTATCCCTCCCGCCCCCCACATCCAGGGCTCGTAGGGTCGCCAGCTGCAGGACGGGGACGGGGACGGGGGGAAGCTATGGCAGGGGCTGAATCCAGGGCTCAGCTGGAATTAGCAGAGGCCCTGTAAGCAGCGACAGCTCGTGTGTGCTGAGCCGGGGCAAGGAGCCTGGGAACAGTGCTGTCTCTGGACCCTAGAGAGCAAACAGGAAGGGGTGAGTGTTCAGGAGATAGGACACCTGAGTCCTGCCTGCCTACGAACCAGTGGGACATGCCACGTGCTGCCAAGCACCCCCCACACGTGCTGGCACTGTCCCTGAGAACCTCACCCGACGGGCGTGTGCTTGGTGGGCCTACGAAGCCCCCTCTGCCCGCAGGCCTCCTATCCCCCGTGCCAGGCCCTCTGCCTTCCATGGACAAGGCCCCCACAGGTGCTTGACCCCAGGACTCTGGGGCTCTGCTTCTTGGTCCCTGAACCACGACACCCACGTGTCCCAGGCACTCTGGTCGCTGTCCCTAGCAGTGAAGAATTACCAGCTTCCAGAGCCCTGACAGCAGTATGGTCAGACTTGTGGTCCCCCAAGCTGGGAGGAAGCACATGCTGGGGGCTACTGGGCTGTGGTGCCCGTTCCAGCGGCTGTGGCTGACCAGGGCTCACGGCACGGTCGAAGTGGTCTGGCGGGCCTGATCCACAAGAGTTGGCACAGGCAGCCCCCCATTATGGCGTTGTGAGACCTGGGTGTCCGGCAAGGGGGTGGCTGACAGTAGTGGCTCCCGCACTTGGGCACGCGGTCACAGGCGGGGCTAGGATAGGCCTGGAATTTCTGTTTCGGTGGGTCGAGGGTGGGGCCGAGGACGTGTGGCTTCCCTCCCCTGCCGCCCGGAGGCCCCGGGACCATGCCCGTGTGCTCAGAACTCACGCTGTGAGGAACACTAGCTTATTACAGAGAATCGGGACTTAAGGTAAACGTGGTCGACATCCGCTGCCCCAGTGGAAAATGTGATCGCTTGACCTGCTTCCCTACCTGAGCCAGTTCTCGGACCCAGAACCCATGAATCAGAAGACCTCCTCGGTTTCCCCAAGACACTCTGGTGGAGGCAGCAGGACTCCGAGGCCTTTGGTCACGCTGCCCCAGCCACCACGCTGGGCAGGCGGGCCCGAGGGAGCTGGGGCCGCCAGGTCGGAGTCGGGGCTGGTGGACCCCAGGGGCCGCCGCGCACCAGCACAGGCCCCGCCAGAGTGGGGAACTCGGGGGTCGGAAACGAAGGGAGTCCGGGTCTGGTCGCACTCACACAGGCTCCCCCTCACTCCTCCCAGTGCGGCACAGAAAGCTTTGCCAAGCCAAGCGTCACAAAGCACTTCCCAGAGGCCATGTTCACCTGTTGTAGGAAACAGCCTCACCCCTGCTCGTCTCTGCCGTGCGAGCCTGGACGCGGTGTGTGATTTATTACACCGGGGCGTGGGGAGGAGTGTCTGAGGCTCCCACCGGTCTTACCTGCTACAGGAAGTCTGTGTTCTGTAGCCCGAGGAGCCACTGAGGGTCCCGCCTGTGGGAGGCCACAGGGCTTGAGACAAGAACCAAGCAGGCCCTGACTTGTGCCTCCTTTAAAGTCCGAATAACCTAACAAAAGGTTTAGGACGGGAAAAGTTGAGCAGCACGGAGAAAGGGTCTGTGCTGTGTGCTGTGTGCTCGCCTACGTGACTTCCCACACGCTTGCTAAACAACGGAGGACAACTCGGCTGGGGTCAATAGTTCGGTGCCGATCCTTGCTGCCCTCGTACGGCCCATAAATTACTTTCAGGTTTGCTGTATCAACACAGAACAACTGTACTAGCATCAGCCGTTTGGTGTCACGAGGCCTGCTTATAGCTAAAGGTGAAACTTATTATGGGAACTCGTTGTTTCACTAGACACAGGTGTACTGCTCCCCCTGTCACTATATATATGGCCTCAGCGCTTTGAATCAAATCCCACTGCTGGCTCCTCCTGCCCCATCTCTTTGTGTCTTAAGTTCCTTTCACCATCTTACCCTCACGTCCCTGGTCGATTTGTCGCGCCGGCCGCAACACCCGCCCGTGGTTAAGTGTGTCTGTCCCAGCTGTATGTTCCCGGACCGCTGCGGGTCTGCCCGTGGCTCTGTGGATACACTGGACCCTCTGTGAGCAGGACGCCCGGCTCTCACTGAGAGAGCAGAGCCTGACAAGGACCCGGTCACCGGGATTCAGACCCCCTGGGACTCCGTCTGCTGTCCCTGCTCCGGGCAAAACAGGCAGATGAGCTCTGGTCATGGCCTCAGGACCAGGGGCTGGGTGCAACCATGCTCAGCCCTGCTACCCCTGCCCCTGGAGGCTTTTCAGGAAACAATCTGGGAAGCTGGGCTCTGGCAGGCGTGAGAGGCACTGTGCGGCCTTGGAGGGAGAGGCCAGCTGCTAAGGCTCACCACCGTGCCTGCCTTTGGAACGCCACCCTTCACAAACAGGCACACCACTCCCGCCCGACGATGGGCCACAGGGGCACAGCCAACGGCAGGGGACAGGAGAGCATGGAGCCCCGGCCTCAGTGGTGCCAGGCGTGAGCGGAGCCCCGAGGGCCCGGCAGAACGACGGGTGGCTGGCCGGACCAGCGGCAGGGGCCGAGGCTGTCCCGGAGCAGACCTCCGCGGGGTGGGCCTCCGCCTCGCTGCTGCTCAGTCAGCTTTCTCTGCCCTGAGACATGCGGCCGCAGGCCAGTGTCTTCTCCGAGGCCCTGCTGCTCCGCCCCTGGCCGAGCACTGAGCCTGAGGCAGCGGCCCCGACCAGACCCCCACGCACACCCGACCCCAGAACAAAAAAGCAAGACAGGACCCACTGGAAGGTTGGAATTGCTTTTATTGGGGTGGGCAGTGCAAGCTCACCCGTGGTCAGGTTAGTTCTCTGCCCTCACGGAGGCGGCCAGAACCCCGCTGCTTCACGCGCTGCCGCCTGGGTTAGTGGGACATGCAAAGCTTCGTCAGAGGGTTGAGGCGGGGCGGGGAGCGGGGTGGAAGCCACCAAGGTGGCCCTGGGCCGGGCAGCAGTCTCCCCGGAGACAGGCAGGAAGCCCCCGGGGCGGGGCCACAGGGGGGCAGAGCCCACAGGAGCCCCATCATACCCAGGCTGGCCCTGGGCTGGCGCGCCCGAGAGCTGGGCCGTGGGGAGTCTCCCCGGAGGGTCTCCCTCCCACCCCAGATCTGGGGCCCCGGGGCCGGGGTAGGGGAAGGACACTGAAGGCACTTACTGGGGGCTGAGGCCTGGGGTCTCGGGACAGTGTCAGTGGGGGTGGAGGGGGCAGGGTCCACAGCTTGCCAGGGGCCAGCTGGCTCTGCACACCGGACCCTGCTCTTCCCGTGGTAAAGGGGCTTCTCCGGGCAGGCTCGAAGAGACGGCCGACCCAGGACCGCCCGCCCGCCCCGGCAGGGCCCGCTGAGCACGGAGGTCAGTCCCGGAAACAGGAGAGAAAGCTGGTGGTGAGGGCTCTGCCGGTGACGGGGGCCGCCCCCCGCCTCCCCGAGCCGCTAGGACCGGTGTCTGGTGTCAGCGAGCCCGGCGAGCAGGGCCGGCAGAACCGGGCCCCGACAACACCCTCCCTGGAGGCCCAGAAGGGCTGGGCTGGGGGCCTGGCTCGGGACCCTCCAAGGCACCTGGCTGGGGCGAGTGGCAGGCAGACAGGAGCAGGAGGCCTGCGGGATGAGGGGGTCCGAGGGGCCCAGCTGGCCCCTCCCCCAGACACAGGCTGTCTGGACAGGAAACAGATACTAACGTGTTAGTCTCGTTGGTTCTTTTTGGTTAAAGTTGAGGCACCGCTTGGGAGGAAGACACCTTCAGACACGCAAGACCCAGCACCTGGGCGGGGAACCTGGCCACATGCAGAGCGGGGGGCGGGGGGCGGGCAGCTGGTCAGGCTGCTGCAGACTCGGGGCCCCCCAGGGAGGGTGCGGGCCCGGAGGCGTAGCGGCGGCCATAGCCTGAGGAAGAGTAGGAGGATGAAGAGAAGGTCATGGAGAAGCCGGAGCCGGTGGCGTCGAAGCTGCCTCGGCGCGAGCCGGCCCGGGAGCCGGTGCGTGAGCCGGACCGCGAGCCGGCCGTGGAGCCCGAGCCACTGATGCTGTACGGGCTGTAGTAGCCCTTGCTGGACTGGGCGGCGGCCTCCAGCAGCCGCAGCCCCGTGCCCTCCTCCACCATGCTGCGGTCCAGTGCGTCCTTGTACGAGATCTTCAGCTTGGTCTTGGGGCAGGTGAGGTACTTGGAGTAGGCGCCAACGTCACGCAGCTTCTGGGCAGTGCGGGCGTCCACCATGCCGCGCTGCAGGGCCTCGTCTAGGGGCACGCGGCCCGGGGCGTCGGGCTCGATCAGGCCGCCGGTCAGGTACTGCACCTCCAGGAACCGCTGGCCCGCCTCGTAGTACAGCCAGCCCTTCTTCAGGGCCTGCGCGGCCGACATCTTGGTCTTGGTACGTGGGTCCTCGAAGCCGCAGAAGGCCTTCTGTGCCAGGTTGATGCGGTCCACCATGATCTTGTCCACCAGGCCCTTGTTGACGGCGTCCGTGACGGGGAAGCGCTCGCCGGTGCTGGGGTCGAGGATGCCGCCCGTGCAGGCCTGGGCCTCCAGCAGCCGCTGCCCCGTGATGTTGTCCACAAGGCCGCGGTGCATGGCCTCCGTGATGGACACCTTCTCCAGCGTCTCCGTGTCCAGGATGCCGGCCACGGGGCCCGTCTCCTCCGTGGGGTCCGACCAGGAGGTCACCTGGGTCCTGGAGGGGGCAGGGCTGATGGGGTAGGAGGACGATGACCCCACGGAGGAAGAGCGGGAGCGGAAGCCGCCAGCGTTGCCCGAGAGCATGTCCGCGAACTCCGTGATGGAGAGCGTGCCGGCACGGTACTGGTCCAGCGCCGAGCGGTCGATCAGGTTCCTGGCGATGGCCTCATCGATGTCATACTGGCGGCCGGAGCGGCGGTCGGTGAGCATGGACTTGACCGCGCCGTCCGAGGAGGAGATGGTGACCTCTTCCCACTCGCACTCCTGCTCGGACAACTCCAGGTACGTCTGGTGGTCGATGAGCCCCTTGCGGTAGGCCTCGTACACGGACATCTCCTTGCCCGTCTCCGGGTCCACGATGACCACGCGGCGCTTGCGCACGGAGGACTTGGAGGACGTCTTCCGCTCCCTCTTCTTCTCCTTCAGCGGCAGCAGGCGCAGCCCCGTGCCGGGGTCCTCCACGCAGCGCTCCATGAGCTGCAGGTACGTCAGGTTCTCCTCCGTGTTGGGGTCGAAGAAGCCCTTGGTGTCGTCACTCGGGTCCGTTAGGATCTCGTTCATCTCCTCGTCGAAGAGGCCGCGCTGGTAGGCCACGTCCACGGGCAGCCGGTGGCTCTCCTCGGGGTCGATGATGCCGCCCGTGGCGATCTGCGCCTCCAGCAGGCGGATGCCGTGGTCCTTCAGGATCAGACCCTTCTTCATGGCCTGGAAGAGAGAGATGAGCCTCCCCGAGTAGGGGTCCCTGTAGCCGGTGACCGCGCGCTCCGCCGACAGCAGCTTGTCCTTGAACTCGGGGCCCACAATGCCCATGCGCACGGCCTCCTCCACGGTCAGCTTGAGCCCCTTGATGGGGTCGATGACGTAGCCGGTGGCCGCCTGCGCCTCCAGGAGCTCGAAGGCCGTGCCGGGCCGGATGACGCCCTTCTTCATGGCCTGATACACCGACAGCCGCTCCTTGGTGGCGTCCACGAGGACGCCGGCGATGCAGCTGGTGCCCTCGAGGAATTTCTGCAGGTTCCTGCTGACCTCCTCCACGGATGCCAGCCCTTCCTGCAGCCGCAGCGCGGTCGCCTCGTCCATGACCTGCGAGCGCACCAGCTCCTCCACCGTGATCTGCTTGCGCAGGCCGCGGAAGGTCAGCTTGCGGGCGTCCGACAGGGGCAGGAGCAGCTGGCCGCTGGTCTCGTGGCGGCAACAGCGGCGCAGCAGCTGCGTGTAGCTGAGCCGCTCGTCCGTGGACGGGTCCAGGTAGCTGCGCACTTCACTGGGCTCCGACAGCTGCTCGTACGTGTCCCTGTTGAGGTAGCCCCGCTGGTAGGCCACCTCCAGGGGCAGATGGAAGCCCAGGCGCGGGTCCACGATGCCGCCCGTGGCCAGCTGGGCGTCCAACAGCCGCAGGGCCTCCTCTGCGGGGATCAGCTCCTTCTTCATGGCCTGGAAGAGCGAGATGGTCTGCTCCGTGTAGGGGTCACGGTAGCCGGTCACGGCCCGCTCCGCCGACAGCAGCCGGTCGTGCAGCTCGGGGCCCACCAGGCCCTTGCGCACGGCTTCATCTACGGTGAGCCGCTCGCCCTTCACGGGCTCCAGGAGGAAGCCCGTGGCCGCCTGCGCCTCCAGCAGGAGACGGGCCACCTCGGCACTCAGCAGCCCCTTCTTGAGCGCCTGGTAGATGGACAGCGTCTGCCTGGAGCCCGGCAGGTAGATGCCGGCCACGCAGCCCGTGCCGTACAGGTAGCGGGAGGCCGACTCCTCTTCCAGCACCTGGCGCAGGCTCTTGGCGCCAGCCCGGAGGAGCCCATAGGTCTCGTGGGAGATGATGCGGGCCTCGTGGAGGTCCTCGGCCGTGAGGCGGCGACGGACGTAGTCGTAGGAAGCCAGGTTCTGCTGGCGGATGATCTCCGTCTTCTCGATGATCTCGATGATGATGACGATCATCCGCTCCTTGGTCACGCGGCCAGCCTGGAAGTCCGCCAGCAGCCGTGTGCGCTGCTCCTCCGGGATCAGGTCCGACTGCATCACCTCCCACAGCGACATCGTGGAGCCGCCACGGCCGCCGCCACCGGGGATGTCGATCTGCGTCTCCTCGAACGCCCGGCGCGTCTCCTCCTCCGTGTACACCTGCGTGGTCTCCACCACCTCTGTCCCCTCGGCGCCACTGAGCGGCAGCAGGCGCAGCCCCGTCTCGGGGTCCTCCACGCAGCGCTCCAGCAGCTGCAGGTACGTCAGGTTCTCGTGCGTGTTGGGGTCGAAGAAGCCCTTGGTGTCGTCACTCGGGTCCGCCAGGACGCGGTTCATGTCCTCGTCGAAGTAGCCGCGCCGGTAGGCCACGTCCACGGGCAGCCGGTGGCTGTGCACGGGGTCGATGATGCCGCCCGTGGCGATCTGCGCCTCCAGCAGGCGGATGCCGTGGTCCCTGAGGACTAGGCCCTTCTTCATGGCCTGGAAGAGGGAGATGGTGTTGCCCGAGTAGGGATCCTTGTAGCCAGTGACGGCCTTTTCGGCCGACAGCAGCTTTTCGTGCAGCTCGGGGCCCACGACGCCAGCCTTCACAGCCTCGTGGACGTACAGGCGCTGGTTCCGCACAGGGTCCACCAGGAAGCCGGTGGCCGCCTGTGCCTCCAGCAGGAGAGTGGCCGTGCTGGGCCGGAGCAGACCTCGCCGCATGGCCTCGTAGATGGTCACCTTCTCCTTGGAGCTCTCCAGGTAGATGCCGGCCAGGCACCCGCTGCCCTGCAGCAGTGTCCGCACGGAGCTCAACTCTGACAGGTCCTTCACTGAGGTCCTGCCATCCTTGAGCTGCTCAAACTGGGTGCTGCTGAGGACCCCGGAGGCCACGAGCTCGCTGGCCGGCACCGGGGCACGCAGGCCGCTGAAGGACAGCTTCTCTCGCCGCACAGTCTCCACCTCCTCCACGATGGTGATGAGGATCTTGATGACTTTCTCCACGGTGACCGTGCCTGTCCGGAACTGGCGCACCAGTTCCTGTCTCTGCTCTGCCGTGAAGTACTCAGAGCTTAGCAGCTCCCACACAGTCACTGTCCTGCCCTTGAAGCTGCCCACAGGCACCTCCACAGGAGTCTTCTGGAAGGTCTCCTGGGCCTGCAGCTCGGAGCAGAGCCCCTCGCGCCGGGCCTGGGCGGCCTTCTCCGAGACCGGCAGCAGGCTCAGCCCCGTGAGCTGGTCGGGCCGGCACTGCTGCTGGAGCTGCCCATAGGTGACGGGCTCCTGCGAGGTAGGATCGCGGTAGGTTCTGGCTTCTTCCCCGGGTGCCGACAGGGTTCGGCGGGTCTCTTCATCCAGGTAGCCTCGGGCACAGGCCACGTCCACGGGCACGCGGTGGCTCTTGCTCGGGTCCACGATGCCGCCAGTGGCCAACTGGGCATCGAGCAGGCGCAGGCCCTGCTCCCGGGGGATGAGGCCCTTCTTTAGGGCCTGGAACAGGGAAACGCTCTTCCCCGAGTAGGGGTCCTTGTAGCCGGTGACGGCCTTCTCGGCGGACAGCAGCTTCTCGTGCAGCTCGGGCCCCACCAGGCCGGCACGCACCGCCTCGTCCACAGTGAGCCGGGCGCTCGTGGCAGGGTCAATGATGTGGCCGGTGCCAGCCTGGGCCTCCAGGAGAGCCACAGCCGCCTCTGGAGGCAGGAGGTCTTTCTTCAGGGCCTCATAGATGCTCACCTTCTGGCCCGCCTCCTCCAGCCACACCCCTGCGATGACGTTGGCACCTCGCAGGGCCCGCCGCACGGAGTCCACGTCCGCCACCTCCCGCACGGATCGCTCGCCCCGCTGTAGCTGGCGGAGGAGATCGCGGTCGATGACCCCGCTCTCCAGCAGCTCCACGGCGGGCACCAGGGCGCGCAGGCCCTCGAAGCAGAGCTGGCCCTTCTGCTCGTGCTCCTCCACCACCGTGATGACCATCTTGATGATTTTCTCCACCGTGACCTTGCCCGTGCGGAACTGCCGCAGGAGGTCCCGCCGCTGCTCTGCTGTGAAGTACTCGGAGTTGATGAGCTCCCAGATGGTCACCGTCCTGCCCTGGAACCTACCAAAAGGAGCAGACACGGTGGCCTTCTCAAACACGTCCCGGGCCTCGGAGTCTGTGTAGACCAGCTCGCCACCCCTTGCAGCCTGATCCGTGAGCGGCAGGAGGCGCAGCCCCGTGTCGGGGTCCTCCACACAGCGCTCCAGGAGCTGCAAGTACGTCAGGTTCTCGTGCGTGTTGGGGTCGAAGAAGCCCTTGGTGTCGTCGCTCGGGTCGGCCAGGACGCGGTTCATGTCCTCGTCGAAGTAGCCGCGCCGGTAGGCCACGTCCACGGGCAGCCGGTGGCTGTGCACGGGGTCGATGATGCCGCCCGTGGCGATCTGCGCCTCCAGCAGGCGGAGGCCGTGGTCGCGGACGATCAGGTCCTTCTGCATGGCCTGGAAGAGAGAGATCTGCTCCCCCGTGTAGGGGTCGGTGTAGCCGGTGACGGCGCGCTCCGCCGACAGCAGCTGGTGGTGCAGCTCGGGGCCTACCACGCCCTCCTTCACGGCCTCCTGGACAGTCAAGCGCCGGTTGCGCACCGGGTCCAGGAGGAAGCCTGAGGCGGCCTGGGCCTCGAGCAGGATGAGTGCCGTGCCTGGGCTCAGCAGCTGCCTCTGGAGGGCCGCGTAGACGCTCAGCTTCTCGTCCGTGGGCTTCAGCAGCAGCCCCGCCACGCCGCTGCGGCCCTGCAGGTAGCGGCGCACGTCCTCCCGCTGGGCGAGCTCGGCCACCGTCGTGCGGCCCTGGGCCAGCCGCTGTAGCTCCTCCGAGCTCAGGACTCCGACCTCCTGCAGCCGCTGGGCCGGCACCTTCCGCCGCAGGCCGTCAAACGCGAGCTCGGGCTCCGCCTCCGCAGCCGGGCCGTCGGGCGCGTCCCGGCCGTTGGGCAGGGCTTTGGCGGTCACGGCCTGCGCGGCGGCGATCTCCTCGGACTGCGCCTGCGCGGCGCGGTGCTCCTCCTCCAGGCGCTGCAGCCGCTCCCGCAGCCGCCGGTTCTCCTCCGCCAGCAGCTCCTCCTGCTGCCGCCGCTGCTCCTGCAGCCGCTGGAGCTCCTCCTGCTGCCGCCGCGCGCCCTCCTCGGCCTCGCGCTGCCGCTGCCGGGCCTCCTCCATGCTGGCCAACAGCTGCTGCTTCTCCTGCTCCATCTGCTGCCGCTGCCGCTGCTGCTCCTCACGCAGCTTCTGCGCCTTGGCCACCTCGTCCTGGAAGAGCCGCTCCAGCTTGGCCTTCTCCTCCTCGACGAAGCGCTCGCGCTGCAGCAGGCGGTCCTTCTCGGACAGGAAGCTCTCCTGCAGGGCCCGCGTCTCCTGCAGCAGCTGCTCCTGCTGCACCACCTGCATCTGGGAAGGAGGGGAGGGGACGGTCAGGGACGCCGCGGCCTGCCTGAGAGCAGCCCCCCTGCCCCGGGGCCCACCCACTTGCGCGTGGACGGCAGGTCGGTACCTCCTCGGACTTGTGCTGGAGCAACGCGGCCTCCTCCTTGAGCTTCTCCTTCTCGCGCTCCAGCTCGGCGATGGCGGCCCGGAGGCGCTCGGCGTCCTGGTCGCTCTGCTGCCGCTGGATCTCCAGCGTGTGCACTAGCGTCACCTTCTCCTGCGTGGCGAGCTCCGTGCGGTGCAGCTTCTCGCCGATCTCCTCCGCCTGCTTGCGGAAGCGCTGGGCATCCTCCTCGGCGCGGGCCTGGGCCCGGCTCATCTCGGCCACGCGCATCTTGAGGCGCTCGGCCTCGGCGCTCATCTCCAGCTGCCGCTGCCGCTCGGCCTCCAGGGTGCGCTGGAAGCCCTGCGTCTCCTGCACCAGCTGCTGCGCCATCTGCTCCTTGTCCTCCTGCAGCTGCCGGGCCTGCTCCTGGGCCAGCTCCTTCTGCTGCTGCAGCAGCTCCGCCTCCGCCTTGAGGCGCGTGGCCTCCTGCACCGCCTGCATCTTCTCCTTGAGCATCTTCTCGGCCAAGGCCCGCTGCTGCGCCAGGTCCTCCTCCGCGAGCTGCCGCAGCCGCGCCGCCTCCTGGGCTGCCACGCTCAGCCGCGCCGCCTCCTCCGCCACCTGCTTCATCTTCTCGGCCTCCTCCTGCAGGAAGCGCTGCGTGTTGTCCTTGTCGCGCAGAATGAGCGCACGGTTCTCCGCCTCGATGCGCGCCTTGAGCTTGCCCAGCTCCTCCATCTGCACGCGCACGGAGAAGAGCTCCTCCTCCACCTGGCTGCGCTGGCGGGCGGCCTCCGTCACCTCCGCCTTCAGCCGCTGCAGCTCCTCATCCAGGATGCTCTTCTGGTGGTCGGTCTCCTCCAGCTGCAGCCGCAGCGCCGTCAGCTCCTGCTCCACCTGCGCCTTCTGCCGTAGGGTCCGCTCCGCGAACTGCTTGTGCTTCTCCATCTCGGCGTCCGCCACCTGCTTCTGCTTCAGCGCCGCCTGCTCGGCCTGCGCCCGCCGCGCCGCCTCCTGCTCCGCGTCCTTGCGCAGCTTCTCCGCGTCCGCCTGTGCGCGCGCCCGGGCCTGCGCCTGCTCCTCCGCCGACTGCTTCAGCCGCTCCGCCTCCTCCACCTGCCGCCGCGACTGCGCCGCCTCCCGCTCCGCGCGCTCCCGCGCCTCCTCCGCCTCCTCGGCCGCCCGCCGCGCCGCCTCGGCCTCGGCGCGCAGCCGCTCCAGCTCGCTCTGCTCGTGCTGCAGCGTCTGCTGTAGCTCCTGCTCCTTCTGCTGCACCGCGAACGCGTGCGCCTTCTCCTCCGCCTGCAGCCGCTTCTGCGCCGCCTCCCGCGCCAGCTGCAGCTGCCGCGCCGACTCCTGCTCCGCGCGCTCGCGCAGCCGCCGCGCCTCCTCCACCTTGGCCTTGAGCCGCTCCACCTCCTCCAGCGCCGACTTGCGCTGTCGCGCCGCCTCCTCCTCGGCTGCCAGGCTCTTCTGCACGCGCTCCTCGGCCTCACGGCGCCGCTGCTCCTCCTCGGCCGCCAGCTGCCGCTGCCGCGCGGCCTCCAGCTCAGCCTGCTCCTTGCTGCGCAGCGTGTCCTCGGCATGGCTGCGGATGCGGCCCAGCTCCAACTCCAGCTCCGCCTTCCCGGCGGCCGCCTTCTCGAAGCTCGCCTTGAGGGCCAGGATCTCCTCCTCCACCTGCCGCCGCTGCCGCACCGTGTCCTCCACCAGCCCCTTCTGCCGCTCCAGCTCGCTCTCGGACGCCTTGCGCAGCTGCGCCAGCCGCTCCTCGATGTCCGCCTTGTGCTGGGCCGCCTGCTCCTCCAGCCGCCGCCGCTGGAAGGCCTCGTCCTCCGCCAGCCGTCGCAGACGCTCGTTCTCCGCCTCCTTCTCCTTGAGCGCGATCTCCGCTTCGGTCTTGAGCCGTGTGGCCTCGCTGATGGCGGCCAGCTTCTCGGCCAGCACCCGCTCCGCCTCGGCCCGCTGGCGAGCGGCGTCCTCCTCGGCCAGCTGCCGCTGCCGCTTGGTCTCCTCCGCCAGAGCGCGCAGGCGGGCGGCCTCCTCGGCCAGCTCGCGGAACCGGCCGGCCTCGGCCTCCAGCCTCTGTTTGGACTTCTCGCTGGTGGAGCGCGACTCCTCCTCGGCGCGCGCCTTGCTGGCCAGCAGCACCTCCATCTCGGCCCGCACCTTGGCCAGCTCGGCCTCCAGCTCCTGGCGCTTCTGCGTTGCCGCGCCCGCCTCGCGCTGCAGCCGCGCCAGCTCCTCTTCCAGCAGCTGCCGCTGCTGCTCCCCCTGCTCCGTCTCGGCGCGCAGCCGGATCAGCTCCTGCTCCGCCACCAGGCGCTGCTGGGCGGTGCCCTCCGCCAGCTGCCGCTGCTTCTCCAGCTCCTGCTCCGCCAGCTCCCGCTGCCGCACGGCCTGCTCCTCCGCCTTGCCGCGGCGCCGGGCCTCGCGCTCCGCCTCCTCCTTCTGCTTCTCTGCCTCAGCCTGCGCCAGGCTCTTCTGCTGCGCCACCTCCTCCGCCTGGAGCCGCAGCCGCAGCGCCTCGTTGGCCTTCAGCCGCCAGCGCTCCAGCTCCTGCTCCGCCTCCTCCCGGGCGCGCTCGGCCTCCGCCTGCTGCTGCGCGTGCCGCTCCGCCTCCTCCCGCAGCTGCGCCACGGCCACGTGCTCCTCCTGCAGCGTGCGCTCCAGCTGCGCCGTCTTCTCGGCGAAGGAGGCCCGCTTGCTCTGCAGCTCTGCCTCCGCACTGCGCTGCGCCGTCTCCAGGGCCACCTGCACCTGGCGCGCCCGCTCTGCCTCCGCCTGCCGCAGCCGCCGCTCTGCCTCCTCCGCCTGGAGCCGCAGCTCCTCCAGCGCCTGCACGGCCCGCTGTTTCTCCCGGGCCGCCTCGGCCTCCGCCTTCACGCGCAGGGCCAGCTCGGCCTCTGCCTGCCGCTTGCGCTGGCTCTCATCCTGCACCTGCCGCCGTAGGCGCTCCGCCTCCTCCTGCGCCTGGCGCTTCTGCGCCTCCGCTTCCTCCGCCCGCGCGCGCAGGGCCTGCAGCTCGCCCTCAGCCCCACCGCGCTGGCGCTCGGTGGTCTCCAGCTGTAGGCGCACCACGCGGATCTCTTCCTCGATGCGCAGCCGGCTGCGCTCGGCCGCCTCCACCTGCCGGGCCTTGGCCTGGATCTCCGCCTCCGAGGTCTCCCGTAAGTGCTGCAGCTCCTCCTGAATGCTCCGCTTCTGCTGCTGTGCGTCCACCGCGGCCTCCTCCCGCCGCGCCACCTCCTCCTGCATGCGCCGCTGCAGCTCCTGCGCTTCACGCTCCGCCTGCGCCTTGGCCTGGGCGTGGGCCTCGGCCAACTGCCGCTGCTTCTCCAGCGCGGCCTCCACCTCCGCCAGCCGCTCACGCTCCTCTGCCCGCTGCTGCTCCGCCAGCCTCTGCGGCCACAGCAGAGAGGAGAGAACCAGAGACAGTGGTGAGCACACAGCGGGCTGCCGGATGCAGCACAGGACGCAGCACCACCACAGTTCACTCCGACAGCGCGGGGTGGGGGGGCGGGGGTCGAGGAAGGACAGAGGTCACAGCCCGGCGGAAGGAGACAGCGTGCACCCGCCCAGGGCACTCAGGCCAGCGAGCGCAGCCTGGCCCCACCGTGCTCACCAGCCTGGGGAAGGAGGCCCAGGCGTCCTCCCCTCTTCCCGCAGACAGGCCACGGAGACAGACGGACAGGGAGAGAGAGAGAAAGAGAGCAAAGCAGGAAGTTCGCAGAGCCTGCGGGCTGCGCGCACCACATGGCCCTGCCCAAGACACGCTGAACACCAGCTGGCCTGGCTCTGGCCAGAGGACCCCTGTCCCTGACCCAGGCCCGCTCCTGCAGCCCGGTGGGCCGAGGAGGGGCAGGGCAGCTGTTGCGACAGAGCAGCCCCGAGGGGCTGCAGGCCTGCAGAGAGGAGGTGGGGTAGGCTAGACGGCGTACCCACCAGGCAGCAGGAGGAACAGGAGAGCGAGCCACTTGGGACCCTCCCTCCGCAGCCCCCAGGACGTCACACTCCCCAGCTCTTAGAGCAAGTGGCCGAGCACAGAGGCCACACAGAATCCCAAGGAGGAACACACATGCGCGCACACGCGCACACGCACACAGAGCCAGGAGAACACCTGGTGCGGACGCGTGCCAACAGAGGAGGGGGACCAGCCACCGTGGGGAGAGCAGTGCAGCGCCAGGCCAAGGTGGGGCAGGCCGTGCCGCAGGGGAGGGTGTTGACGGGAGGGGAGGGGGTTGGCAGGAGGGGAGGGGACAGAACTGAACTACGGGGTCTCACATGGGTTTCTAGGGAAGCATCTGGGGGAGGGGGCAGGAGGTCAGCACGCCCATCCCCAGGCCCTACCTCCTCCTCCTCCATGCGGCGCAGAGTTTCACTGATGAACTTGATGTACTGACTGGTGAGGGTGGTCAGCTCGCTGTACCTCGTGCGCAGGTCTACGTACTGGGGGGGAGGGGGCAGCCAGGGTCAGGCCTGCAGGGGGCCTCGGGCCCAGGCAGCCCACCCGGCCCCACCAGCCCCACCCCCGGCCCACCTCCTGGATGACACTCTCAGAGCCGGACTGGACCTTGGGCTTCTTGGCCGGGGAGGCCACCGGCTCCAGCTGCGCCTTGTACGTGACCAGCTGCAGCTCATAGTCCTGTGAAGACAAACAAGTTGGCCACCAGCTTCCCGCTCCCCTCCCGCTGCGCCTGACCATGCCTTGGGCTTCTGCCAGGGTGACCTGCGCCCGGGGCACCTCCTCTGCGGAGCCTCACCTTGATAGCGTTGATGTACTGCTTCGCCAGGCGCTGGCACTCCTCCACCTTCTCCCCGTGCTGCTCGATCTCCTCCAGCAGGGCCTGGGAGGGGAGGGCGGTCAGCAGCCGCCCGCCCCCGCGGCCCCCGCCCCCGCCCCCGCAGCCCCCACCCCCGCCCCGCTGGCCCGCACCCACCTTCTCCTGCCGCAGCTGCTCCCGCACCGCCTGGCTGTCAGCCAGAGGCACGGCCTGGATCTGCTCCTGCCGCCGCTTGGCGTCCCGCAGCCAGGCGTCCAGCGGGTCGGCGCTCTCGCGGTAGTAGCGCAGCTGCCGGCCCAGCTGCTCCAGCTCACGCAGCCGCACGTCGGTCTGGCTCAGCACCGCCTGCCAGCGCTCCAGCAGCGGCGCGACCCGCTCGCGCCAGCGCTCCACCTCCACGTCCCGCTCGCCGTGCTGCCGCTGCAGCCGCTCGCCCACTGCCTGCGCCCCCCGCAGCTCCTCCCGCAGGGCATCGAACACGGGCTGCTGGGATTCGGCCTGGCCCCGGAGCTTCTGTAGAGGGGCGGGCGTCGTCTCAGCCCCGGGGACCCGCCCCTGGCCCCCAGGGCACAGCCCACTCCAGCCTCCTGGGGAGGCCCCGGCCCCGCCCCCGCCCCACCTTCAGGGCAGCCTTGGTGGCCTCCAGCTCGGGGAGGGTGGCGGGCACAGCCTGGGCCTCCTTGAGCTGCTCCTCGTGGGCCCTGAGCACCTCCTCGGCGCCCTGCGTGCTGCGGATCACCAGACTGATGGTCTTGAGCCTGCGGGGAGAGGGGGCTCAGCACCAGTCCCTGCACAGCGGACCACAGGACTCCTGTGGTCACAGGTGCCCGCGAGATGAACAGAGGCCTCGGCGAGAGGGTGGCTGGGGTGCTCGGGGACCCAGGGACACGCCAGCTCCGACTGAGTCCTGGAGACAGCTGTGCTGTCCAGAGAAAGCCCTGGGCCCTGGGAGAAGCTCTCAGCCTTCCGGGTCCAAAACTGGGTAAAGGGTGACACCACGTACCACGTGGTGATGTTTCTGACCTATCTGCCTTTGTGCGGAAAGGACAAGTAACACTTGGACGTGCTATTTACGCCACAGACGTTACAGAAGGACCACAGGCCCTGGGAGCCAGTCCGTGGTGAGACCGAGGGAAGGTGTAGAGAATCGCATGCCACCCTTCCCAGGGGTCAGAGCCCCAGGAGGTCCGCGCCGGAGCGAGTCGCAAGGGGCCGGCAGAGGAAGGGGCCTGGGAAGGGCTGCATTTCCCCCGAGACACGGCAGTGAGTGCGGACTCGGGGGGTGGGCTGCAGCCTCCAGGAAGACCTCAGCCTCAGGCCCGCTCCCCACGGCGCCCCACCTGCGTGCCCTCTGCAGCTCCTCATCCCCAACCGGCACCAAGACTGGCGCCCAACCCTGGCCAAGCCCCCGTCTGAACCTCACAGGTCACGGGCCACCTCCCCTTCCTCCCCCGGCCCGCACACCCGCAGTCCCATGCCTCAGTGAGCCGTACTGAACCCCCTTCCCACGTCAGGTCACCAGCAACCCCCACCTTTGGGACACATCAGGGCTGTGCCCTCTGGCCACATCCACACCCACCATCCTGGTCCACACCCGCTCCTCGGCCAGAACACTCAGCAGACCCTTCCTCCTGGCCCCCATCCACCTGTCCTCCGCCAGCGCACAGCGCGCAGGCCCCCCACCCTCGCAGCTCCTGGCCACCCATAGGCTCACTCACTTCTCCAGGTAGATGGCAGACAGGCTGCGGACCTGCTCCAGCTTGCCCAGGGTGAGCTCCAGCTCCGAGCGCAGAGTGGGGGCGGCGGGGGATGGCTCAGGCAGGGCCAGGACCTTCTCGGCCTCGGCGGACAGCCGGGCGACCCCCTTGCCCAGCCCCTCCACCTCCGCCTGTGCTTTCTGGGGAGAAACCGCGCAGGGCGTGAGCTGACGAGGAGCCCCACACCCAGCACCCGGGGAAGGCTAGGGAGGGCAGGCTGGGAGGGGCGCAGGGGGGGGGGCCAGGGGCCTGCCTGCTGCTCTGCGATGCGCTGGGCGCACTCCCGCGCAGGCTCCTCGTCCAGCGGCAGCCGCAAGCGGTGCACCGTGCGGGTCTCGCAGGCCTCCAGCTGCAGCCGGATGTCCTTGAGCTCGGAGATGCACTGCTGGCAGCGGGACTCCTCCTGTGCACCTGGGGACGCGTGCTGCTCAGGGGCCTGCCCGGCCTGTCCCCCAAGGCCCCCCACCCCCCACACAGCTCCCACCACTCAGGCCCCCTGCCGCAGGTCTGCCGCCGCCTACCTTGCTCCGCACTCTGCAGCAGCTGCTGGTAATGGCGGCTGCAGGAGCCATAGTCGCGCTCGGCCTGGAGCCGGTCCTCAGGCCCAAAGCTGCTGGCATCCTGACTGTCCCGCAGGAAGGCCTGGTAGTGCAGCTCTAGGCTGCGCAGGGCTTGCCGCTGCTCCTCCGGCTTCAGCGTCCGGAACTGCAGGCGGCACCAGGGGCTGAGCGTGGGCAAGGGGCAGCTGGCCCGCGAGGTGCCTCCCGCCCTTCCCCCGCCCCACACGGCCCCGTGGGTGACTCCTACCGTGACCAGGGACCAGGAGCGGATGAGCTGCAGGTCGCGGCTGAGGCTCTGCCATGCCAGCAGACTCTTCATGTCCACGTGCAGCTGGTGCCACAGAGTGACCAGGGCCTGGTGCTGGGCCTCCAGCCTGCGGGTTAGTGCGCGGTCAGAGTCGTGGGGGCGCCTGCCCAGGGCCACCTGCTGCAGCCGCCAGCCCCCGGCCTTCCCACCTGGTGACGGCCTCGTGGGCCTCCTGGTTGGGCGGGGGCACGAGGAAGCACACGGAAGGCACGGCGGCCTCGCTGCCGGAGCTGCTGAGCACCTTCCAGTGAGACGGCTGCGCAGCGCCCAACAGCTGACACTCGTCGCCCTTGTGCACGGTCACCTGCGGGAGCCGCAGCGGTCACAGAGCGGTCGTGCGGCCCCCCACTGGGCCCCGCCTGGGGTGCCCTCTGCCCGGCCCTCACCTCCGCCTGCTTGTAGTCGCACGCGGCCAGCAGCGGCACACGGCCCCTCATGGGCTGTGCTAGGTTTCGGGGCTTCAGCTGCACGATGGCCTTGGCCCGCTTGGCCAGGCCTGAGAGGTGTGCCCTGTACTCATTCAGCTGGTCCTTCTCATCCTGCCAGGGAGAGAAGGCTCAGAGACCACGATCCAGGAGGTAAGACCGGGGTAGCAACCCAGGGCTCGGCCCCCAACACATCCTGCTGACCCTCCTTTTTTCCCGGCCCAGACTCTGCACCCCCCTCCCCTAGGGCCCCACGCTGGGCCCCCCAAGAGCAGCCCTAGCCACGCCTGGCCACACGATGTCCTCCCCCCATGGAAGGTCATCCACCTCCGCCCATCTCACTCCTCCACGGGTCCAAAGCCCACCGAGGACTGTCAGAGGCTGTGGTCAGTCTATCCGGGAACCGCCCGGGTCTCGTGCCTCTGCCAGAAGACCCCCTGGCCTTCGCTGCCCCCAGCTTCTGCTCCCAGGGGCCCCCAGCCGGCAGGACTGTCCAGTGTCCTTCCCCGCGCCCCCCCGCCAAGCCCGCCCCTGCCCCAGGGCACATGGGCACCAGACCCAGACGCCTCTCTGCCAGCTGACCGTGCCGGTGGTGGGGTGGCTGACCAGGTCTCTGCTCGCTCTGGAAGCTCAGGTGACGAGCTCACGTTGCTCTAGCTGCCACTCCGCCACCACTCCAGGACCCAGCACTAACCTCTGAGTGCCCCCCAACCCCCGTCTGGTCTTCCCCCTGGCACCCTGGTCCCCCCCACTGCTGCACGCCCACCCCCACCCCCACAGGGACCCTCACGAAGCAGCCGTGCAGCACAGACTCTGAGCCAGCCTCTCTGGGCTCCTGGGGGGGGACCCGCACTCCCCCCACGGCCACAGCTGCCTCCGCCAGGCCGTTGCATCCTGGAAGGGGACAGCCATGTGCCCTCACGGCTCCGGGCCCCGAAGCCCCACTCATCACCCCGGGCCGGCCGAGGCCTGCGCTCCCTCACCTGGGCGTCCTGCAGCAGGTCCTCCAGGCGCGTGACGGTGACGGAGCGGTCACAGGTGTACTTCCTGCGCAGCGTCTCCTGCAGCTTCCGGAGCTGCTCCTCGGTCTCCCGCACATCCGAGAAGAACTGGGAAGGAAAGAGGGTCACATGGGGCCCAGGGGCCTCTGGCTGCAGAGGACTCTGACGCGAGCCCCGCAGGACCGCGCCGACCCAGCTTCGCCCCCTGCAAACGGACACGGGGAGGGGCCCTGCACCCCCTGCTGCGGTCTGGGGCCCCTCGGGGACGCCGCAGCTGACCCGGGAGGAGCCCGTTCTCACCTGGAAGTAGGCCGTGTTCTCCTTCAGGTGCGTCTCGATGCAGCAACACAGCTGTAGCATCCAGCTCCACTGGGTCTGCAGGGCCGCCTGAAAGGACTGCATCCCCCATCGACCCTCAGGCTCCCCGTCGGCTGTGGCCGTCCCCCACGGCCTGCCCTCACACCCCCCGTGGCCGCCAGGGTCCCCGGGGCAGTCCCCCACGGCCACCGCGGTCCCCGCGGCCGTCCCTCACGGCCTGCCCAACCCCCCCCCCGTGCCCACGAGGGGCCCTGGCGCACCCCACCTCCACTGTGGGCCGAGCAGGGTGCCCCTCCCGCAGCAGCCGGTCCCCGGTGCTCTGAATCTCCTTGATTTTCTTCTCCCGCAGCTCCAGCTCACGCATCAGGGCCTGACATGGAGGCAGAGGGCTCAGGAATGGTGTCGGGCCCTCGCCAGGGTCCACCAGTCTCCCATAAGCGTCCCCCCACCAGCCAGCACCCGGGGACCCCACAGGGGCAGGACAGTCCTGAAGATTCCGGAAGGCGGCCTCACCGAGTAGCTCTCCTTCTTGGCGGCCATGTTGGAGTTGCGCTCCCCCCAGTCGAAGCCCACCTCCTCCTCCTCCTTCTCACTGAGCCACATCAGCTCCTTGGTGGCCGCCGCCACAAAGCCATGCAGGCTCTCCAGCCAGCGGAGACGGGCCTTGGAGGAGTTCTGCGGGGCGGCGAGAGCCCGTCAGCGGATCCCACCGTCCGGTCCCTCTGTCCCGTCCCCGCCGTCCCCGCCCCCAGCCGCAGCCGGCACTCACCAGGAGCTTGGCGTACTGCAGGTCCAGCCGGCCCAGGCAGTCTCTGTAGGCGCTGCGGGGGGCCGGGGCGAGCTGGCCCTGCGGGAGACGGAAGCAGTGACGCTTACCGCGGCCAGGACCCACACCCCTCACCCCGACGGCCCGCCCCTGGGCGCCCGCGTACCTCGTCGGCTCGCGCCCGTTCAATCTTGGCACGGAACTCCTCGACGGACTGGTGCAGGCCACGGTGGCTGCCCAGCTGGGCCTCCACACTGGGCAGGTCCCCACCCCACTCCGCACTGTCCACCCGCCGCTGGTTCTCCTCCACCCAGGCCAGCAGGTCCTGCAAGTAGCGCAGCGTGACGTCCTCCAGCTCGGGGCGCCTCTGCGTGGTCTGCACCGACACCGGGGTCACGGGCGCCGCTACACCCGTCTTCAGCCGGAGGTTGTACTCGGTCCGGATGGCCACCAGGCGCTCGTGCAGGCGGTAGACCCTGGCGGCAGAGGGGGCGCGGGAGGATGAGCCGGTCGCCAGAGCGCCAGAGCGCCGGAGTCACCCCCACCCAGGCGAGGGGCGCGGCCCACCTGCGGTACATCTGCTCCCCCTGCGGGTGCCGCCCATCCTTGAGCGTCTGCACGTCGTTGAACAGTAGGCGGATCATGCCGTCGGCCTTGTCCAGGTCACGCTCCACCTCAGCCGCCCGCTGGGGTGCCTTGCCTGCAGCCAGCAGCCGGACGTCCTGCAGGGCGTCCCCAGCGCTTAGGGCCTGCGGGCAGGCAGCCTCCTGACTGCCCAGGGTCCCGATACGCTCTCCCGGCCAGACTGCCCGTCCCCGGCTCTCTGGGGGAATATGCTGACCCCCGGGGCTCCCTGCACATGGTTCCGGGCCCCATCTGCCTCCACAAGCTCCGGCCCAGGCTCACAGCCCCAGCCCCACTGGGCCCCATGAGTGTGGGGCCCTCCCTGCCAGCTCCTCTGGGCAGCAAGCCTCCCAGGCCTGGCACCGGGTTCGGTGGCCTCCTATGTGTCCTGCCCAGCGCTCGGAAACCAGCTCTGCCCAAAGGGAGCGATCAGAGTTGGCAGCACCGCAGGGGAGGAGCTGGGGCTGCTCTCCACCCACTGGCCACAGGGCGTGGCTGGCTCCCGGCGCTTCCCGCCTCCCCCCTGCCTGCCCCTCCCCCGCCCCCCTCACCGACTGCAGCAGGGCGTCGGCGTGGTTCAGTTGCTCCTCACACAGCCCGGCCTCCATCTGCAGTTTGCTCACGACGCGCTGAAGACACTCCAGCCTGCGGAGCGCGGCGCCCCCCGGGAGCCGCCGTGAGTGGGGTCCTCCTGCCGGGCTCCAGGACGTACGCCCCTCCTGCCACGGGCCTCCCTGCCCGCCCGCGGCCCACAGCAGAGCTGGCCCCAGTGTGGGATTCCCAGCCCGGGGGTGGTTTCCTCCCCAGGCAGTGACTCACCCTCGGGTGGCTCCCCGAGGCCGCGGGCCCCACCCCCCAGCTGCCTCCCCCAGCCCTGCCCCCGCCCACCTCTCAAACTCGCCACGGAGCTGCTTCTCCCGCTCCAGGATGGCCACGTGCAGCTTGCCCCACTCCTTCTCCACGTCCAGCGGGTGGTAGCCGGGGGGCACCTTGAGCTGGCCGGCTTGCACCGCACCCTGTGGGCAGGGCCCGAGCTCAGGGGGGTAGGGGCCGAGCCCCCCAGAGCCCCCCAGCATGCCCACCCTGGAACAGCTCTAGTTCTAACAGCTCAGCCACGAGGCCCTGCCCTCCCTGCTGAAGAGGGCCTCACTCCCCCCAGCACTGCCCCCGCTCCCCCCGTCCAGGACACCCCCTCACCTCCAGGGACTGGAAGATACCCTTGGAGCGGTTCTTGTCCGCCTCCTTGGCCGGAAGCTCCGTCTCCTTAAACTTCAGGAACTGGCACCACAAGATCTGTGGAGAAGCGTGTGTTGAGCTGCCTGCCTGGGCCGCATGGGGCCAGGCACGGGGGGGTGGGGGGGGAGGCCAGGCCCACCTCGATCTCCTCAAAGCTGGAGGGAAACCGGCGCTCCTCGAAGGCCGCGGTGTGATGGCGGACCCACTGCAGCAGCAGCAGCACGAGCTCCCGGTACTCCTGCCAGCGCAGCTGCAGCTCCTGCGGCCAGGGCGGGGGAGCCGTGAGGCGCAGCCAGCCCCCCCCAGCCGCCGGGACCACCCCCACCCCGCCCCTGGCCAGCTCCCCCCAGCCGTCCCCCCTCCCCGGCCCGCCCCCACCCACCAGCCGCCACTCACGCTGGCCTTCACGCCGTCCTGCACGTCAGGCACCCGCGGCATGGCGTCGTACAGGGACGAGACGTAGGTGATGATGGACTTCTCGTCGGGCTGTGGGACGTCCACATCTGCAGGGAAGGGACCAACATCAGAGAGGGCCCAGCAAGGGGCAGCGGAGGGGCGGGGGCGGGGGACAGGGCACGCACCCTCAGGGTCCAGGAGCCGTGTCACCCCCAGGTCCCGCTCTGCCACAGAGAAGGCCTGATCCAGGTTCTCCAGGTTGGTCTGACGGAACACCTTGTTCATGTCGATGAGCATGGGCCTGTGGGCAGAGGGGTGGGGGGACCGTGAGGCCCGTGCGGCAGGTCACTCACCCTGAAAACGACCCCCCCACCTCTCTAGTGCCCAGTACTGCCTGCCTACGTGGCCTTGCTTCTGGAGCTCAAGAAGCCTACACTGGGCACAGAGGCTGGAACACACCAAGCAGAGGCTCCCCGAAGCCTACACTGGGCACAGAGGCTAGAACACACCAAGCACAGGCTCCCCGACTGCGGACGGTTCCTGCGGCTGCCCTGTCCCCCAGGCCTCAGGTTCTGGGCTGGGGCAAAGGTCCACTGAGAGGCATTCCCACCGTGGCCTGGCCACCCTGGCCCCTTCTGGGGCGTGCACGTGGGGCTGAGGCCCCGGCTCTGAGAGCCATCAGCTCACTCGCCATCTGGCTCAAGGAAGCCAGTGAAGCCTCAGAAAGGCTCCGGGCAGAGGCGGGCCATGGGGGCCGGGCCTGCCTGCACCCTTCCAGAGGGCTGGGCTGGCACAGGCACACAGCCCCTCGGGCAGCGGGTTCCCGTCGCAGCAGATGCCCCTCCCGCCACTGCCCCTGCCCCAACTTGCTAGCAGTCGCCCAGCTGAGACGCCCTGGGGCGCCCCGGGCCACATACTTGTGCCGGTGAATGATGGCATTGAAGAGGCGGCCGTCCCGCCAGCTGGAGGTGAAGTTGTCACAGCGCAGGCCTTGGTAGCCCTCCACCATGCGCTGGGACCACAGCAGCAGCTTCTCCTTGGCCGTCATGTCCTCGGACTGTCCGCTCACCTGGATGTCGGAGATCTGCCCCGCGCGGGAGGCCAGCAGCACTCAGCCACAGCCCACGCCCCGCCTGGCACCCACGGGCGCTTATCTGAGTCCGTGCAAGCACGCGGGCCCCGTGGGAGCCCCCAGGCCAGCGGAGGCAGAGGGAGGCCTCCAGGTTCCTCCCCCATCAGTGCCACCACCCAAGATGCTTTCGCCGGGCTGCCCCGGAATACGTCAGCGCCCCCAGGCCCTGCCCCCGTCACAGGGTGGGCACCATGGATGCCTCCCTGAGCTGCTGGAGGCCAGGCCCTAGGAGGGCAGCCGTGGGCACCAGGGCCAGCCCAGAAGCCGCAGGCCTAGGAAAGGTGGTCCCAGTGGGGATGGGGCCCAGGTCAGCCGCCCCCCGACTCCAGAATGGGGGTGGGGTCTCTGGGGGATGGGCACGTTCCGGGGGGGCAGCCTGTCAGCCTGCCAGCCTGTGTGACTCAGCTGCTGTGCCCCCAGGCTCTGCCTGCTCAGCTCCTAGATTTGTGGCTTCCTGTGCGGCTGGGGCGGGCAGCGGGTGAGTCAGCCAGTGCAGCGGGTGCTTCTCCAAAACCCTCCCGGGCGGGAGGCCGCACGTTGCACAGAGAACACATTCCTCTGCAGGGAGGCTCTTCGGCCCTGCCCAGCCGGGGTCAGAGGGCACAGCACAGGAAGGCCCCAGAGAGAGCCTGGAGCCCTCAGGCCACGGGGCTAGCTCAGGGCATGGGCGCTGTCTGGGGCTGGGCTTGGGGCTGGCAGGAAGGTGCCAGGACGCCAAGGGCCCGGGCTCCTGGGCCACACGCCCCCTTGGCCGCCCGGCCAGCCCCAGACTACCTGGAAGTGAAGGATGATGGTCCAGATGAGGCCCAGGGTCAGCTTGGGGTTGCCGTCGGCGATGTCATCGTTCCTGATGTTGACCAGCTTCACCTGCACGCGACACCCACAGTCCCACTGCTGACCGGCCGGGGAGGGGGCTCGCGGCCGGGGAGGGGCTCGCGGCCGGGGAGGGGCTCGCGGCCGGGGTGGGGGCTCGCGGCCGGGGTGGGGGCTCCTGGCCTGGGAGGGGGCTCGCGGCCGGGGTGGGGGCTCGTGGCCGGGGTGGGGGCTCGCGGCCGGGGTGGGGGCTCGCGGCCGGGGTGGGGGCTCGCGGCCGGGGTGGGGGCTCCTGGCCTGGGAGGGGGCTTGCGGTCGGGGAGGGGGCTCGCGGCCGGGGTGGGGGCTCGCGGCCGGGGAGGGGGCTCGCGGCCGGGGTGGGGGCTCGCGGCCGGGGTGGGGGCTCGCGGCCGGGGTGGGGGCTCCTGGCCTGGGAGGGGGCTCGCGGCCGGGGTAGGGGCTCCTGGCCTGGGAGGGGGCTCGCGGCCGGGGAGGGGGCTCGCGGCCGGGGAGGGGGCTCGCGGCCGGGGTAGGGGCTCCTGGCCTGGGAGGGGGCTCGCGGCCGGGGTGGGGGCTCGCGGCCGGGGTGGGGGCTCGCGGCCGGGGTGGGGGCTCCTGGCCTGGGAGGGGGCTCGCGGTCGGGGAGGGGGCTCGCGGCCGGGGAGGGGGCTCCTGGCCGGGGAAGGGGCTCGTGGACGGGGAAGGGGCTCACGGCCCGGCCGGTCGAGTGGCCTCACCTGCCGGTGTCGCAGGTAGTCCAAGGCAATCTGGACATTCTGCAGCTTGTGGAAGCGCATCCTCCCCTTCTCACGGGGCTGCAGGAAGAGGCCTGGGCAGTCAGAACCCCAGGGCAGGGGCACGGTCCCACCTCCAGCCACAGCCCCCTGCCTGCCCTCAGAACCGCCAGGGCAACTGCGGGAATGGAAGCGACCGAGGGTCTTCCCCAGTGGGCAGCAGCCCTTCCCATGTGCCCGCGTCACCCTTCCCAGCTAGAAAAGGGGGGCCGGTGGCCCAGAGGCCAGACCCGGCAGGGGCTTTGGAAGTCCAGGAGCCAGGCCCAGGCTGTGGGAAGGAAGGAAGGGAGGAGACAATAACCAGGAAGCCGCGGGCGGAGGGCAGTGGCACGGGGGGCAGGGTCCTCCGGGACGGCGGCAGCAGCCCTGGTGGGCCCCAGTCCCGGGCACTGCCACAGGCAGGACACCGGGCGGCTGGATACAGAGCCACCTGCCTCCCCAAGCGCCAGGCACAGGTGGGTCCGGATGGGCCACCAGCCCCAGGTGATCCGGGCTCCCGGTCTTGGGGAGCGCACGCGCGGCCTCAGCCAGCACGCACAACCACTCACTCACCAGGCGCGAGCTCCTGATTACGTCCCGCTCTCTTGGCTGCCCGGCCAGAGCAGGGCATAGGGTAAAGGGCAGAGGCCAAGGTTCACAGTCCAAGCAGCAGAGAAACCAAAGCAGAGCAGAGCGTGAGGTTACAGAGAGCAGCAGGGCCGCGAGCCCACGGCACGGGGAACAGGCCACATTCCCAGGCTGGGCCCAACGCTCCAGGCCGGGAGACCCAGGAGGGGCCGAGGCCAGGCTAGATGTGGAGTGGGCGTGTGGGAAAGGCCCCGAGAGAGGAAGGCAGGCAGGGCGTCCAGGTGAGAGGCAGGCGGGGCCCCGGAGGGGACAGGCGGGCAGGGACACGCACCAGGCTGTCCCCGGAGAGCACCTCCAGCAGGGAGATGAGGTTGTGGCCATCACGGAGGTCTTCATACAGGTCGCTGATGTGTCTCTGGGCCTGCGGGGACAGCGATACTGGGCTGCTACACAGCCGCCACCAGGCCCTGGTGGAGGGGGGACAGGCCCTGACCCCAGAATGTGCCCCGCCCCCACCGAGGCACCTACCTCTGCCCTCCAGTGCTAGGAGGAGAGCAGGAGAGGCCGGAGGAGGAGGAGGAGGAGGAGGAAGAGAGGGAGGCAGGAGCAGGAGCAGGGAGGGGGAGGCACAGAGAAGAGAGAAGAACAGATTTCAGAGAGGAGAGGTGAGGCCCGGCCGACAGCGAGAGCAGCCCTGGTTCCAGCCGTAGGGCCAGGGCGCCCTCCTCCACCCCATGGCCCCGCACACACATGCACACACGCGTCCACGCGCCACCGACCTTGATGAGGTGTTTGTTGACCCACTTGGTGAAGGTCTTCTTCTGCACACGATCCCGTTCATCTGAGAGAGACAAAGCCAGGTGACCTGAGGCCTGGGAGCAGCCGCAGGGGCCCCCAGGAGGCGACCACCAGGCAGACACAGTGGGCGGCACCTGAAGAGGGTCTCAGAATCCCAGAGACCTAGCACCCTCCCACGCGCGGGCTCGGGTGCTGGGCAGGAGGGGCTCCTCCGCTCAATCCCCTATTGTCTCGCTGGAGATGGGAGGGTCCAGAGCTGGCAGCCACTCTCCAGGCCCGCGGAGTCCAAGTCCCGGCTGCCCCACCCCCACACACGCTGCCTTAGAGACCCGCAGAAAGGTTCCCGGTCAGGACCCAGGGCAGGGGCGGGATGAGCGGAACGCTGTACCCTCCCAACAGGGCAGCCGGCTTCCCCAGGGCCCAGGGAGCCCCCACCCACCACGGCCCTATAATCAAGATCCAGAGCCCAGTGCCAGCCTTGCCAACACAGGCCAGCGCTCTCCATGCCGGGCACCAGTGGCTGCCCACGCCCCACCCCCACCCCAGCTCTGCACTGGGACGGGGTGTGTCACACAGGCCCGGGGCCCTAGCTGGTCTCAGACTCTGTCCCTGCGTTCAGGGTCCCCACCCCCGCCGGGTGCCAGGCTTCCTGCGGCAGGAAGTGGCCCTGCCCAGCAGGGTTGCCCACTACCTTTCTTGCCCTCCGAGGCCCTGAGCACAGCCAGGTAGAGATTGTCCTCCGAGCTGGTTCTCTTGCGGCCCAGGCCCTCGGGCTCCGGCACCCGCAGCCGGTGCTGAGACATGGTGCCGCCCACCCCTCTGGCGCTCAGTCCCCAGGCCCCCCGCGCTGAGCTCCGGCCCTCGTGGCACACAGGTGGCTGGAGGCTGGCGCTGCACGGGACCCGCGGGCTTGCTCGGCTCCAGGCAGAGCTGGTGTGGCCGCTCCCTGCCCGCCGGACTCGTCGGGCTGCTGTCCCCGCCCCGAGCCCCACCCCGCCCTGCCCACGCCCCTCCCCCCCAGCGGGAAGGAGGAAGGTGGCCCCTCCCCCACGGCCACACCCAGGGCCCCACAGAAACAGGAAACCCAGGGGTTTCCTCACCCACCGGCTGCCACAGTCCCAGAGGGACACCCAGGGATTTGAGGGGCCTGGCACTTTGCTGCACACCTCCTGCTGCCAGGACCACTCCAGCCCCCCAGCCACCCCACGGGACACCCTGCCACAGGGAGGGGTGCCTGAGTGTGGCTGGGCCCAGGGTGCCCCGAGGCCACACCTCCCTTCAGGACTTCAGCCCAAGTCCACCCCTCAGCCTGCCCACCCTGTCAGCTGGGACCCCAGGCTGAGTGACCCTGAACTGGGGAATGAGCTAACCGCCTCTTTTTTGCAGCCCTACAGACCACATCCTTAGCCCTATTTCTTTGGCCTCCGCCTCTTGCTAGGCCCCACGATGCCCCAGCTCAGGAGCCACTATGGTCCCGTGCCGGCCCGGCCCTTCTGAGCTGCCAACCAGGCACATCCTGGAGCAGTGCCCCCTGTCCAGAGGCACAGCACACGGCGGGGCAGGAGCGGGCACATAGCTGAGCGTTGACTCATCAGGCAGGACCGCCCAGCCCCAATCTGCAGGAACTCGGCCTGAGTTGGGGGGAGGAGGGGTGCAGGGGGCACTGGGGAGGGGGGGGAGGGGGCACCAGTGAGTCAGGGTCTGGGAGGGGACCCGAGTGACTCACAGGAGAGGAAACCACACCTGGGGGCTGTTTGTGGTCGGGCGGGGCTCACAGAGAGCAGCAGTTCAGGGCGGAGCGAAGGGTGCCCGGGTGCAGCCCGGCTTCCTCAGGTCTGGGCAGACCCGCCTATGGCCGGCACTCCTGCCCCAGCCGCCCAAACAGCCACAAGAATTTTCCAGTCAGAGCATCTGGCTTGATGCGATCCAGCTGCGAGCAGGAGCCCCCCCTACCCTGAGCCTCCCCGCCAAGGTTCCGGGAAAAGCTCACCCCACCCCCGTCCGTGCTGCCCCTCTGTGGCCACAGGAGGGCGCCCAAACACCACGGGGTAAGGGGGGCGCCGGCCAGGAGGAGCAGCTAACAGCCCACCGCTGCCCACGTCTAAGTGACACAGCCAGACCCTCAGGCTTGGAGCCCGGGCTCTGCACCTGGCTCCAGACGCAGGATGGAGGTCCAGCTCCACACTCCCCACCCCCCATGCAGAGCCCGGGGCAGCGAGGTGGCTTGGGGAGGCGGTCTCCACAAGCCCACCGGACATCAGCTCTCCACGCTCCCGAAGGCCTCCCAAATCTGGCTCCCAATACACCCACCTGCCCCCTCCCCAGGTGTGGAGCGGGCAGAAATGCCCCTTCAGAGGACACCTTGCCCTAGCAGCCGCCCAGAGTTCCAGAAGCCTAGACTGAGCACGTGCAACAAGCAGCCACTGGGCAAGGCCAGCACCAGCACCAGCGGGGAGGCAGGGGCCCCTGCCAGCCAGGGTGTGGGTGTCGTTCTGGGGAAGGTCCCTGGGAATGGGCCAGGAGGTGCGAGCAGGGAATTCTAGGACAAACAGGACCCAGGAGCCAGGGCCTGAAGTCTGACACTGGTGGGAGCCCTCACCCCCGGCCCCAGCCCAAGCTCCGTCTCCAGCTTTCTGCCACTCGGGGTCTCCAAGGATGCTGGGGAGGGTGGGCAGCCGCAGCACCTGCTGCCCCAGGGAAGCTCTCCTCCCTCTGAGCTCCCCCTTTCCCTCCACCTCCAAAGGCCTTTCTTCCCAGCCCTGCCTGCCCCCCGCTACCCTCCGCCATCAGATTCAGGCCCTCAAACCAAGAGGCAAGCCCTCCCAGGCTGGCTCAGCCTGCGTGCCCTCCCCCAGGCACACCGGCCTCCCAACACTGCTGGCCTCAGCTGGCCCCCTCCCCAGCAGGGGCGCTCCCGCCTTGTACTGTCCAGAACAGCAGATTTTCTGCCGCCAGCCGGGGTCCCCCGGAGCCGCCCACGACCCTTTCAGGGGTATCATCGCCCCTTTGTACAGATGTGGAAACTCAGGCTGAAGATCCCACAGCTAAGGAAGACGCTCCTGGGACGGGAAACCTCCGGACCGAGGGTAGCCCGCTGGCCGAGGAGAGCCCCAAGGCCGCAGAGGGCCTGGAGCGCCGCCGCCGCGCCTCCCTCCCGCCCTCCCCCGGCGTCCCGACTGCCCACGGCCTGGGGCCCAACGCAGAAGGAAACCGCGGCCGAAGCCCAGGCCGGCCCCGCCCACCTTCCCAGCCCCGGGCTCCAGACGAGGAACCGAGGGGCCCGACGGGACGGAGCTCGCCTTCCCAGGTGTTTCCGCAGCGGGGGGCGGGGCTGCACCTGGGGCGCGCGCTCCGCCCCTTCCCGGAGCCGGCGGCTCCCCCGGAGGCCGTGCCCCCCGCCCGCCGCCCCGCGGCCGCACGCACCTACGCAGCACAGCTGCCCGTAGAGGTAGCCCCTGCGGGCCCGCTCACAGCCCCCGTCCAGCCAGCGCGGCCGTTCCAGCACGACCTCCCGCACGGCGAAGGCGCCGCCCGCCCGCCCTGTGCCCGCCGCAGCCATGAGCCCGGGCGCCCTGGGGTCCGCGAGCGAGGAGGACCGCGCGCAGCCTCTGCTCCCCAGCCCGCGCCTCGAGGCCGCCGGCAGCCGGCGCTGGGCCCAGACCCGAGGAACCTGCCCCCGGCGGGGCGCCCCGCCCAGCGCGCGCCGGAAAGCCGCGCCCCTACTTGGAAGGAGAGGACCCCGCGGGGCCCGGGGCGCTGGCGGCGCAGGGAGGCAGCCCGGCAGAACAAAGGGGCATGGGAACCCGCGGGATGCCCAGGTTCCCGCGGACGGGAGCCTCGGGGGACGCCGAGGCGCCGGGAAACTCCCCTAGACTGACGCCCACGGACTGACGCTCCCAGAGGCTGGCGCTTGGGGACGGCGCCGGGAGCAGAGGGCTGAGAACTGCCAAGAACAGAACTGAGGGGCACTGCAGGGCAGCCCACGACAGCAACGGAACAGGAGCCCATCCCCCCGTGGGGACGGGGGACACAGTGGGCGGAGGAAAGGAGGAAAGAGCAAATCTGCGGGGAGAAGCGCCGGCCCCATGCATTGTATTAAACGCCCCGCAGCTGAGTCACTCGCGGCTCCCCGGTCCCCAAAGCCACGCCTAGAAGCCCCAGCCTGACTCAGTCCTCAGGTCCCGTGGGCCTGGCACCCAAACTGGGAACCCCTGCCCCCCAGGTGCACCCAGGCACAGACCAGACACAGCTCCAAATCCATTAGGGCAGCCCCTCAGGCCCCAAGGCCAATCCCCGCCCCCGCCCCATTCACAGGAGGAGGCAGGCCCCACCCCATCCCTGCTGGGCGGTCCCTGGCTGCCGCAGGCGGGCACCCAGAGCGGGTGACTTTGAGCAGGCGGTGGGGCAGAGCTGCAGCCTGGCTGCCTGCCCCTTGGCAGTCCTGGGCCCGGCGGAGGGTGCTCAGGCCCAGCCCCACCTCAGTCCTGGGCAGAAGCCTGTCCCAGGACCTGCCCCAGGACGGCAGCCCTGCACCTGCCCTACACCTGCCAGCCCCCGTTCCTCTGTCCTTGGGAGCAGGGCAGAGGCCTTCCTGACAAAGGAACGCAGGACCGGAGACTGGGGCAGGGAGCTCCGCGCTCAACTGTGTGCGGGCCCTGCACTGAAGACCCTGCCCGTTTCCCTCGGGTGGGGCTGGGGTTCAGTGGCTCCCGAACCCTGGAGCCCCAGCCTGGGCAGGTGGGTGCAGAGGAGTTTGGGGGCGGGGGCTCTAGAGCAGGGCCTGGAGGGTCCAGGAGGGGCCTCCTTTGCAGTCAGCAGCCACCGCCCCTGCCCAGCTGGAGGCGGGGCGGGGTGAGGGCCACCTCCCTCCCTCCGCTAAATTTCCCTGTTCCCTCCCCTTCCTGTCCCTGAACCGCAGCCCCAACTCGGTCCAGGTGGTAGCTGCCAGAGGCGCTTACCTTGCACGTCCTGCACCCGCCAGCGCCCCCTGCGCCAGTGCCACACTGCGGCCAGGGTGACGGCGTGGCCCACGACCACCAGGGAGGGAAACAGGCTGCCCGAGGGCTCCATGGCTCTGGGGCTGCACCGCTGTGGGCACAGCAGGCGGAACTGCCCTTGGGAGCCGGCTGCCAGAGACCCGGTAGACCCCTCCCTTCCCTGCTTGGAAGACGGGTGTGGGGGGGGGGGTGCCCCGGGACCTGGGACCGCCCAGCCTGCGGGACCGCCCTACCGCACCGTCTGCCTGGCGCCCCGGCGCCCCGGGGACTGGTCTGGTCCACAGCCCCGGCTGTGCTCCCGCCCGCCTCCTCCCCCTCCTCCTCCCGGACACTCGGAGCTCCCCACCCACCTCCCGCTGCGCCCAGCTCAGCTGTCCCCACGCAGAGCTAGCACGCTCAAGGTTAGCTGGAACCTTAACCCCTGCTTACCCACAGCCACACCCGCCAGGAGGAGGGACCTGCAGTGACGCACAGCCCGGCCCCCCCAGCACAGCCCGGGCAGCCTCAGCATGGCCCCCCCATGCCTCCCCAGGAGGGTGACTGCAGTGTCCCAGCACCCCACTCTGCCTCCAAGAAGCCCTCTTAGTGACAGCTGCCAGGAGGCCAGCAGGGGTGGGGGGGCAGCACCCCGGCCCCTTCTGGCCCCCCCAGGCTTGCAGCAGACCCAAGCACCCCCCCAGAGCCCCAACACCCCCATGTGGGACAGCGAACATGGTCCGAGGGAGCGCTGGGGCGATGGCCTGGGAGGGCAGGGTGTGTGGGGGAAATAAGGGCAGACAGAGCCTCCGGCCGGGCCCCGCGGGCCCCTGTGGGCTCTCAGGAAGCTTTCAAAGACGGCCCACCTACCCGGCACGATCTTCATTAGGGACAGCAGCGGGAGCCCACGGGGCAGACAGGGAGTGGGAGCAGGCTGTGCAGAGGGTCACAACCCCTCGGAGGCGGCCGCGAGCCCCACGGTGGCGGTGGGAGGAGGGCACGGCCGGCCGAGCCGCGGTCAGCAGCAGTGCCTGTGTCCGTGGGGGAGGGGAGGGGTGGGCAGGGGGGTATATAAATATCTGAGGAGAGCAAGCAGGGCCCGTCACTCGTCCAGACTTAGAACATGACGTGCAGAGCAGGGCACTGGGGCCCTCACCAGAGTCCGCTCCTGCCGGGGGCGGCGCCACCCAGCCCCAGGCTCCTGCCCGTGATTCTAATAATAAAGAGGCCACCTGGCGTCGGGATCCACCTCAGAACAAGGCCCAGCACGGACACTGAGGCTTGGGGGGGCTCCCGCCCATGGGAGGAGACGCAGCCCTGCCCAGCCCGCCCTGCCACTTAGGGCGCAGGAAGTGGTGGGGGCTCGGGGAAGGCCACAGGCGCAGGGGGCTTGGCTCCCTTTCTCCCAGCGGGCCCCACACAAGTCAGTCCACACGACACCTGGCCCAGGAGAGACAGAGCAGCCTCTCCAAGGTCACACCACCAGCCAGACACCCGGGCCGCCCCAAATCAGGCTGAGCCGCAGGAAGGTTTGCCAGCCCTGCAGCACAGGCCCCGGGACCCTGCCCCAGGCTGCCCCCAATGCCCGCCCTGGCCCCACCCTGAGCCCTCGCAGCCTCCGGTCTGCAGGAGGCCTGACGCCAGAGGTCACTGTCAGCAGGCATGCCCAAGCCACATCCTGGAGCCCTGGAGCCCAGCCTGGCCAGCAAACAGGACATGGGGGTCACCATGCCACCCTTTCCTCCCTGGGGCCTTCAGGCCCCTGGCCCACAAAGAGTTAAAAAGGATTTATATCCTCTTGTGTAGCATTTCCTGTGCATGAAGCACCATATTCTACTTCAACCTCAGAGAACCCCAGAAGGAAGTCGAATGCTCTGGCTGAGCCTCGGGGATGGGGAGCCTGTGCAGAGCCAGGAGCTGGCCCCTGGGGGCCCGGGCAGCGGCCGGCACCGGTGGTCACCCCACAGCAGACCACGCTTGGCCTCCGACCACTGGGCTACAGGCACCACGGTCCACCTGGGGTGACTAGCCGCTATGAGAAGAGGGCCCGGGCCGGCCCCCAAACCGCCCACTGGCCAAGCCCCCAATTCAGAAGCTCATTTCTGAACAACGGCCTGCAGCCCGTGGCTCTGGTGGGAGCCTCAAGGCAGCCCCAGGACTCCACGGCCAGCGAGAGGACCCCTCCGGGGAAGTGGGTGGTCCCCCACCGCCCACCTAGACGGGGCCTCCCACCTCCAACGGCCAGCCACGCCCACAGGCAGGTCTGAGAGGGGACCCGCTCATATTGCACCTCCCGGTCCTGGTGTCCCAGGCAAGGCAGGCAGTCCCCAGCGCCCCCAGGGCCCCAGCCCCAGCCCAGCCGGAGCCCCCATGCCCACAGCCCCCCAGGGGGGCTGCTCTGCCCTACCTTGGCCCAGCTGAATCAGCTCCTCCATGCTGTACCTGTCCATGGCGGCTGAGCACGCGCCAGGCCAGGCCACGGAGCCAGCGGGGAGGAAAGGCAGGGACGACAGGAAAAAGGGGAGGGTGGGAGGCGGTGGGAGGCAGAGGGAGGGCTCACTCGGGCCCTGGGCTCCCCCCCCAGCTCTGGGAGCCGTGACTCCTCCTCATGGCCACCCCTGAGTCAGTGAGCAGAGCCAGAGCCAGCAGAGCCGAAGCCTGGTGGGGCAGGGGGTCCGACCAGCCCAGGTGGTACAGTGGACAGGCCTGCCCGACATCCCCAAGCCTCCGTGGAGCCCACAGGGCCCACCGGTCTTTGATGCCTGCCCCGACCAGCCCACCGGCAGCAGCGGGCCCCCGCCTCCCCCCCAACCCCCCTCCCGCCCCTATGGGCCTGCAGCCTGGGCAAATGCCACACCGGTGTCCCTCTCTCTGTGCTCCCCTAGGCATCTTCCCACCAGCCGATCCGGGCCGGGATAGGCAGATCTGATTCTGCTCTGGAGCTCCACCCGAGTTCCACAAGAGCCGGGCGCAGGAGCTCCAGCACAGACACGGAGCTGGTGACTGTTGCCAAAACCTGTCCCCGCCACGCGGTGCTACGTGGCCATGGGAAGAGCGCCGCCGTTGCGCGTGCTGACCCAGGGTTCCCTCTGGGACACAAGCAGTGCTGACCCCGGGTTCCCTCTGGGACACAGGCAGCACACAGGAGAGACAAGGTATGCTGTGGGGTGGGCCACCGGCTGTGTGATGACGGTGCTGTGAGCATCAGGTCCCTTTCCTTGGGGAGCATCTTGGGTCAGCTGGAGTTCTGAGCCGGGCAAAGCAATACTACAGGAAACCTAGAAGAAATTCCTACACAAACGCCCCGGCCTGGGCCTCCCACCACAGAAGTAAACCCCAACTCCTGCCACAGTCACAGGCCCAGGTCCATGTCCTTCCAGCACCCCTACCCTCACCGAACCCCCCCGCCCACCGCTGCCAACTCTGGGGGGGGCCGGTGCTGCTCGACGGTCAGGTTCAGCTCAGAGCACCTCCTCGGGGGTCCCCCCCCCCAACGGCTTCTGAAGCTCGCTCCCCAGCATCCGTCCCTCCTCTCCGCCCCTCCCCAGGTGCTAGGGGCTTCCCCGGCCAGGGGCTTGGTCTGGATCTGGCCGGTATGCAGCTGACGGAGCAAGCCTGCCCACACAGACAAGCAGACCACCAGGGCTCGCAGGCGGGGACGGAGCAGGCGCCTGTGACTGCTTCACGGCGTCCGAGCTCCTTGGCCAAGGCTGGACAGGCAGGGGTGACCCACTGACCGAGGCCATTCCAGGGATCAGCACGGTGGGCCTCACCCTAACGGAGAGCAAAGCCGAGGGAGAAAGGGGTCTCTCCAAAAAGTCACTGACTCTAGGTGCGACCCCAGAGATGAGGACGTGCCCACACCGCAGCCAGCACCCAGCAGGCCCAAGGTGCCCCCAGCAAGGGTGGTCCTCAGGTCCACGCTGGGCCCTTGGGAAGCCCACACCCGCAGGCCTGACTCAGCCTGGAGCTGGAGCTCATTTCCTGTTGGAAACTCTGAGCGGCCGCCTGTGGCTGCGGCTGGGAGGAACACTGAGTCACCGCCGTCGGGGCCGGGGGCGCCCTCCACTCTGCCCGCTGCGGCCACACCCAGTCCCCCATCCTGGCGCTACGACCACATGCCCGCCCAGCCACCCAGCCTGGCCACAGACAAGGAAGGAAAGAGAGAAAAGGAAAGAGGAGCTCGTGCTTACCGCACCCGTGACTCAGGAGAGGGAGAGGGCCGGAGGGCCGGGGGCAAGAGTCGGAGGTCCCCGGGGCTAGAACTCGGCCACGGGATACGAGTCGGTGCTGATCAAACACCCAGCCAAGCACGCACCGTCCCCTTGTGGGAGCTGCTGTCACCCCACTGACAAAAGAGTTGGAAGATCCACGCAACTTCTCCACAGCCACAGGGAGCACCCGAGAACATTCTTCTAGCCGACAACCTCACTGGTCCTCCTGGATGGGCTCCCAGCCCTCGTGGGGCCAACGAGACCACACACCAGAACTTGAATAGAACTTGACCCCTATTCACCTGGCAGACTCGTGCCCACCCAGCCAGCCTCCTGGCAGGCCACCTTCCCAGACCCTTAGAGACCCCGTTCCTCCCCAGGGGACAAGACACAGAGACGGAAGCGGCAGCCAAGCCTGACCTCTGCTGGGGCACCAGGGCCACCCCAAGTCAGCACCAAGGCCAGGGGGCGGGGAAAGCACATGTGTGAGCCCCAAGCTACATGGGACGCCGGAGTCTTGCCAGCACAAGCTGCTTGGGGAGAGAGGGATGCCACGGACGGAGGACACTGTGACATGCCACGGACGGAGGACACTGTGACGGGCCCCTGGCAACCCCTGGGGCCACAGGACCTGTTCTTTCCTCTGGGAGCCCCTTCCACCGTCGGCCCAGACACAGGACGGGGCCCAGCGCCCACCACACCCTGGTTCTGGTCTGCTCTTCTCCCCACAACCCCGGGCCACCCCCTGGGCTGTCCCCAACCCCATGGCAGTCACGCTCCCAGTCACAGTACCACATCACAAAACCATATGAGCCACAAAACCGTGGGGGTAGATGTCACCAGCCCTAGACAGACCTGAGGCTCAGAAAGGTCAGACAGTTGGCCCGGGCCACCCTACTAGAGAGCCCCCACCACGTCCCGTTCTGGCACATCCTCTGCACTCCACAGCCTCGCCCAGAGAGGGCTTAGGGGCAGCCAAGCCATGGGGACACGCGAGGAAGGCTCAGGCCAAAGGCAGGGCCAGGGATGGCGACCGGCGGGTGTGGGGCAGGGCTGTGCGGAGCAGCTGGGCCTGCCAGTCCAGGCCCCCAAGCCCCACCCCTAGCCCCGGGGGAGCCTGGGGCTGGCCTGGCAGCAGCCCAAGTGCTCCTCCATGGCCTGCCCACCCCAAGGTCCTCAAGCCACAAGGAGGAGCCACGTGGGTCCAGCGGCTCAGCAGCCCGTGCGCGGGCAGAGCGAGCACCACCGGCCGGCATAAGCGACGTTCCCACACGTGTGCTGCCCACCCCAGCCCACCAGCCGGTGCCCGGGCACCCCGTTCCCGTCCCCCACAACTGGGGCCCAGATGCCGCTGACCTGTGGCTGGCGCCGGCTCCAGAACAGACATCCCCAGGTTCCCCGGGGCAGCGGCGGGCCGCACAGGGGGCTCAGCCGGCTCCGCCGCGGGCTCCTTCCGACGGTAGACCCGCCGCTCCTCACGGGCAGGGTCCTCTGCTGGCTGCGGAACCCACTTCGGCGGGCAGCCCAGGGGACCCTGCACAGACTGCGCGTGGGGGGTGCGGCGCGCGGGCATCACCATGGCGACGGGGCGGCGCACGCGCTGCAGAGAGGCGGGCACGATCTCCGGCGGCAGGTGCAGGTACTGGCGCAGGTGGGCCATGCCCTCATTCGTGAGGTACCAGTAAAAGTGGCGCCAGGCGAAGGTCTCCCGCACCAGGCCACGGGCCCGCAGGGAGGCCATGGCGCGCATGACCTGCAGGTTGGTGACGCCGGGGACGTGAGGGTGCAGGCTGCGGGGTCGCCGATCCTTCTTGGCCACCATCACGCCCTCGCGGAAGAGCACCTCGTAAATGGCCCGCAGCTGGTCCAGCGGCATGAGCATGCCGGCCACCATGGCTGCCAGGGCCTGGAGGCCGGGCAGAGCCGGGGAGGAGGCCAAGGAGGTCCAGGAGGCCCAGCAGGCCCCCGCGGCACAGCCGAGACACTGGCGCCGGGCACCGCAGTGAGCGTGAGGGCGCGGGCTCCGGGGCTGGGGGATCCGCGCCGGGCTCTCTGGCTCCCAGAGGCTCTGCCGGCACTGTCGCCTGCCCGCCGCCTGCGGAGCCTCCGCCCGCCCTCCCGCCCGGCCGGCCCCCTCTGACTCAGCAGCACCGGCGGCCCCTCCCACCCACAGCCAGCAGGGGCCCCTCGCAGAGTAGGGGGCACCTTGCCACACCGGCACCCCAACAGCCCCCCTCCCTTCCCGGGCCCACAGCTCCGACGTCAGTAATTACATCAGTTTCTAAACACTTCCTTCAAGGCTCCTAAGACGGGGCGGCGGAGGGGGGGGGGGTGTCCGGGAGCAGCCAAGGACCAAGAAGCCGAAAAGGCGGCAGACTGGGCAGCAGGGAGCAGAGAGGAGTGGTGCTCAGGCTGGGGACCCAGCTCAGGGCTGTGGTCTCAGGGTTTCGTGCAATTACAAGGATCCGACAGTGGGGTGCTGGGCTGTCTGCGCCTGGGGGCTGGGGCACTTGAGGTCTGAGGGGAGAGCTGGGGTCCAGGGAGCAGGGCAGAAATCTGGGTGGAAAGCTGGGGTCTTGGGGAGCAGAGGCCTGAGGCAGGACGAAAGCAGCAGCTGCTGTAGCGCATGGCCAGGCGGCTAGCCGCCACCACTGGCTGCTGTCGGTCAAAGGGGCAAAGGAGCAGAGCCCCCACCTCCAAATGCCAGGCCTGAGACACTCTATTTAACACTTCCCTTGCCAAGCCAGCTCAACGGGAGGGGGGAATGCAGGAACAGAGCCTCTGGAACCCCCAAACACTTAGAGCAGCGAGCAGAGTAGGGGGCTCTGGGCAGGCCTTCATCCACCCCAACCCCCAGGCCAGCTGCTGGAAGCCAGAAAAGCTCAGTGGCCACAGAAAATCAGTTACCAAGTCCCCACCGACCCAGGCAGGCCTGGTGCCCCTACGGCTGCATGGACACTCTGCCCTGGGTGGCCACGTGGCCGCCTGTGTATAAGGGGGGACAGACGCAGGGGAGAGGAGCAGCGCACTGGCAGAGGGTCAGGGGCCCCAGCAGGGTCCACAAGCGTCGGCGGGTTCCACGGGAGGGCCCTGGAGCCCGGCGGGCCGCACCCATGAGTCACTTCCAGGCTCCCACAGCAGGGGCTCTAACCGTGGACCTCCCGTGCCTCCCCCATTCCACGCGAGACCCCGCTGTCGCGCACCGTGCGGCAGGCACCGGCCCCCAGACCTGTTCTCTCCCCCTCCCCCCAGGCCGACACACCCATTCCCACCAGGCGCAGCTAACGCGGGAACTGATTATAAATAGGGCAAATAGGGCGGGGGTGGGGGGGATCCCGAGGTGGGAGGCGCCCGCGGGCAGGCGGCCAACGGGCAGCGGGCGGGGGCGGGTGTACGGGCCGTTGCCATGGCACCGCAGCGCCAGCCCCAAACAGCGCCCCGACCACGCGCGCACGCACGCGCACACACGCCGTCACACGCGCGCGCGCACTCGGGGGACACACGCGTGCGCCAGGGCTGGCGGGCGCGGCGCTCAAGCGGAAGGTCCAGCCAACTGTCCCTACGGCCCCGCCCTCCGCCCCCCGCCGGTCCCCTGCAGCCAGGCGGGCAGCCAGGCGGGCCCAGCCGCAGGGAGACCGGCTCCGGGAGGACGCACCGCCTGCGCGCGAGTGGACGGCGTCCACGCCCCTTCGGCCCCGCAGCCTCGGAGGACCCTCCCCGCCTCCCGGCCGCGGCTCGGGAACCAGCACCGGCCGCAGCTCAGGACCGCACTCAGGCAGGCCCGGCCCAACCCCGCGTGCAGAGACGCCCACTCTCCCGGTCAGGCGCCCGCCACAAGCCCCCCGCGGTCCCCCCTGCGCACCCCACAGCCCTCTCCTCACTTTCTGCTCTCCCGCCCATGCCTACCCCCTTCATCCAGGCCATCTTCGTGGCATGATGCCCCGACCTACTCCCCGCAAATCCCCAAGCCAACCGACGCCCCCCAAAATGACTCCAAGCCACCCCCAAGACCTCCCAAACCCTTGAGCCTAAGGTATCTCCTACAGGGGCCTGCCCCGGCGACCGCAGCAACTTGGGGAACCGCAGAAAAGGGGCGGGGCACCGTAGGGAATTCCCCCCTCCCTCCCACCAGCGCCGGCGCCCTCGGTGGATGAGGGGCGGGGCAGGCAGGAGCCTGGAGCAAGCTGTTCCCGGCAGCTTCGTCTGCTCCCGCACACCCCCCGCCCTGTCTCTCTCCGTGCCAGGGTTGGGGCGCCCCCCCAAAGTCCCAGAGCTGGAAGGATGCCGTTTTCTGCCCCGCCCCCACGCTGCAGAACCGCAGCCGGAGTCGCTGATTCGGCACCGGGAGGGCCAGGGCGAGGGGGGCTTTGGGGAGGGGGGCCAGGACGGCCTCCTACCCTTACACTCCCGGGCCCTCCAGGTTTCCAGGGCAACCAATCGGAACCCTCGGGCAGCCCCCAGCCTCCCCACCCCAGAACAAAGAGCCGCACTGTGGACTTGCCCGGGGCCAGCCCGCCTGGCGCCTCCCCACAGTGATACCCACTGCCCTGGCCAGTCCCCTCGGACGCCGAGCGGCAGGGATGCAAAGCGGTACGGAGGCTGGGAGGGCCGCAGGCGGGGCGGGAGCTCCGCAGAGGCCGGGAAGAAAAGGGGCGGATCCGCCGCAAACGCCAGCTCTCACCTCGGACCCGCCCCCGTCGCTGCAGCAGCCCGCCCCGCCCCCCCCGACCCTCACCGCAGGGCTGCAGCGAGAGTAGCCCCCCGCAGCCCAGAGCAGACCCCGGCCAGGTGGAGCCCTGGCGGCGCATGGGCCTGGGGTCTCCGGCGGCTCCGGCTCCCCAACCCCAAGGCTACTCCCGGGACAGCAGACCTTGACCGCGGCCCTGCGCAGGGCTGCACCCAGATGGAGGTCACTGCCTGGCCCTCGCCTCCTGCCTCGGGCCCCGTCCCCGGCCCGCACCTTTGAGGGAGCTGATCTCCTGCTGGATAGCTCTCGAAGGGTCCATGTCTCCACCGGGACTGACGGCGGCGGTGCCTCCGCCACGCAGAGTCCAGCCCCGCAACTCACTGCCGGGGCCAGAGCCGCAGCCTGGGGGAGGAGCCGGGAGGCCTGGGGCGGGGCTTGTCAGCTCGGGGCGGGGCTTCGGCTGATCAATGCTCCAGGCCGGCCGCCCAGGCGGGAGCTCCCGCCGCGCCCCACCCCCTTCCTCCAGCCTCCACCTCGTGGTGCTTGACCCTGCCAACTCCAGGTAGATTGCCGGGTCAACAGGCCCGATCCAGGTGAGCTCCGATGGCCCATCCTTCCCCAAGCCACAGCCTCGCGGTCATAGTGACCAACCAGTCGTTCGTGCCGGTGGCTTCCCGGACTTCGAAGCCACCGCCACTCACTACCCTGCAGGAGGTACCCACTGGTCTGGGCCACCCAGCGACCTCCTCAGCCAGTATCCTGGTCCTGGAAGGCAAAGGCCCAGAGACAAGAGAAGAGAGTCTGGCCAGCCCCAGAGAATGTGGAGACAGCAGGACCAGGGGAGGAAGAGTTGGAGACACCCGTCCCTGGGGGTTCAACAAGCTGGGGAGCTCCCTCAGACTACCTTGGACAAGGGCCTGGAGGCAGGAGATACGGACCACCGGTGAGGACGAAAGAAAGCAGGTTCCCCAGGTCCAGCCCGTGAGAACGGAAGGCGGCCCACCCTAAATCCTCAACTTTTACCGGGCCGCACGGCCCACCCATGAGGCTTCCTATCTAGATCCTCAGGAGGGCAAATTGTCTGATCCAGCAGCGTGGCTCTCTCAGGCCTGCTAGGGCCTTATCAGGTCACCTGGGCCAGGCACTCAGACTTTGGACACGCCAAACCATCTCAAAGCTTTCTGCAAATTCCAGGAGCCAGCTCGTGCCCTCGGCGTCCCTGGAACCTGCGTCATAGCACCACAACCAGGTCCTCCCTCCTTTCCAGCCCCTCTGGGACAAAGCCCTCTTCACGATCCCAGGACACCAAGGAGGGGTCCCTGCCCCCAACCCCAAGTACCGTCATCTTCTCTCCCGCTGCTCCTGAGACCCTGCCTGCCCTCAGCATGGTGCTCCTCCCGATGGTCCCCACGAGCTTCAAACCCGTCCCCCACCCCCATGGCGGCCAGCCCTGCTGGGGCTCCCCGCAGGGGGCACGAGTAACAGCTGTAGGCCACAGGACAATCAAGGAAGACGTGACCCGGTGAGACCCCACAGACTGTGTCTGTGGCAGGAGCAGGGGGGCACACTGCCCCCCGGTCACAGCCCAGAGTCCACCTCCACCTTGGGAAGCTGGAGGGCCTGGGCAGGAGAAGAGCCCTCTGCCTGGGAGGCCACGCCTTGCTGGGCGATGACGGCAGGAACTCGGCCACACCAGCCACCCTGAGTGGCTCCTGGAGGTCTAGGTCCATGGCACCACCAGGCCAAGTGCCCGCCGGGGCTCCTGCAGGTGCTGGGCAAGACGGCGCTGAGTTCACCCCTTCAGGCCCCGGCCAGCTGTCCCTGTGCAGCCCCCTTCCAGAACAGCACTGTTACCAGGCACCTGCCAGAGACTCTGGTGGGGGGTCCTGGTTCCAGCCCCCACACCCCCTGCTCGGCCATTCTCCCCCAACTGCCTCTCAAACCCATCCTCATCCTCCAGCCCACTGCCTGACCAGCACCCTTCTCAGCAGGCTCGTCCTGGCAGCCCCCAGAAGACCACCATGCACCCACCAGGTCCCACCAGGGCCCCGCTGCTGCCCCCCAGCCTGGGCTACCTTGCTCCCCTGCAGTGGTAGACCCGGGCCTGCGTCCCACCGCTTGCGCCCTTCTGCGGGTCCCTCCCAACAGGGACAAGCACACTAATGCAGACACTTGACTGGGTGGCCTCGGGCAGCTCTCTCAGCATCACCAAAGCCCAGACCTGGACACCCAGGCCTCGCTGTGGCGTAGAAAAGGGAGTGGTCTCTCGCTGTGCCAGGGGGAGGGGCTCCCAGGACCTCTATTAATCTGGCTTTGCCTCACTGATAGGTTAAAAGAGAAAACCTGTATATGAATCTCAAAAAGGCTGAGAACTCATTCGATAAAACTCAGAAGCAGCTGGTTTTTAGAGAGTGTCCCAGTAAACCACGGAAGACACACACTGCTTACAGGAGGCCCGAGAGGCTTGCCAGGCTGTCCTGCCAGGGTCCCCCCAATCCACGGTCCCCCAAGGATGTTCTACTGTAAGACGGGGAGTGTCCAAAGGAGCAAGCCAGGCCGCTTCAGGCTGAGAGGCCCTCGGGGCAGCAGTCAGGGAGCCCTCCCGCGCTGCTGCCTCCCGCACCGCTTCCTCCCCACGGCCAGCGTGTGCTGCTCTCGGCACCAGGACAAACCCTACAGCCCACCTGTCTGAGCGCACAAGAGAGCTCTGTGATGTGGCCGGCTTGACCTTCACCTCTCAAAGACTCGGGAGGTTTCATCTACGCAGCAACGACTTAGGAAAACATACGGGAAAAAAGCCTTCATCAGCAACACTAGCTATAAAGTGCTTAGAAGAAGATAAATAAAAATCCGCCAGGACTCGAGTGCGGAAGCCCCTCCCACCCCGCGCACAGAGACAGAGCCGGGGACTCACGCGCCCCGGGGCCAGGGTCAACACACCCCAGGCTGAGCCCTGCCATTGCGATGGGCCTTGCGGCTGGCCCCTGTTCGCACCTGTTAACCCGGCTTCATGTCCTCATGTCTGGCATGTTCTAGACTGGCAAGGCTCTGCCGTCCGTTTGAAACAGTAGCCCGGGCGCTGGGCAGGTGTCGGAGTGAGGCCCCCGGGCCGGCAGCAGAAGCACCAGCAGCACCGAGCAAACACCCCGGACAGCGCACCCGTTGTCTGCGTGGGAGATGGTCCGCAGACGCACGGGGACCGCGCGCTGGGAAGGCTCCTCCCCTGGCTTCCTGTTCACTCCTCTGATGGAAAATCAAGCAGATACAAACATGAATCTTGGTTTTCCTCCTTTTGGCACAAAAAGTGACGCCTTACATGTACCGTCCAACCCTTCGCTGCCATCAGCCCGTGGCAGAGGGGAACCCCCAAGCTAGCAGAGCCCTCAGCCGTCCCCCAGGAGCCCTGTCGCCTGCCAGGACCCCCAGGAACACTGTCCCCTTGGGCACCCATCTGATAGGCACCACCACTGGCCTGGTTCCCACAGTTTCCCCAACACAATCCAGAAATCCAAGTGTTGGGATTTTTGCCAATCTGATACCTAAAAAATGGTATCTTGGTGTAGATAAGGCTTGTGTTTTACACACGATTTGATTCAGAAATGCTATTTCAAACAGTAGTCATAGACACACCCAACAATCCAGCTACAGAAGCGCTTCTTGCGGGACGCCTGGGTGGCTCAGTTGGTTAAGCAGCTGCCTTCAGCTCAGGTTATGATCCCAGCGTCCTGGGATCGAGTCCCACATCGGGCTCCTTGCTCGGCAGGGAGCCTGCTTCTCCCTCTGCCTCTGCCTGCCTCTCTGCCTGCCTGTGCTTGCTCTCTGCCCCTCTCTCTCTCTGACAAATAAATAAAATCTTAAAAAAAAAGAAAAAAAAGAAGCGCTTCTTGCTGCCCTCCTCATATCAAATAAACAAATAATAACCTTAATGCTGTATGGGAGGGGGTTCGGTTGAATACGATATGGTTAGGGGCGCCTTGTTGTCTCAGTCGGTAGAGCGAGCGACTCTTAATCTCAGGGTCGTGAGTTTGAGCCCCACACTGGGGACGGAGTTTACTTAGTGAAAAAAAAATGTTTAAATATATAGTTACCATACCAAGGCACATTATGTTATATTATATTGTAAATAAATGTTATAGAAAGATGTCCACGTTGTAACATTAAGTAAAAAGAAGTTACATGTGTCTAAAATGCTCTATGATATCAAATTGTATAATTATAAAATTATACATACATTAAGTTGTATTACAAAATACCGTGCACATTTTTTCAAACCAAGCACAAAACAAAAAGATGTGGAGATTTTGAGTACATCACCCGACACCGTAGGGCGCTAAACAGGGGCCTTGACAACCATATGTTCACATCTGAATCCCTGGTGCCTTTGACCATGACCTTACGTGGAGAGAGGGTTTCCGCAGACCTAATTAAGGATCTCAAGATCTGATCACCTTGGATCATGGGGGTGGGCCCAAATCCAATGAGGCAGAAAAGAACAGAGCCACAAGGAGAAGCCATGTGAAGACGGGGATGCCAGCAGCCACAGCAGCTAGAAGAAGTGAGGAGGCTCTCTTCTAGAAGCTTCCCAGGAAGCACGGCCCTGCCAGCACCTCGATTTTGGACTTCCAGCCTCCAGAGCTGAGAGAAGACGTCTGTGTTTGTTAGACCACCCGTGTGTGGCGCTCGTTACGGCAGACACAGGAAACCAGTCGGCACTGTGTTACGGAGGTGGGTGACCAAGGCCTGATCACGCGGCTGTGGCTTTGGGAGTGGCGGTGGGCAGAGGCCGGAGGGCTGCAAGGAGCAGGGCAGGAGGAGCCTGGACTGCCACGCACAGGCTGGGGGTAGAAACATGGATGGCAAGCGTGTTGCCGGGGAGGACCTAGAAGGAAGGGAGGAACGCATTCCTGAACACCGGAGGAAAGCCGATCCTTATCAAATAGTGGCAGGAAACAGGACTGAACGACGTTCCACTGTTGGGTGGAAACCAGAACTTGTGAGCGGCTTTAGCTGTGGAGATTTCCCGGTGAAGCGTGAGAGGCGTGACCTGCCTGGCTGCTCACAGGAGGGTCCGGGAGGAAACACATCGCCGTGGAAGGGGCGGTTAGCGCTGGTGACCCAGGAAAGCCCCAACCTGCTCAGATTGCAAAGGCTGCTAAGGCTGCGAGAGAATGTCCTGGAGGGGGACAGCCAAGGGTGACTGGACGGCCTTCCGTGGAGTGGATCAGCTGTCCGACCCACAGGTCCACTCCACCGTCTCAGCAGAAGCTAGGAAGGGAGTGGGGTCATCCAGAAAAGATCTACGGAGACCCCTCTTGTCTAAGGACATGGGACCCGTGACATACACAGGAGACCCACAGGTTTATGAGAATGTCAGACCAGGGGAGACACCAGCAGCTTGGACTGGACGGAACGCAGCACACAGAAGAAAGGCGTTAGGAATCTGGGATTCCTGGGAAATGGGCTGGCAGGGCCACTCACCTTCAACCCTGGGCTACCCTTCAAGGCTAAGGAGACAGGGCTCCCCAAGCAGAGCCTTGGGGCCTGCGCAGGAGGCCAGAGCACAGAGCAGCCGCCGCCGCCGCCGCCGCTGGGGGAGTAAGGACTTGCCCTGCAGGTTTCAAACTTGCTGGGACCTCAAGACCCTGACCACTGTCTAGTTCCCCCCTTAGAAAGGGGGTGTCTAGTCTGTGCCTGTCCCACCATTGTATTCTGGAGTCTCGGACTGGCTCACTACTTTCTCAAATCCACCCCCAGACGGGAGTTCTGCCCCATGGTGTCCAGGGCCTCACCCAGTCCTGATTTGGACACTTTGGACAAGATGTGGGCTTTTGAGCTGCTGAAATTTAGAGGAGGTTTTGAACTTGAGTTGATGCTGTAATGAGCTGATGCTCTGGGGGACTGCGGGAAGGGGTGAATGTATTTTGCATGTGACAAACATGAGTTTTAGGAGGCCAGAGGGCAGACAGCTGTGGCCTGAATAGTTGTCCCCCAAATCTGTGTCCACCTCCAAATCCCAGAGCCCACAGTGTTCTCTTATTAGGAAAAAAGGTCTCTGCAGTTATAATTCAGAATCTTCAGATAAGATCATCCTGGATCACTCAGGGAGGCTCTAACTCCAGTGACGAGGAGCCTTGCAAGAGACAGGAGAAGACACAGGGAGGAGGCCATGTTGAAGACGGAGCCGTAGCCGCTCACCAGGGAAGGCCCATGGCCACTGGGCCTTGGGACAGGAGTGGCCCTACAGCCTCTGAACAGTGGGAGGTACCGTGGTGCTGTCTGAGGCAGAGACCCAGGAGAGGGTGTTCTTGGGGCTGGCTCTATCCCACAGCCAAGCGTGAGCTGTCCTAGTAATAACCACAGAAAGCTCAGTCGTGTCCCTCAAGGCTGACTCCAGTCCTATAAGCTTTCCTTGTAGCCCTTCACTTCATGAGGAAGGAGAAAAAAGGATACATTTAAAAAGTTCAAAATGCACATTCACTTCAAAAACGGAAACAGGAGCGCCTAGAGGGCTCAGTGAGTTAAACCTCTGCCTTTGGCTCGGGTCATGGTCTCGGGGTCCTGGGATCAGTCTCTGCGTCGGGCTCTCTGCTCAGGGGGAGCCTGCTTCCTCCTCGCTCTGCCTGCCTCTCTGCTTTTGATCTCTCTGTTAAATAAATAAATAAAACCTTAAAAAAAAAAAAAACCTAGGGAAGAGAAGAAAGGCTCTAAGAGCCCCACACCCAGAGACACCTGCTGCGGACGCTGCTCTCCAGCCCCCCACCAGCGGGCCCACACCTGCCCCCGAGGCCTGCACTTCCGGCCCCGCACATGGGCCCCAGAGGGCTGCCCCTCCCGCACTGCTCCGGGCGCCAATGCGGCCACCAGCCGGCCTGAACCCAGACTCCAGACCAGCCACACCAGACGTCCTTCTAGGGCATGCCTTGCCTGCAGAATTGGCCCTTGACCTGTCCCACTCCAGGAACCAGGGTGGGAAGCAGAGTGTCCCCCTCCTCTTCCTGGCCCCACGTCCCTTTCGCCTCAGGACAGCAGTAAAGGCCCCTGCCAAGGGCTGACCACCCACGGGGACAACCCCTCTCCTAAACCACGACCCCAGCACCCCGAGGAGAGGAGGGAGGGAGGTGGGCGCCCAGGCCTCCAGGCCCCTGTCCCGTGGCTCCCGAATGGGCACTCTCTTCCCATCACCTGGGAATGAGTTCCTGACCTCCCCTTCACTCGGTCCGCTAGCAACCTGGGCGCCCCCGAATGACCCAGCACCTGCCCTCACTTGGGTCCCCATCGTTGTGCCCCACAGCACCGGCTCCCTGCCCACAGCTCCCTGCCCACGGCTCCCTGCCCACGGCTCCCTGCCCACGGCTCCCTGCGCACGGCTCCCTGTCCACGGCTGGCCTACAAGTGGCCCCCACTTGTACCACTGCTCCCCAGCCTCCTCGAGCCCCCTCTGAAGGCACCCAGACCCCGCCCCCTCCTGCCAGCTCCCCTCGGGCTTTATGGGGAAACCGAGGCTAGGAGGCCCCATCACCCACACCTTGCTATACTCGAAGGCCTGACAGCCCCACCCCCTGCGCACCCCAAAGGCCCTCGGTGGCAAGGGACGGTCACATTCAGCCCCGGCAGATGGGTCAAGGAGAGAGAGGGCCCAGCACTCGGCAATGCCCATACCCCCCACCCCGATGGCCACAGATGCCCCTCCAGGCCAAGGCCACCCCTGCCCCAGGGACCTCAGGCCAGTGTTTCACCTGCGTGCCGGCACTCTGTCCTGGAGGGCCCCTCCCTCCCACAGTGTTGGACACCCTCCAGCCCTGCGCCCCTCTTCTTCCGAACATCACCCTCAGCACCTCCTACCTGACTACACCTTCAAACAGGTCTCACCAAGGTCCCCAGTGTCCCTTATCACCGAGGGCCAGGCACTCTTGGAGACTTGTCCTGCTCAGGTGGCCCTCTTCTGGTCTGTCACCCCTTCCCAGTCTCTGGGCTGCTGGGACTCTGTGCTGTGGCTCTGCCCCTGCTTCCCCTGGCTGGTGTCCCCAGCTGCCCCAAGGCTCAGAGGTGGGCCTCCTCCCTTCCTCGTGAGGACCCCAAAGCACGGCCCCAGACGGGCCTCCCTCAACTCATCCAGCCTTTTCTGGCATCCCGGGGTCTCCACAGGCTCGCTCATCTCCAACTTGCAAACCTAAAGCAAACTCCCGCTGCCCCGCCTGCCCTGCTGGAGAGAAGGCCAGCCCCCACCCTGCCTTCGGCCACCACCAGGCCTCTCCCCTCGGCACCTGCTCTGGGGGCACCTGGGGCAACTGGCGGGGACCGGGGGTCCCGCGAGGGTCCGGCTCGGGGCCCCTTCTCCCTCCCACTCACTCACTCGTTTCTAAGCGATCCTGTCCTGCGGCAGAGGAGCAGCGGACACAGACCCTGCCCTCAGGAAGCGCAGTTGGGTGGGAAAGGAGATACGTAAAATCCTCTTGGTCACCCACTAGTGCAAGTCGAAACCCTGAGCACGACACCCCAAGTCTCCCACACACCCCAACCCCAAACAAATTCCAGATAAAGAGGAAGATGTTAGAAAACAAACACGACAGAACTGGAAGACACTCTTAGAAACGTTTTTTACAAAAGAAGAACGTCCTGAGCGGACATGAAACTCAGAGGTCACAAAACAAAAGAGGAAAGTTTTCGAGTCGACACGGATGAAGACGGAGACAAGAGGAAATGACAGGCGACCCGACGGCTGTGCGGTGGGAGAAGTCAAGACCGCAACTGCGAACACGGGGCCTTTTAAGAGGCTAAGAAGCTATTTCCATGATCTCAATGCTGGTCACAAGGAGACTGTGAAATTTAAGGCAGCGGCGTGTGTATAATTTGCATGCTTTTCCATAGAAATGTTATATTTCAATAGAACGCTTACTTACCAAAGGTAACAAACCGGGAGCAAAGTTTGAAACACATAGAACAAATAAGAAAGTTAATATTCATAATACGTAAGAGCCCTTTTTTTTTAAAGGCTTTTTAAAAAGGTGTATTTATTTATTTTAGACAGAGAGAGTGAGCAAGCAGGGGGAGGGCAGAGGGAGAAGCAGAGAAGCACACACCGCACCGAGCACAGAGCCGGACCCGGGGCTCAATCCCAGGGCCCTGAGATCATGACCTGAGCCAAAACCAAGAGCCCAAGAGACGGAGGCTTAACCGACTGTTTCTCCCAGGCACTTCTGTAAAGAGCACTTATAATTCAAAGAGAAACACATCATACAGAAAAATTAACAATGCTTTTTTCTTTTCACCTGATCCCTACTTGCCTCTCGCCTAGATCTGAACGAGGGTTTTGAGTAGGCAACTCATAAAAGAAGAAAAGTGAAATTAGCCGAGAACTACAAAACGATGCTTTTATTACTGATCAAAGAATGCGAATTAAAACAGTTTGGATTCTCTCATCAATCAGTTGGCAAAGATCTGGAGAACGCGTGTGTCTTGTATCTGCCGTGCTCACCTATGCCAGAGCGCAGCCTAGACATGCAATCGTTTTTGACGACAAGCCCAAATGTCCACGTAAAGGGATGAGGGAAATAAACGAAAATAAATAAACAAACAAAACACCAGATCAAAGACCTAAATGTAAGGCCTGAACTATAAAACTCCTGGAAGCAACCGTAGGCATAAATCTTCATGACTTCGGAGGAAACAATAGTTTCTTAGATATGATGCCAAAAGCACAAGCAAAAAAAAAAATAGATGGGGGCGCCTGGGTGGCTCAGTGGGTTAAGCCGCTGCCTTCGGCTCAGGTCATGATCTCAGAGTCCTGGGATCGAGTCCCGCATCGGGCTCTCTGCTCAGCAGAGAGCCTGCTTCCCTCTCTCTCTCTCTCTGGCTGCCTCTCCGTCTACTTGTGATTTCTCTCTGTCAAATTAATAAATAAAATCTTAAAAAAAAAATAGATCAACTAGACTCGTCGCAATTAAAAACTTTTCGCTTCAAAGGACACCACGAGGAAGGTACAAAGACAACCCACAGAATCAGAAACTTTTTGCAAATCCTGTATCCGGTAAGGGACGTGTATCTATAATACATAAAGAACACCTACAACTCAACAATAAAAAGATAAAGACCCAACGTAAAACAGGCGAAGGATCTGGATAGGTGTTTCCCAAAAGACGGTACACAAATGACCAAGAAGCTCTTGATATCGTCAGCCGTCCGGAAACGGAGAGCAAAGTCACAGTGAGATCCCCCTCTGCCCTCCAGGACTGAACATCTGTACTCAGAGAGGCAGGTAAGCCTAAGTGTTGGTGAGGATGTGGAGAAGTGGGAAGGCTCGCACACCATTGTGAGGAATGCGGGCCTGGGCAGCTGCTGCGGAAAACAGCCTGGCAGCTCTTCCAACAGTTAAACATAGAGTTCCCACGTGACCCAGCAATCACACTCCCTGGTGTCCACCCAGGAGACATGGGGACGCCGGTCCGCACAAACACCCGCACACAGATGTCCACGGCGGTGTTATTCGTAATGGCCAAAAGAAGGCCCGATGTCCATGAACTGACGCACAGAGAACAAAGCCTGTGCGTCCGTGCCGTGGGCTGTGATTCCGCCATGGAAGGAACGAGGTCCTTCACACACTCCCACACAGACGAACCTTGGAAACATCATGCTAAATAAAAGAGGCCAGGTACAAGATGGCTTGATTCCACTGATACGAAACGTCCAGAACAGGCAAATCCTTAGAGACCGAATGTAGACCTGGGTTTGCCAGGGGCCGGGGGATGTCAGTGTTCTGGAATTAACTGTGCTGATGGTTTCACGAGTCTATTAATATGTTGAAAACCTCTGCTCTCCCCACCCCCACATACACAGGTGTGTGCACACGCGCGCGCGCGCACACACACACACACACACACACACACACACGCTGTGGTCGCCCCAGCCAGTGAGAGTGGGGGCCAGGGGTGTGACCATAACTGTTTTCCTTTATGTAGTTCCGCAGTGTGGTCTTCGCTGGTCTCGCTTTCTGCGACCGCACGGTACTGGGGACAGAAGACCACAGCCCTAGAGTCCTCTCCAAAGAGCCCGACTAACCGCCAGCCCAGCCCCTGCAGCTGAGCTCCGGTCACCAAAGACGACACCCTGTGCTGACCACCCATTCACCCCGCGAGCACCCTGCAGATGCCGTGACGGCCTGGGGCAGTGCGGGGGACACAGATGACCCAGCGCAGAGCCCAGGCCCTGGGAAAAGTGGGACAGAGAAGGAGGATGCCAGGGGGGAGCCCCTCCTGCTGCCCTGCCAGGGAGGGGGGAAGCCCCTCCTGCTGCCCTGCCAGGGAGGGGGGGAGCCCCTCCTGCTGCCCTGCCAGGGAGGGGGGGAGCCCCTCCTGCTGCCCTGCCAGGGAGGGGGGGAGCCCCTCCTGCTGCCCTGCCAGGGAGGGGGGGAGCCCCTCCTGCTGCCCTGCCAGGGAGGGGGGGAGCCCCTCCTGCTGCCCTGCCAGGGAGGGGGGGAGCCCCTCCTGCTGCCCTGCCAGGGAGGGGGGGAGCCCCTCCTGCTGCCCTGCCAGGGAGGGGGGGAGCCCCTCCTGCTGCCCTGCCAGGGAGGGGGGGAGCCCCTCCTGCTGCCCTGCCAGGGAGGGGGGGAGCCCCTCCTGCTGCCCTGCCAGGGAGGGGGGGAGCCCCTCCTGCTGCCCTGCCAGGGAGGGGGGGAGCCCCTCCTGCTGCCCTGCCAGGGAGGGGGGGAGCCCCTCCTGCTGCCCTGCCAGGGAGGGGGGGAGCCCCTCCTGCTGCCCTGCCAGGGAGGGGGGGAGCCCCTCCTGCTGCCCTGCCAGGGAGGGGGGGAGCCCCTCCTGCTGCCCTGCCAGGGAGGGGGGGAGCCCCTCCTGCTGCCCTGCCAGGGAGGGGGGAAGCCCCTCCTGCTGAGTCTCAAAGAAAGCACAAGATACATGCCGGGCCCATGCCCAGCAGACACGTAGACAGCCCCCCCACCCCACCCCAGGGCTTCTCTGGACCCACCTTCTCCCCACGCTGATGCGGGCTCCCTACCCCAACCCCACCTGGACCCCCAAAGCGACTTCATCAGAACCCTGAGGTGCTGCTTTTGGAACCATTTGGACTCTGGGGCCACCCTGCTCCCAGCCCCATGGGACAGCCTTGAAGGCTCCACCCCGGCCGCCCGGGCCCTCCTGGGAGCCCCAGTCCCCCCAATCCTACAGACAGGCCCCTGGCCCTGTGCACACAGCACCAGGGGGAGCTGGGCTGCCCTCTACCAGCACCCTTACCCCACTCTCCTGGCCCGCCTGGGTCCTCCCTCACCCACACCCTCCCTGCCTCCCACAGCCAGCCTCGGAGTTGCTCTAGGCCAGGCTCTGGGGAACCAGGACTCAGGAGAGCCCTTGCAGCCCCTCCCACGGGCACCCAGAGCTCTCCCACCACAGACCCAGTGGCTCCAGCCCCACAGGAATGTGCCCTGGACAGAAGGCAGGAGGATGGGCAAGGGTAAGGCTCGGGCTGACAGGAAACTGAGAATGTTTGGGAGGAGCAGTGACCCTGAAGGGTGGACTGGGGATTTCCAGGGGGAGAACCGGGGAATGAATGACGTGTCCGGGGTGGGGTCGGGGGCACTGCGGGGGGAGGGATCACTGGGGGCAGGGACTGAGTGGCTAGACTTTGGAAGGGCCACTGGGGAAGGAGCTTCTCATGTGTGGGGCTGGGAGGTGAGAGCTAGCTTGGGCTAGAAACCAGGAGGCAGAAGCCAGAGTCCTTGGTGGGCCCAGTGAGGGACCAGCAGAGCTTGGGCATGGCTGAGGGGCTGTCCCCCAGGCAGAGCTGAAAAGTGCTGAGCTGGGACCCAAGAGAGGGGGGCTCGGCCTCCCCGTCTGCACACTGGCTGGCATCAAGGGCCACCCCTTTCCTCCCTCCCCCACTGGGAGCCCTCCACTTCCAGGGACAGGGTGGACCAGGGCCTTGGTCCTCTGGTAGGTCCAAGGCATGCATAGTGCTCAGGCCTGCAGCCTATCGCCCAGCCACCTATGGCCTCCTCTAGGCTCCTCCTGGCCTTGGCAGTGGCCCTGGGCTGGCCACAGGCACCAACCTAGACCCTTACTCAAAGGAGCTAAGGAGTCCCAGGGGTGCCTGGTATGACCCAGAAGCCCTCCGATGCCCAGGCCCATGTGGGAAGCCCCCAGCACTCACTCTCCTACCAAGCCATGCCCAGCTGCCAGTACCACCAGACCAGAGAGCTGGGCCACGGGCCCCGGCGAGTCCACGCTGTGTACCCTCGGGCAAGAAGCAGGCTCGAGTCGCCGACTGCCCTTTTGTCAGCCTCCAGCCACCACGCCCAGGAGGTGGACACGGGCCAAGACAGCCCAGTGTGTCCAACACCAAGCCTGGCATCCAGGGAGGCTGGGTTGGGGAGGGGGGGCACCGAGACAGGAGAACCCCCAGGGACCTGTCAGATCTCACTCCTGGGAGGCCGGCCTCCAACTCAGGGAGCAGAGGGAGCATGGCTAATCTGGTCAGTGTGCCTCACCCAGATGCCCCAGACAGGATCTGGACCAACCCGATCATACCAAGGAAGATTCTGGAACAAACCACTATGTATTCTGTGTATTTTGCGTAGGTGTCCCTACTTCAGAGTGACCACTTCATAAACAGTTGAGAGGAGACAGACACAGGAAACACAGGAGAGCTGTGGCCCACGTGGGCAGCTGCTTCCATGCCCAGGAACCACCCAGATGAACCCTCCAAGGCCAGGCTGGCTCTGGGAGCTAAGAGCAGCAGGCCGGCCCTCTCTGGACCTAGACTCCCTCCCTCAGCAGCCCGTCACCCCAGGAGCATCTCTGTGAGGACCAGGCCAACGGGGCGGCCACAGCACGGGCAGGAGACCGCACAGCACGGCCAGAGATCACGCAGAAGCTCTTTGCGGAGGGGGGCCTGGCAGGGAAGAGCCCTAGGCGCTCTGCAACCTCTCCCTGCCTGGGGGAGGTCAGTAGGCAGAGAGCAAGGTGAGGCCCTAGCAGGAGCTCTCCCTGAGCTGCCCTTGGGGGCCGAGCCAGCCACGTGGAGCTGGAAACAGCTCTGGTCAGCTCTGCCCAGGGCCCCCGCCTCGACCCTCTGCAGCAGCTCACTCAACCGGCCCTGAGCCTGTGTGGGCCAGGAGCCAGGGCTGTGTGTGCCCTCCGAGGACAGCACCAAGGGTCTGGGCAGGTCGGAGGCCCCAGGGGGCCCCTGCAGCAGGCCAGGGGGTCTGTCAAAGCCAGAGAATCAGTTCTTCTCAATAGGAAGGGAAGGTTGCCCAGTCTTCCCCAGCCCACGGCTGCCTACGGGGGAGGGGGGGTGTCGGAGAAGGGGAGTGAGGAGGTCCTTGCCAAGGAAGGGTGGCAGCCTAGATGAGGGCCCGTTTGGGGATGTGAGGAGAGGCCACAAGTATGCGACCCACTGCCAGGTGTGGCCGCGGGGGCCCCCACCCCCGGGGGGAGGCACCCTGCTGAGGGGCGCGGGAGGGGTCGGCCTTGACCCACGTGTCTGCTGGGCACCGGCTGGGGACACTGGACCCCGGCCCCGAGAGCCTCCGCCCGCGGCGCGGCCCACCCCACCACCCTCGCCGCGCGATGCCCTATTAAGGGCATGACCGCGGGGGCTCCGCCGGGCGCTCCCGCCGCTCCCGCCTCTCCCGGGGGCGCCGCAGCTGCGGGGGCTCCAGCGGGGCCGGCGAGGCGGCGGGCTGGGCGGTAACCGGAGCCGCGATAGGAGCGGCCACGGCGGACAAGCGGTCAGAGGCCGGGCCGTCAGGCTGGAGGACCTGCCAGGGCCCGGCCGGACGGCAGGTCGCCCGCACGGTGCGCGGGGCCGGCGGCGCCGTACCTTTGTACTTCTCCCGCACCTCCTCGTAGGCCTGGATGAAGTCCAGCTCGTCGGGCGGCGGGCCCGGGGGCGGCGGGGCGGCCATGCCTGGGCGCGGGGCGGGGCGGCGCGGAGCGGCCTCCAGACCCGGCGGCCACCGGCCCCGCGGCCGCGCGCCGCTTAAAGGGGCGGCCCCGCCCCGCCCCCCGCACCCAGGATGCCCCACGGGCGGGGCGGGGCCGGGCGAGGGGCCAGGGGGCCGGGGCCGCGCGGGGCGGGCCGGGCAGGCTCCCGGCCGCCGCACCCCTCCCGCCCCGACCCCGAGCCCCGCCGGCCCCTACGTCCCGGGCTACCTCACCTGGCCGCCCCCGGGCGCGCCCCTCCCTCCTCCCTGCGCCGCTCCCGAGACGCCTCCCGCCGCTGGAGACCAGAGCTGGTGGCTTCGATATAAAAAGAGCCTCAAAGCACAACCAATTTTAGTCTAAAAAGACCAAAATAGGCAATGCGCAGCCAAAAGAAAAAAGATTTGGTGAAACTAAAAGACAGATTCTTTCCCATCCACGAAATGGGCAAAGCCCCCCGTGTCCGAGCGCGGGAGACGAACGTCCTCCTTTGCAGGCCGCAGACCCCGCGGCCCACGCCCCGACGGCAGCTCGCCCGGGGAGGGCTGCGGCCACCACCCCACGGCGGGGGCGGACGCCAAAGACGGAGTGCGGTGCGGAAGGACACTCGTGATCTGCTTTCACGTGGGTAAAAATCCTTCTTCAAAACCCATATGTGACGCCCACACACCCTCACGGCGTCCGGCGCCTCCGCACTGCCTTGCGCTGCTACCGGGCCTCGCCCCCACCGAGCCCCTCGCCGCTCAGCCGCTGGCCTTGCAGGCTTCTGGCCACCTGCCTCAGTGTCGCCCCGGCCTCCTGCAGGGGCCAGGCCTGCCCTCCACATGCCTCGCCCTCATTCTGTCCTGGGGGAAATGGGGTCAGCTGTGTGCAGCCTGCGCCAGCGAACCCTCAGCCGGTCCTTCCCCTCCTGCCACAGCCTGCCTGATGGCCTCCAGCCCTGGGTCACCCACTTCCCAGGGGCAGGGGCCGTCCCCAGCTGCCCCGCCCTGCACTCGCAGGGGCCTCAGGCCGCGCCCTTCCAGTCCTCCACTGTAGGGCAGCGGCTGGAGGCCAAGGCAGGCCCCCAGCCCACGGAGGCCCCACAGCTCTAGCCAACCGGGGACCCCTCCCCTCCGGCTCCTGCGTGCTCCCCCGCGCTGCGGTCGAGAGCAAGGGGCCTGGGAGGTGGCCCTGCCCCAAAAGCCCCAGAAAGTATCATGGCATCTGGGCACTGGCTCCTGGTCATGAGGCCCATGATGGCGCCTCCAGACCCGACTCAACCTCGGGCTCCGGCGCGGGCCTCCTGTGGCGGACAGGCGGGGGCCAGCAGGTGGCGCTGTGCGGCCCGCGGTCACCTGCCCCCGAGGCGCAGCGGGGCTCCCACCGCTGACACCCGCGGGGAGCCGCCGGCAGGTGCTCAGTCAGCAAGTGGGCGCCAGTGTGCGAACTGGGCCGACGATGCCCAGGGCGTTACCTGCAATGCGGATGACGGCCCGCTCGGCGGGGTCCAGCACGCTCCCATTGCCCCCGGAGCCCCCTCCGCTTCGCCGGGTCCTCTGTGTCTTCCCCAGGTTCCAGGGCAGTGTGTCCCCAGGGCTGGGCGAGCCGCTGCCTCCGTTGGCATCTTCAGCCACCGGCCGCCCCTCGTGGTCCTCGCCTGACATGGCCTCCTGGAGAGGGAGCAGGAGGGGGTCACACTTCTGGGCTTAGGGGGTTACTGCACACCAACCGCCACTTCCTTAATCTGGACATTGACCGCACCCTTCGCACCCTAACCAGCTGGACACCGAACCTCACTCCCCTCCTGGGTCCCACTTCACACGTACTGACCCCCCAACCCAGACACTGACAACTCTGCTCCCATCCACAACTGGCCTCACTCCCTCCAGCTCACCCTGGGGACATCCACACAAAGACACCCCTCCCCCCAACACTGACCTCACTCCCTTGTCTATCGCCAGGACACTGGCCCCTCCACACTGTCTGTGCCGGGGCTCACGCCATCACTCAGAAACCAGCCCCCACCGGCTGCGTCCCAAACCTGCACGTCCCCTGAAAACCTCTGATCAGCAGGCCAGCCGCACCATCAGGGAGCCCGGACCGCACTCCCTGCCCTCACCCCGCCATCAGGGAGGGGTCCCGGCCCACACGGGCGCTCTACCTCCGAGCTGTGTCAGCCTCTAGGACTCCCGACCGCCCTTCCCCACCCCCACCTCCGCGCGGTCCCACCTTGCTCTCCGCAGTGAAGGCCTGCGAGCATCGGGAGCCGCAGCGGCGTGGGCGGAGCTCGGGCCTCCCCTCCTGCCCCAGCCCGGAGCCTCACGCGCACCCGCACCGCCGGCGCTGCCGGGGCACACGCACACCCACGCGTGACCGCTCTTCAGCTCCGGGTCCCCAAGAGCGCTGGCGTGCGGGAGGTGAATGGGGCTCTGTCCCGGCAGGGCCGGGTGGAGTGGGGGCACAATATGGACTCTGTGCCTCCGCCCTGGGGCTAAGCGCTGGCGAGGAGACAGCGGGCACCGGAGTTGGGGGCCACCCCGCCCCGCCTACCCCCTCCCCGCCCCACCGCTCCTCCACCCGCACCTCTGCTCCGGTCCCCCCGCCCGGCACGCCGCTGTCACCGCGCCTCCCCAGCAGCCTTTCCTGCCCACACTCCGGGCACCGCCCGTCCAGTTCCGCAGTGCTGGGCGCGCAGAGGTGGTGTCGTCCGCAGGGAGCATGGGCCGCGACGCAGCCCCTAGTTCCGGGACGCCTGAGGCCGCAGCGCCCCCAGCCCCGCCCCGCAGCTCCCGCGCGCCGCACGCCTCTCCATCCCCCGCCGGGTCCTACGTGCCTGGTGGCTCAGCTCGGCTAGGCTCGGTCGCCGCCACGGGACTGCCGGGCGGGGAGAGCCGCGGAAGCTGCGCAGGCGGGGCGAGCTCGGAGCCCCGCCCCGGCCCCAACCGAGCGCCGCCCGTGCGGTCGTCGCGCCCGGGTGCGCGCGGGGCCGGGGCCTCCCCGAGGCGACGGGCCGGAGCGCGCGTTCGCTTGGCGAGCAGCGCCCGACTGGTGCGCGCCGCTCTGGCCGGGCGCAGGCCTCCCCGCGCGCACAGGGCGGGCCGGTCGGCAAGGAGACGTTGTTGGGGAGCGTGCGTGTCACTAAGGCGACGTGGGGTCGCAGGGGTGCGCGCTGGGTCCGGCCTCCGCCCGCGGACCAGGGCTACCCCGAAGGAGCCACGGACTCTGCCCGCCGGCCCTCGCCCCTAGCCACGCCGGGGTCCCCCATTTCCCTAGCAGAGATCGGACCCAGAGGTCCCGTAGGCCCCGCCGCCTGGTTTCCAGTAGACGTTTATTCAGGAAACCGTGGCGCTCGGTCGGGGTTTGGCCGAGGCGGGAGGGGTCGAGCGGGCCCACCCTCCCTCCGGGCTCTGCTGACCCCTGGTGGCTGGGCCGGCTCCGGCGGGTACGGGCCCCCAAGCGGGGACACAGCCCTGGTCCCCCAGGTTCGCACCCTCCTGTCCACTCCCCCCAGCCAGAGGTGGGGCGACCCCAGGGGCAACTCGGGCAGCCCAGGGGGCGGGAAGGCCGTGCGCAGCCAGGAGCCCAGACTGGAGGGGGCGGGGGGAGGAGGGTCAGGAGGCTGGAAAATGGCCCAAATGCCCAGAGGAGTCCTCTGGGGGAGCCCGGGCATGCGCTTGCAAGTAATGAGGTGGGTGGGCAGGGCCCGGGTGTCGCGAAGGATGACAAAGATGCTGGGCTGGCCGAGGCCCACCACCCCGCTCCTGGCGCAGGAACACGTGGCCAGGGGCGCACAGGGGGTTGGGGGGGTGCCCACAGGTTTCCACCACCGGGAACACCGCCTTGTGGCCATCAGCGCTGGGGCCCAGTAGCGGTCCTGCAGGGACAGGGAGGCACGCCCCTGCCCACAGAGTGTGCCTGCAGGGGACAGGCGAGGGTCAAGATGGTCTCGGGTGACCAGAGCTGGAGACCACTGCCTGGCCTGTCAAAGCCTCCCTAGCTGTGGCTGAAGTCCTGCGCACATGTGTGGGACTGCCCGGGGGATGGGCCGTGGCACAGGACCTGCTCCCCTGGGCGTCTCTAAGGGGCCTGTTCCAGGTGCTCCCCGGGACGTGGGACCTGCTGCTTCAGCCCACGCTCACGCGCTCCACCCTGGGAAAGCCATCCAAGGCCAGGCTCTCAGGAGACGCTTCTACCCCTACTCCCCCCAACCCCCTGGGGAACCCACAGCAGAGCTGAGCCTGGAAGCCAAGAGCCTTCTCTTGGTGGAGTTCAGGGTCTGGGGAGATGGTCGAGCTCCAGTCACGCTGCATCCCGCTGCAGAGGTTAGGCAGACATTAGCCGCCCGGATGGGGGCCCAAGTAGCGCTGGAAGGCTTCTCAGAAGCCTTGCTCCCTCCAGGGAAGTCTGGTCCTTGCAGGAGGAGGGTTGCAGGTGGGCAAGCCCAAGCACTCACCAGGCCCCGGCACCCACAGCCAGGCTCTACAGGGCAAAGCTGAGCTAGGTGCCCCTACTGCACACAGGACGTTCCTGAGATCCCACGAGATGGCCCGGACCCCTCAGCACTGGGAAGACCAGCAGCCAGCCGCAATGGAGCCAACTCAGCGGCTCAAACAGAGCTTCCAAAGAAATTCCAACTAATCTCTTTAGGGGGAGGCAAGAGAGTATCACATCCACGCACCAGGACTGGCTGCTTGGAGAAAGAATCAGTCTGAAAAAGCTGGGAATGGAATGCGGGCATAGAGTCCAGTGGGCAGACTGGGTGGTGAGGTCAGGAGGTGGAGCTGGGGAAGTGGCCCCCAGCTCAGAGCTAAAGGGAGGAGATGGGGACCCATGGGGACCCTCCCATGGGGAAGGTGGTACACAGGGGGCCAGCCCCTTCCAGGGAGGGCGCCCTGGAGCCCAGTTTCCCTGCCCCGAGCTGGCGTCTGCTGGTGGAAAGGATCCATAAAAAGGCCCAGAAGGACAAAGGTGAAAGACACATCCCTGGCACCTACCTGCTGGGGAAACTCCCAAGTACCCAGACACACACGCACACACACACACACGCATGCGCGCACACACCCCTAAGTCATATGCAAGTGGGGAAAAATCTGGGAAAAACGCCACATGCTCACCACCAATGCTACTAGGTGCTAAGAGACCATAAATGGATTTTTTTTAGCTTTCCTAAAACAATGTTTTTTAAGTGAAAAGAAAAGGGCAATGTCTTTCAGAGCTTGGAAGGAAAACGTAGTTTGATCCTGAACACTATGCCTGCCTACACTACTAATGAGGACAAAATAAGGACATTTTAAGATACGCAAGATCTCACTGTGCTTATTTAACTTGTTTTAACTTGTCTTAACTATGTCTCAAACACAGAGCAGCTTTCACTCGAAAAACAAGTTTCCGCCAATTACAGTTGCAAGTTACCTCTAATGGTAAAAAGCAAAGTAAATGTTTCCTGGCCAGTCAGGGAGGTTCTCTGCTAAACAGAGTCTGTACAGGCTGGGGACAGGGGCCACAGAGGGTAACCACACAGGAAAAAAAAAGTGAAAGTTAAAAAAAAATAAAATAAAGATGAAGAGCCCTGGGTCTGCAGAGCCTGGCTGGCTCGGTCAGTTGACCCCGTGACTCCTGATCTCAGGGTCATGTGCTCAAGGTTCAAACCCCGCACTGGACACGGAGCCTACGTAAAGGAGGAGGAGGAGGGGAAGAAAACGGACCGTTAGTCTTTGAATCCTTGCATAATTCTCTTTCTTAAGAAGTTTCTTTTTTTTTTTTTTTTTAAAGATTTTGTTTATTTATTTGACAGAGAGAAATCACAAGTAGATGGAGAGGCAGGCAGAGAGAGAGAGGGAAGCAGGCTCCCTGCTGAGCAGAGAGCCCGATGCGGGACTCGATCCCAGGACCCTGAGATCATGACCTGAGCCGAAGGCAGCGGCTTAACCCACTGAGCCACCCAGGCGCCCTGCATAATTCTCTTTCATGCAACACAGTCTTAATAACGAGGATTTCGCTTCCTGGTTTCCTCTGGTTCATTGGTAAATACTTTCTGTTGCCATCACGGTGGTCACAAACTAGGAAGTGACACCTGTCAACCTTGATAACGTAAGAAAAACGCAACTGGCCAGACCGTGCGATCTCCGCACCCCACGGAGCGAGTCAGGAAACGGTCTCTGACGTTGTTCAGGAAACACAAGCCGCGAGTGCCACGATCAAGAGCCTGGAGCCTGCAAGCCCTGCGAGGGGGGTGGGAGCGGCGGAGCCTGTTTCCGCAGAGCAGAAGGGAGAGCTGCTAAGTCCAAGCGCGAGGGAAGGGGCCCTCTGAGCTGGAGCTACCGCCTGTAGGAAAACAGCGGTGCTGGGCCATCTGGGGAAGGGGGGGCGCTCTGCATCTCTGCCCGGCGGCGGGTCACTTCTGCTGCCCCGCCCGCCTGCAGCTCTGTGCATCTAGCGTCCGGAGTGCCTGGCTGGCCTCGGCCACCACAGAGGCCTGGGCTCTGCAAGGCCCCTTCCTCCCGCCTGTCTACCCGGCGAGCACCCAGCCCGCCCCCCTCCCTCACCTGACCGGCTCATCTGCACCTGTCCTCACCTCATGGTCACTCCCCCGGCGGCTCGGTTCAGCTCCGGCCACTGCCCTCACCCCCTGGCCGCCTCCTGAGGCCCTCTGCAGCCTCTCCTTCCCGCTGCCTGACAGGCGGGGGCTCACTCTCGGTGTCCCCCACCCAGTGCTTCCCAGTGTTTGAAGCACACCCATAGGGCCGGGGCCGCCTGGGTGGCTCAGTCAGTGAGGCATCTGCCTTCGGCTCGGGTCCCGGGATCGAGCCCCAATTCGGGGGGGGGGTCCCTGCTCAGCAGGGAGCCTGCTTCTCCCTCTCCCTCCGCTGCTCCCCTGCTTGCGCTCATGCTCTCTGTCAAATAAACACAATCTCCAAAAAAGTTTAAAAAGTGAAACACACCCATGCTCAGAGTTGCCACATTTAGCGAATAAAAATAGTGCAGCAGGTCCCGCTGGGGCAGACGCTGTAGGGGGGGGGTCCCCAGAACAGCGCCAGTCCCTTATCTACGGGGTGCGTAATCCTTACAGTGGCCACGGGATGGCGCCACCACCCCGCGCTTCCGACAAGGAGCGCGGGTGCCACCCTCCGCCCTCACTGGGCCGCAGTCTGCAAAACGGGGACCCCTGCTCTGGCCTGTCAGATCCTGGGGCCCCCTGCGCTCTACACCCTTCTGTCTCCCCCCACCCCCAGAGCAGGGACAGGACTAGGGAGCCCCATGGGCCCTCGTCCGAGGGGCCAGAGTGACAGCTGGGGGTGGGGGGTGGGGAGGGGCTCTCAGCAAGGCAATGTGGTGCCACGAGTCGAGTGGGTGACCGCAGGAGGGCGGCAGCACAGGGTGTGGACGCGCCTGGGCCATGCGGATCCCAAGTGAGCAGCTGCCCCACGACCCCACCCGGGCCTCCCTGCTGCTCTCCGCCAGACCCCAGCCTGTCCAAGGACCCTCCCGCCTCTGCTGAGACACCTGGAGACCCAGGGGATCTGGGCCATTCCTAGGGCACTGGACCCCGATGGCTGCCCCCCCCCGCCCTCCCCAAGCCGGGTGCAGGGTCACAGCTGGGGCCCAAAGCTGCCAAGACAAAAGCCAAACTCTGATCCCGAGCGAGGTGGGGGGCAGCCGGCAATCCTGCTAGGTGGTGGGGCCCCAAAGTTCTGGAGACCGGTGCCATCACCTCCTGGGCAACACTCACATCTCGACTCCAGATGGGCTCCCGGGGCCCCACAATCTCCTCCTCGACCCGTGCCTCCCAGGCAGCCCCCAGCACCCCACCCAGCTCAGCTACACCCTGCCTGAAAGCCACGCGCACCACCGGACGGGCCACCAGCTCCCTGCCCACGAGCTTGTCTTCTGCCTCCCACAGGTTCACCACAGCGTGGCGATGTCCCCTGTGGCCACCCCAGCCCCCTCCCGGGCCCTGGAGGCGGGATTCCACTCTGGACGCCCCTCAGACCCCCACTACGCTCAGCTGTGAGACAGCAAGTCCTCCCCACCCAGGTCCTCCAGGGTGGCCGGCCACACTCAGACCTCTGCTGGGGTCAGGGAGAGATGTGGGGTCAGTGGCCAAGCCCAGGCAGGGTGCAGGGTACAGGGTAAGGCAGGTGAACGATGGAGAGAAGGGGAAAGGTACAGGGTCACAACACAACACAGCACAACACAACACAATGCAACACAACACAACACAACACAACGCAACACAAGGTAGAAGGCCAGGTCAAGAAAGGGCCCCAGGGTGTGCTGGGGTCCCCAGAGAGCCCTACCCATGTGCACCTTCTCTTGGTCACTGCCTATGCAGTCTGGGGGCTGCAGGGTGTGTGGAAACCTGCTCCAAAGACCTGCTGGCCGTCTCCACGGGGCCCACTGGGTCTGGAGACCCCACAGGCCATGGCCCGCCAGCTCCCCATCCCAGTAACCCGGTAAACCCCAAGCTGAGTGGCCCAGCCTGGCCAAGAGACCCAAGGGGACCCATCCGTAGAGAGGCTCCTGTCTGCCCTGCTTCCTCCTCGGAGCACAGTGTCCCCAGCCCGCCCTCCTCAGCGCCCTCACTGGCTCTCCATGCTCGTTGGCCCCTGGCCCCACCGTGACCAGGTCGTTCCCTCCGCCGGTGTCCGTGGCAAGCTGCTCGGGCTCCACGATGTCACGGGGGGGGGCAGGCTCAGCCCTGAGCGCCGCCACTGGGGGTCCTGCTGTAGGACCCACCTGGCCACTCGGAGGAAAGGACAGGACAGAGGCCCGTCGGGGCTCTGAGGAGCAGGGAGAGCGGAGCCGCGTCTGTCTATGCAGCTCCCTTCAGCCTGCCGCTGCTGGAGGAGGCAACCGTGTGCAGGTGCCCAGGTGGGCAGTCCAGGCCCTCCTGGGCCCCCCTGCCACTGCGGAGCACGGGCTCCAGACACAGCCCCCGCAGCAGCAGGCCCTCGGGGAGACGCTCCCCACCACATCCGCTGCTGGGCCGGGGACGCCTCAACCCCCTCAGGCCCAGGGTCTCCAGGACTCAGACTCCTGCGGGGGAAGGTGCAGGCCGGCTCCCAGCGTCCCCCCAAAAAGCACACCTGCCCCAATCTTGCGACTCCCCTGCCTCGGAGAGGGGCTGGGGCAGGTGGGCCAGGACCCAGTCTGGCCGGGGACTGTCCAGGGCAGAGCGGGGTGGCACTCGGTGCTCCGTGGCACACAGCAGGGTCTGGCCGCGCTGCTCTGGCTGCTGGGGCACAGGCAGGGAGTGGGGGACAGTCCCTGCAGCTGCACATGGGCGGGGCTGGCCTCGGGCTCAGCCCGCACCACGGAGCCTGTGCTCCTTCCAGGCCCACCGGCCCTGTAGCTGTAGGCAGGGGTGGAGTGGGGCGTCAGGGTCCACAGCCAGCTGAGGGCCCACAGGCTGCTGAAGGGGAACAGCTCCCACCCTGGCCCAGCACAGCCTCCACCCCGCCCAGCACAGCCGCTGTCTGCTGTCCTCCCGGGGGCTCCCTGGTCTGCGCATCTGTGCGTCTTCCCACCCGATGCAGACGCCATCGTCACTGTCATGGACAACCCAGCAGAGGTCACACGCTCTGCCGACATGTGCTACTGAGCAGATCCTCATCACAGAAGGGGAAAGGGAGGCGCAGACAGGACCCAGGGTGGTGCGGGGCCTCCCCCCGGCTGCACCTTTAGGGTCCACCTGCGCTCTTGCTACCGACCGCCCCACCTTTGGTCATCTGCCTCCAGCCTCCCAGATTCGTTCCCATGGCAGCTGGGAACCTCTCACTGACCCCGTGGCTCGTCCGGGGGGACCTGGGGAGCCTGCACACAGGCTGCACCCCCAGCACCCTGGCCTGAGCCTCCCTCGTCTCCTCCCTGGGTCACTGCACTAGCCTCTTGTTTTCGTCTCCCTCTGACACGCCTACCCAACCCTACTGTCCGTCCTCAACAGAGAGGGAAGCGGAGCCTTGTGAAGTGGCACCCACAGCTCCAGCTTAAGCCATGGGAAAAGCCAGAATTACTCAGTAAAAGCCAAAGTCCTTTGGGGGCCCTGCCAGGCTTGGCCCGACCAGGTCCCAATCCCCTCTCCGTCCCCACCCTCCCTGCACTCCCCCTGCTCAGCCAGCTCCAACCTCTTTCCGTAGAGTAACAGACACTCCCCTCCTCAGCACCCAAGCATGGGCCTGTCCCTCTGCAGGGATGGGCCTCTCAGAGCCCCCGGCTACCACCCCCATGGCTCCCCTCAGCGCACTCTTCTTGGTAGAGTTAACTTGACCCTAAAGTCCCTAAGGATTGGAGCGCTTTGAGGGCTCAGATGATTAAATGTCTGTCTTTAGCTCAGGTCATGACATCAGGGTCCTGAGATGGAGCCCCCCACTGGGCTCCCTGGTCAGCAGGAAGCCTGCTTCTCCCTCTCCCACTCCCCCTACTTGTGTTCCCTCTCTCCCTGTGTCTCTCTGTCAAATAAATAAATAAAATCTTTTTTTTAAAAAGATTTTAAAAATTTGTTTGACAGAGATCACAAGTAGGCAGAGAGGCAGGCAGAGAGAGAGAGGAGGAAGCAGGTTCCCCACCGAGCAGAGAGCCCAATGCGGGGCTCGATCCCAGGACCCCGAGACCAGGACCCCGAGACCATGACCTGAGCCGGAGGCAGAGGCTTTAACCCACTGAGCCACCCAGGTGCCCTAAATAAATAAAATCTTTAAAAAAAAAAAAAAAGTCCCTAAGGTCCTTTGACTTGCTTGGGCCCCATCCAAGGCCCCGACCTCCACTTCATAGTTTTCGTTTCTAATGATTTTTCTTGACGTGAGCCCCGTAAATTGCGTGGGCTTCCGGTTCTACACCCTGCCTGCCCATGTCTTCTCTTGTCCTAGAGCAGATCACCTTTCACACACTGTCTCAGGCGTGTCTCACACCCCAACCCGCGGCCAGGCTCCAAGCCTGTGCCAGAGCAGGACCCACCGCGACCAGGGGGCTAAGTTTTCCGGGATTTTTGTGGATCAGCTGTCACACTGGTGGCCGCTGGGAACCCGCCGTGAGGGGCAAGTCTGTAACACCAGCAGGAGCAGAGTCAGCTCAGGGCTTCCCCAGCTACCCCTGGTCTTGCACGGTGGGCCAGCGCTCCATGGGAGCATTCTCCGAACCACTGCGGGTCTGGGGAGGGCCACGAACAGGGCCCCCAGGCACTGCGGCCCAAACCGACCGGGCTGCGGCAGTCCGCCGGCCCCAGCAGCACTGCAGGAGTCCCGGGAAGAAGCTGACTTGACCTGCGGCCCCGGCGATGACGCGGGGCTGAGAAGGCCACCTTCACGGTCCGCGAGGATGCGGTGAGGACGCAAGACATAGCAGGTCTAGTGTGGTCTCAGTGACTTTGCGGGAGCGGGGGGGGGGCGCTCAGAGGGGAAGGCCCGCAAGTTTGGGAGAGCCCGCACGAAAGGGCGAGAGAAGAGGGAGAGCGGGGTTTGAAGACCAGCGCGGCCTGGAGTCTCGGGCAGCGCGTCCCAGGCTCCGGAATGCACTTCCAGCTCCCCGAACCCAAGCGGCCAGGCCGGGCCTCTGCCTCCAGGGTCTTCAGCCCCCGCCGCCCAAGCCTGCCCTTCCGCGGACAGTGGGGGACGCCGGGCGCCGGCCTGGGGCTCGGAAAGGAGCCAGCACGGCGGCCACAGCGGGTACGACCCAACAGCGAGAAGCCCAGAGCTCCCGGTGCAGCCCGGGCCCGCAGCCCAGCTCCACCGCCTCCCCGCCCCGCCCCCAGGCCCCGCCCCGCCCCCAGGCCCCGCCCCGCCCCGCCGCCCAGGCCCCGCCCCGACACGAGGCCCGGCTGCGTCTCCGCAGCCGCAGGCCCCGCCCCGGCCCCGCCCCGGCCCTGCCCCCGCCCAGGCCCCGCCCCGTCACAAGGCCCCGCAGCGTCTCCGGAGCCGCAGGCGCAGGCCCAGCCGAGCCGGCCGCCGAGCGGGTGCGGGTGTGGGTGCGGGCGCAGCGGCCATCGACCGCGCGGTCGCGCACCGGACACCGTGCGCACCGTTCCGGAGGCGCCCCGCGAGTGGTGAGTCCCTGGCCCGAGCGCAGCGGCGCGGCTACCCGCTCGGCCGCTGGGCCGGCCGCCCCCGCGCGGGCCCTGCGCAGCCGAGCGGCGTCGCGGAGGGTCAGTCGGTAGGTCCCGCCGGGGCGCCCGGCCCGCTCGGGCCCGGCGCGGCGGCGGGCGGCGGGCGGGCGGGCGGCGGGCCGGCGGGCCGGCGGAGTAGGGGGCGGGGGCGGGGGCGGCTGCGACGAGACCCGCGGCCCGAGCGCCCCCTGACCGGGCAGCGGCACCCATCCGCCCTCGGTGCGGGTTCCGTGGCCGCCGCCCCCATCCGCCTCGCCGTCTCGCCCGCTTTGTTCCCCCGCACGCCCTCTGGTCGCTTCCATCCCCCACACGCCCCCGCACCCCGCTGTTCCTGGCGTGCCCTCCTGGCAGGCGCCCCGACAGCCGACCCAGGCCTGCTGCCCCCCACCTTGGGAGCGAGGGACAGTCCGGCCTGCATTGGAACAAGGGTCAGGACTCTCGCTGCTCACAGATGGCCTGGGGATTTCCTGGGATAGAAATAGCCGCCGGCTCTGGCCCCTTAAAGCTGCTTAAGGGGAGGGTGGCGAAGGGGAGGGTCCGGGCTCACCTCCACACCTCCCTGACCGCGCCCCCAGCCCCGACCCGGGCTGAGCTCTGACCTGGGAGACTCCGCCGCCGCGGTCACAAAGCTCCCCCACTTGCTGTTAAGAAACAACCAAAACCAAAAATCCCGGAGCTGGCGAAGTCATCCTCTTGTCTGTCCCCTCCTCCACTTTTGGGGTGGTCTTAGAACGGCCTCTTCCAAAGCCCCACAGCCTGCCAACCACTCCTCCATGGCTTTGTGGTCCTTCTGCTCACGGGTTGCCAATGGCCCTGGGGGCAAAAGTCATGAATGCCCCCCTTTGTGTCCTGGTTCCCTGCAGCAGGTGGGGCGGGGCAGCGGTGGCTGCTTCCGGGGACCTGTCACTGCGGGGCTGACTTTTCTCTCTCTCTCCTCTAGGGGGAGACCGCAGACTCTGAGGCCATGCCCCATGAAAAGAGTTTCTTGGTGTCTGGGGACAGCTATCCTCCCCACAACCCTGGATATCCTGGGGGACCCCAGCCCTCCATGCCTCCCTACCCTGGAGCCCCTTACCCACAAGCCCCCTTTCAGCCTTCTCCATATGGCCAGCCAGGGTACCCCCAGGGCCCCAGCTCCTACCCCCAAGGTGGCTACCCGCAGGGCCCCTACCCCCAAGGGGGCTACCCCCAGGGCCCTTACCCTCAAGGGGGCTACCCTCAGGGGCCATATCCACAGAGCCCCTTTCCCCCCAACCCCTATGGACAACCACAGGCCTTCCCGGTACCGGACCCTGGCTGTGAGTATGAGGGGTGAAGCTGTGGGGGGAGGGGCAGGGGCTCCAGGTGCCCAGTTGAGCTGCTGACCCAGCCCCCCCGCCCCTCAGCACCTCAGCATGGAAACTACCATGAAGAGGGCCCCCCATCCTACTACGACAACCAGGACTTCCCCGCCACCAACTGGGACGACAAGGGCATCCGCCAGGCCTTCATCCGGAAGGTGCGGGAAGGAGGCTGGGGGCAGGGGAGGGGCAGGTGCGGAGGCCCCCGGCGGGGGCTCTGAGCCGGCTCCCACCCTAGGTGTTCCTGGTGCTGACCCTGCAGCTGTCTGTGACACTGTCCACTGTGGCTGTGTTCACCTTCGTCGGGAAGGTGAAGGGCTTCGTGCGGGAGAACGTGTGGACCTACTACGTGTCCTATGCTGTCTTCTTCGTCTCCCTCATCGTCCTCAGCTGCTGTGGAGACTTCCGGCGCAAGCATCCCTGGAACCTTGTTGCCCTGGTAACCCCAGCGCCCAGCCTGCCCCCTCCCCCAGCATCCTCACCTGCTGCCCCCCCTCTTTGCAGCCACAGAAGGGTGGGGATGGGGCGGGGCGGGGGTGGGGAGCCGCTGCCCCCACACAAGGCTCTGTGTCCCCACAGTCGATCCTGACCGTCAGCCTGTCCTACATGGTGGGCATGATCGCCAGCTTCTACAACACGGAGGCGGTCATCATGGCCGTGGGCATCACGACGACGGTCTGCTTCACGGTGGTCATCTTCTCCATGCAGGTGAGGGGCTCTGGAAGGCCGGGCTGCTGGCCCCGCGGGCCCAGACGCCCTCCGGGCCGGCACCCAGACCCCTGTCCCCCCCACCCCCGTGCCCGCAGACCCGCTACGACTTCACGTCGTGCATGGGCGTGCTGCTGGTGAGCCTGGTGGTGCTGGTCGCCTTCGCCATCCTCTGCATCTTCATCCGCAACCGCATCCTGGAGATCGTGTACGCCTCGCTGGGCGCCCTGCTCTTCACCTGTGTGAGTGCTGGGGGCAGGCGAGGGGGGGGCGAGGGGGGGCAAGGGGCGGGCCAGAGGGGCAGCGAGGCGGCAGGTGCGTGACCCTCACCGGCCCGCCCTCCCCTCCAGTTCCTGGCTGTGGACACCCAGCTGCTGCTGGGGAACAAGCAGCTGTCCCTGAGCCCCGAGGAGTACGTGTTCGCCGCGCTGAACCTCTACACCGACATCATCAACATCTTCCTCTACATCCTCACCATCATCGGCCGCGCCAAGGAGTAGCCGGAGCTCGGGGCCCCACTCAGGCGGCGTGGCGGGCCTGGGTCCTGGCCCTGACGGGGCAGCGCCGTCACACCTCCCCTCGCGCCCCCGCCTCCTGCCGGCCACAGCCCGGGACCGAGGGGCCCCCCTCCGACCCTCCCATGTGTAACTGCAGATTCTCCTGTGTGGACCTGCCGTGGCCAGCATGGCCCCTTCTCGCCGTCCGGCCCCGCCCAGGGCAGTGGGGCCCGGTTCCCAGGCCGCCACCTGCTCACTCACTGTTGCATGAGCCGTCTGCCAGCCCGCCCCAGGGTCCGGGGGCCACACCAGGTCTCGGGGAGAGGGTGCGAGCCAAGGGGTGAGGGTGCACGTCTCCCTTCCCGTTCCAGCCCCCCCACCGCAGCCTGGCCTAGGGTTCCCCTGCCCCCACCCCTCCCCCGCCCTGGAGCGCTGCCCTCTGGGGGCCCTGAGGACTGAGGGCCTTGTCCCCCCGCGGAGCCCTGAGGGCAGAGAAGATGAGGCTATTTCAGGGGGAGGGAGGCCTTCCTCTCGTCTTGCTGTCTTTAAAATTCCAATAAATGGGACCTTGTGCTCTCCACGTTGTGATCCCTCTCCTGGCCGCGTTTTCTGGGGGTGGGGAGGAGCCTGCGGGCATCGCCAGGGTAAAGGGAGCAGGAGCAGGAGAGCCTGCTGGGGGGGTCAAGGACAGGGAGGGCCGCCAGGCCTCCTCCGTGCACAGTGCACTGCCCTTCCCGGCGCCTTCCTGACTCCGTCTGAGGTACCCCGCGGGGACGGGGGCAGGGACCGGAGGCCTCCGGAGCTTAAGTGTGGCACCGGGTTTGCAGGGTGGTGAACGGCCTGACTTTGCCACTCGCTCCTGGGAACTGCACAGCGTGGCGGAGGGTCTTACGGGTCCCCTGGGTCTGGGGACAGTGTAGGTGACTGACTGGCCCCAGAGCAGACTTCCCCCAGCTCTGCCCATCAGTGGGCACCTGACGTTGCCCCCCGGGCCTGGCACAGACAAAGCCCTGCAGATCGCTCTGCTCCCCGTGAGGGGCTGCAGACTGGAGCCTCTTGGGGGAAGCCGGACAGACTCCGAGGGCTTGGCCCCCTCAGCCTGCCTCTAGCACCTTCCCCCAGCCTCACCTCGGTCCCCTGTTCTACGTGCCCTCCCCTCCTGCTGTCTCTCCCAGCCGGGCTCTGGGGGCTGCACTCAGAGGCCAGCCAGAGGCCAGCCCGGCTGTCCATACCCTCGTCCTCCCCACAGAGCGGCCCCTGCACTGTCTGGAGTCCAGCTCTGTCGGGGGACCTCCCTGCCCTTGGTTCTCTGCGGCCTTCCCCTGCAGGACCCCCACCTCCTGAAGCTTGAGAGCCCTCTCCCGGGGACCCTTGCCCCCCCAACCCCACCCATTAACCCAACCCTACAACTGACCTATGACCCCAGTGTCTCCGAAGGGACTCACTGCCCACGAGCCAACGTCCCTGCCGAGCTCTGCCAGCACCTCTGCTGTGTCCCCCGCCCACCGTCCATTCTCCCCACAAACCTGCTGCTGACGTGTCCCCTCCATCCACGGTCTCTGCCCCACCGCCCCTGCCAGAACCAGGGCTGTCTTCTCTCCTCCCTGCCCACACCCGCCCCTGCACAGAAGGCTGCCTCGTGCTCACCTGTCCACTCACACCACCGGCCTGCTTCCTGCTACGTCTATTTCCAAACGCAGATCACCCCCACCCCGTCTGCTTCAAACCCTCGAAGAGTTGCTGGGGGAGGAGCTGCACATTCTTGGCCTGGCCCATGGGCCTGCCATCTGCCACTGGCTGCTTAGCTGGCCTCCCACTGTCCCCTAGCCGCTCAACGCCCAGGCCTGACCTTGCACCGCCTGAGACCCAGGCAAGCCTGACTGCTCAAGGCACGGATGCACGCACCCCTGGGCCCTTCCTGGAGTCCACCTTGCTGCGCCCCGTAGCTGCTGCTGCACCATCTCCCTTAGCCACGTCCACATGCTAAGCATGAGGCAGGCAGTGCAGGTCCCCTCCTCGCCCCTCCCCTTGGTGGCTGGCTCCTCGAGCAGGGGCAGCTCCCTGCCCAAGACTCCGTGCCTGGCCTGTGGCCTAGGCATGCCAGCATCTGGTCAGGGTCCGCTCACAGACCCACCAGGGACCCGTACTGGAAAGAGCCCCAGAGTGCTGACATGCTGAGGGGAACATCGGTCATGGCGGGGAAGCTCGGAATGTCGTGAGTGCCACGCGCAAGGACAGTTTCCTCGAGAGGCTCCAAGGACACAGCCGGCCTCTCGGCTAAGCCACCCCTGGGGCCGGCTCCCTGCGGATGGCCAGGGTCCGTTGTGCCAGGAGCGTTGGTGCAGGAGCGTGGCAAGGGCCGACAGGCCAGGGGACAGGGAGAAGAGGCGTCTGCCGCCAGAGGGAACGCCAGGGCCGCACACAGCCGAGGCCCTGAGGTAAAGGGGACTCTGGCAGGGGAACCCAGCAGCAGAATATCCAGGAGACGGCGTGGGGTGTGAACAGGTGAGGCGAGCGGAGAAGGAGCCATGGAGATGTGCGGAAGAGGGGAGTCGGGGCAGCTACGGGCCTGGGGCCGCGGCGCCAGGAGGCGGCCGGGGGCGCCCCAGAGGGACCAGGCTAGGCCCGGGGCAAGGCCAGCACCACATCTCTTTTCTTTCTTTCTTTCCTTTTTATTTTTTGTAATTGATTTATTTTGTCTGAGAGCGAGTGGGCCTGCTGGGAGGGGCGGGGGGAGACCGTCTCAAGCAGGCTCCTTGCTGAGCACGGAGGCCTAGACGAGGCTCGATCCCACGACCCTGAGAGGATGACCTGAGCTGAAACCAAGACTCGACGCCTACCCGCCTGCGCCCCGCACCGCACGCAGCCCTGCTGGGGCATTTCTGCTAACCCCACCCAGGTTAGAGAAGGAGAGGCAGCTTGGGACCGGACCTGCGGAGCCGCGTGGAGAAGGCGCTCGTGTGGGCTCGGGGAGCAGCCGGGGGTGAAGCGCCGTTGCTTTTCCAGGTGAGGAAGGAAGCAGCCTCCGACCTGGGGGGGCAGGCCTGCTCCTCTGCGCAAAGCCCTCGCGCTGCAGGAGTGGCCCAGCGCAGACCCAGGCGCTGGTGGCCTCCTGGTGACAGACAATTTCATGCCACACCCGAGTCACAGCAGGCGGTCTGGGGTGGGTCCCCTCCGTGACCACATATGGACACAGACAAGACACAGCGTCGTCCAGGCGCAGGAGACCCACGGCGCACGGTCCTGCTTACTGACAGCTTTCCTGCCTCTGGCCTGTCCTCCTTCCAAAGAAGAGGTGTTGAGACACCCAGGCCCAGGTCACCCACTTTCCTGCCGGCATGCAATCCAGAGTGCCTTCCCCAGTTCACCCGAGTGAGCCCAGCCCTCTCACAGGTCCTCTCTAGCACTAGTCCTGTGACCCCCGTCGCCTGCCCATCGTGACCTGTCCATCGCCAGGGGTCCCCTCAGCACAGTGAGCGGTAAGCCCGGCCCAGTGGGCTCAGTAGGCTTCCATTGGAGGGCACCAAAATGGCTACTAACTATACTGAGGCCAAAAGCGGCTAATGTTTTCTTCAACCAAAATGTCTATCTCCATAGGCCATCGTCACATCCATTCTCGTTTTCAAGATGAAGAGACACAAAGTGTGCACACCTCCATCACACTCCTTGCCAAGGAACATGGCCGTGCTGCACAGAGTCATGCTGGGAGGCTGGCCCAGGACACCTACTTGCGGAACACCCAGGCCAGCACCCCAACCCGGGCCAGGTACACCATAGGTCAACTGTGGAGTCAGTGAATGAGCTTCATGTCCCAGAGCCAGGGACAGAGCGTTAAGACTTCAGGACCACGGCTCAGTCTCAGTGCTAGTGGGAAATCGTCCTGGGAGTGTGGACAGCAAAACTCAAAGCCCAGGAGACTGCGCAGAGGCAGGTCAGGGGGACCAACAGGAAGGAAGACACACACAGAGTCTGAGTGGTCGAGGCCTGGCGTGGAAACCGAGGACGGGCGGCCCCAGAGTCTGCTGTCCAAACCCGAGGACGGGCGGCCTCAGAGTCTGCTGTCCTCCAGGGAAGTGCCTGGGAGTGCTTTGAGTAAAGGCAGGAAGATCAGTAGTGACTGTCCTGATGGCACAGGCAGAGAGAGCCCTAAACAGAGAGATGTACCACGTTCATGGATCAGAAACCTTAACAACATCAAGGCATCGATTCTCTCCAAATGGATATAGAAATTCAACAACACCAATCAAAATCCCAGCAGGCTTTACCGTAGAACTTGACAAACATCTTAAAACGTATATGGAAATGCAAAAGATGTAGAAAATGCAAAACAATTTTGAAAAGAAAATAACAAAGTTGGAGAACCCACACCACCCGATTTCACAACTTACCGTAGAGTGACAATAATCATAGGGAGGAACACGCGGGTCAGCGGAACAGAGCGCGGAATCCGGAACTAAACTCATGCACACATTTTTTAAACAGATGGGAATGGGAAACTGGGTACCACGATTAAAGAAAAAGAAAGAACCTTGGCCCGTACCTCATATCACACACAAAATTAACTTGAAACAGATCCTAGACCTAAATGTAAAAGCCAGATTTAAAAAAAAAAAAAACTTTATTTAGGTGAAGACTTAGGTGATATCATCAAGACCCTAGAGGAAGCAGATTTCTCAGCTAAGACACAACCAACATGAACCACTAAAAAAAACCTTTGATAAACTTCAAAGCTTTTGTTATTTAAAAGACACTGCTAAGGAAATGAAAAGGTAAGCCGCAACTCGGAGAAAATACTCGCAATACACTTGTTTGACAAAGGCTTGTGTCCAGACCAGAGAGGTGCTTCTACAGTTTCATAATTAGAAGATGCTTAACCGTAGTTTCAAAAATGGTCAAAAGACTTTAGGAACCCTGTAAAAAGAGAAACACAAATGGCCAATAAACACATGTGAACGTTTTCTTTTCTTTCTTTCTTTATTTTTTTAAGATTTTGTTCATTTGAGAGAGAGCACAAGCAGGCTCGCCACTGGGCCGGGAGCCCCGTCTGGGGTCACGACCTGCGCTAAAGGCCGACGCTTGACCTATTGAGCCACCCAGGCACCCCACACAGGAATATTTTCAATGTCATTTGTCATCAAGGACATGCAAATGAAAGTAAAATTAATGCCAGTCCACGTTCACTAGAAAAGTGAAAACGAAAACATTTACAATAACAGGCACCGGCGAGGACTCGGGGCCGCTGGCGGAGGAGCGCGATGGTACAACCATTTGGGAAAACAACTGGGCGGTTTCCTGTAATGTTAAACAGACACTTACCACAGGACCCTGCAGAGCCGCTCCGAGATTTCATCCAAAGCCTGGAACACAGTTACTCACAGCAGCTTTATTCGTGATCGCCAGACTTGGACGTGACTGAAATGCCCACGAGCAGGTGAACGGAGAAGCCAGCCGTGATGGCTGTGGAGGGAGCCCTCCTTGGCCATGAAAAGCAGCACAATCCCTACACACACCGCAGGAGTGGGTCTCTAACCCACCACGCTGAGCGGAAGAAGCCGGACACTAACGGACACGTGTGCTGAAATGCTTACAGGATGATGCAGGTGGAGGTGGGGCTCGCCGGAGAGCGGCACACGGAAACTCTCAGGGTGACGGGAACGTGCGGACATTGCTGCAGCAGCGGTCACGCGTGTGCAGGACCGTGACAGCTCACGAAGCGCGGGATGGTGAGGTCCCGCCCCACGTCAGGCTCCCTGCGCAGCCCCTAGTCTGCTTGACGCCCCTCCTCCCTCTGCCTCTGCCCCTCCTGGCTGGCTCGCTCTAAAATAAATAATCTTTACTCAAATTGTTCACTTAAATTGGGTACATTTTATTGCATGAAAATTATACCTCAATAAAGGTGACGTTTTTTTTAAAGATTCTATTTATTTATTTGACAGAGAGATGTGGCGAGAGAGGAACGCAGGCAGGGGGAGGGGCAGAGGGAGAGGGGGAAACAGACCTCCTGCTGAGCAGGGAGCCCGCTGCGGGGCTCGATCCCAGGACCCTGGGACCATGACCTGAGCCGAACTTCACTGACTAAGCCATGCAGCTGCCCCTAAAAGTGACTTTTAAAATATGACTGTGAAGGGGGTGCCTGGCTGGCTCAGTCGGTAGAGCGCGTAACTCTTGATCTCGGGGTTGTGAGTTCGAGTCCCACATTGGGTGTGGAAATTACTTAAAAATAAAATCTTGGGGCCCCTGGGTGGCTCATGGGGTTACACTTCTGCCTTCTGCTCGGGTCATCATCCCCAGGTCCTGGGATCAAGCCCCGCATCGGGCTCTCTGCTCAGTGGGGAGCCTGCTTCCTCCTCTCTCTCTGCCTGCCTCTGCCTACTTGTGATCTCTGTCTGTCAAATAAATAAATAAAATCTTTTGGGGGATGCCCTTGTGGCTCAGTCAGATAAGCGTCTGCTTTGGCTCAGGGTCCGGAATCGAGCCCCGTGTCAGGTTCCCTGCTCGGTGGGGAGTCTGTTTCTCCCTCTGCCTCCGACCCGCCCTCTTCTCAGGCTCTCTCTCTCTCATTCTCTCTCTTAAATAAATGAATAAAATCTTTTAAGAATAAAATAAAATCTTATTTACTTTTAAATTTTTTTTATGAGGGTCGGAAGGAGAATCAGCCTCCCTGCCACGCAGGGAGCCGCTGCGGAACTCGATCCCGGGACTCCAGGATCATGACCTGAGCTGAAGGCAGTCGCCCAACCAACTGAGCCCCCCCAGGTGCCCAAAATAAAATCTCTAAAAAATAAAAAATAAATGACTGTAAAAAAATGATAATAAAATAGGAATGTGGGCAAAAGATGAACAAAGCCCTTCCTTCTTCAGCTTGGAGTCCGACCGTCGGCGGCCTGTCCGGCTGCGTTCGTCGGGCAGCCGCACGGAGGCAGAGCGCCAGGGCCTGACCAGGCAGCGTGGCCCGCGGCAGCCGTGACCGCGTGGGCCGGGAGGAACTGCGCGCGGCTCTGAAGGCCGGAGCTGAGCTCCCTGCGAGTGGAAGTCCCGGAAGCCGCGTGTGTGGAGCCGTCCCAGGACACGTGACTCCCGGGAGGCGGGCGTTTTGGGGACCAGGCACCTGTCACCCCGCCCAGTGTGGAGCTCAGCGGCTCGCGTGTGAGCTGCCCTGTGGGTCTGGGCACATCCACTGGCTGGCTCCGAGGCTCCTTCAGAAAAGCCACCGCGGGCTCCGTCTCCGGCCCCGTGAGCAGGCGACAAGCTCCCGGTTACCTCACGGCTGAGCCTGGGTGTTCCGCGGGCGGAGACTCCTCGTCGGACACCGCGACGGGCGCGCCACCGAAGAGAAAGCAGAAACGGCCACGCGCCGCCCCTCAGTCCTCCAGAAGAGCGAGGCCAGGCAGGGCCTGGCACAGGTGTTTGCTGATGGACTGACTGGCATCCGGCCCACGCGGGGACCCCAGGGGACACCCGCTCAACGGGAAGAAACCAACACGTGTGAGGACAGCAGGTGTCGGGGAGATACCCGGCGGCGGCGGCGCTGCGGCTGGGAAGCGGGTCCGTCGGTCCAGCGAGCTCTCTTGCGAAGCTTCTACGACCTGGAGTTGTGCTCCGAGGCTTCCCGAGCTCGACCCTTGGGCAAGTCCTCCCGCAGGCGCGCTGACGGCTCCCAGGGCGGCCGTCCCGGCAGCCGAGCCTCTGAACAGCCCCGCCGTCTGCCCACGAGACGGTGCTCGCACGGAATGCAAGGCTCCTCCGACCCTGTTCCCCTTCACGGGCAGCTCAACTGAAAAGGTCTCAGGGAGGTGATAAAAACGCATCTGGAAACGGAAAGACCGCTGGCGGCACCCTGAAGGTTTGGTGTTTCTCGGCAGCGACTCTGCCCCGTCTGCACAGGATGGCGGGCGCGCAGTCTCCGCCCTGACCCCAAGTCCTTGCGAGACAGGAAGAGCCAGCACAGCCTTGCCAGTGTGGCCCCCTGGTGACAGCCACGGCCCCGCCACAGCCCCCGGCACTCACCACTCGGGATGAGGTCCACGTTGCGAGGGGTCCCCAAGGCCTCTGCTGCCGCCCCTACTGGCCTCCTACCCGCCCCCACTGCGCGTGCTCTCCGCGCCTCACTCCCTCCACTCCGGGTCCTGGCACGGTCCCCATCAGAGGTCCACCTGACATTCCTCTAACTGGGATGGGGTGGTGAGAAGTCTCGCCCCTGGAACGCTCCCCTGACCCCCAGCAGCCAGGCCCCCTCCCTCCTAGGCCTCGCCCACCGCGTGGTAGCTCCTGTGCGTTGGTCCGTCTGTCCGACTCCACTATAATTTTCCGTAGCTCGTGGGGTACGACCATGGCCACCTCAGTGCCCCGATGACATAGGGCACGAGACCGGCGCTCAGCACATGCGGCACTCGCTGTGCGGCCTTGCGAGGAACAGAGCAGGCGGCACTGCCCGAGCCCACTGAGGGGTACCTGCGGGAGCTGGGAGACCCCTCGAGGGTCTGCGACCCCGGAGGAGACGAAGCAGCCTCCCACCGGTGACTTGCTCACGGCCGCCGATCTTCCAGAAGGTTTTTTACCTCGTGTGAAAGAAGACGGTGGTCTTCCACTTCCGACTCACAGCACCACTGTCCTGGTTGAGACCTGCATCGCCTCCCAGGGAGCCCCGGCCTCTCGGTCACCAGCCGCCCCGTCTCCAGTCTTGAACCAGACAAACATCGATGGACGGACGTCGCTCCCAGCTTCACGCCCTCCGAGAGCGGCCCGGCCGGCACTAGTCTGAGCGGCGGACTGCGGCCAAGTCCCCTCTGGCCCAGGCCTCGCTCCCATGTGTTCACCCGCCACCACACCATCCCCCGACGACAGTGAGCTGAGGGCATGTGTCCCCCTTTGACACTCGAGCTGCTCAGTATAGGGCTTGGCCTGAGAAGCAGCTGAGGGAGGACCGGGGAACCTGGAGGGGACCGCAGCTCCTGCCGGCATCTGACCGCCTCCTCCTGGGGGTGCCCTTTCTAGCAGCGTCTCCAAGTATCCGTCCACTGTCTGCCCTTGTCCGTCTGCCCACGGTGAAATAAAACATTTAAAAACTAGAACAGGCACCTACGGTGTCCAGGCACCGTCTGTGCCCTGTGGCCCCGGCCCAGTGTGGGGAGCAGCTGGACATGGGGTTACTGTGTGGGGTTGGAAGGTCCCGGCCTTTGTGCCCCTCCAACCTTCCACCAGACTTCGGAGCCCCTCGCAGCCCCCCCCCCCCCGGGGCCTGCTCCCTCCTCTGCCTCCTCCGGTGCAGGCCCCTCCCCTCAGGATTTCATTCTCCTGCAGGTGCCCCCACCACTCTGCTGGATCAGGCACCCCGTGTGTGTGCCTAGGGTTTCGTGCACATCTGCACAGGGCTGGGACAGGCCCAGGTCACGGGTGGCTGGGCAGAGGGGCAGACGGGGAGGTAGAGGGGAGGACTGTGGCACAGGGGAGGAATCCACGGCTTGTGGCTGTTAAGGGACTGCCAGAGCCATGCAGCCTGAGGAGGGGGGCTGACCAGCTAAGAAAACCCAAAGACTGGTGAGAAACTCAGGGCGGAGGGCGGGCCGCCAGCCCTTCATCAGCCACCGACGGTGGGAGCCGAATAAGCAGGGTGGGGGGCAGGTTGCAGACACCGGGGAGTGGTGTCTACTGGAAGACCAGCGCTGCGGGAGGAGGGCGTGGGCTTGCGGCTGGACTTGGGGAAGTTGTGACATGGGGCAGGGCGAGGCCCGGCGTGGCTGGGGCCCAGGGACTCGGAAGGAGTCGGAGGACAGAGCGTTTTGCGGTCCGTTCAGCGCATGTGATTTTTGCTGTTCTCACATTTCTCTGGGACATATTTGCACATGAACAAACCAAACCTGCCTTATGTTCCAAATGCTCCCACAGACATGGATCCCACTGACAACGGGGCGCTGCTGACTACCCAGGATTCTCTCGCTCAGCCCAGCAGTACCAGGGGGAGAGGCTTAGGGCAGAGGCTGGAAGCCCAGGACCAGGGGGTGGGGCCGCAGTCCGGGAAGGCTGGGGCCGGCCTCACCTCAGCCTCACACCCCCAAGCCTGTCGCAAGACCTTCGCCCTGAGCTCCGCTTCCTCCCCACCGAGCTGGTGCCACCAGCAGCCCTGCTCTTACCAGAAGCCTAGAGGCTGTCCCTGCTTTTGCCCACACCCCAGATCCCTCCATCTGGACCCGTGGCCACTAAACTTTGCTCAGCTCTCCCCGCCTCCACGGCACCGCCCACGGCTGCTTGGGTGACCACAGTGACCCCTTCCTGCCCGGCAGCTCTTCCCCACCAGGCCATCCCCGTGCCGCCTTCCTGGACTGCGCAATGGCCCTCAGGATGGAGAGGACCTTGGGGCCACGCTCGGGGCCTGTCCCTACCGCCCCTTCCTCTCGGGTTCCACCAGCAGGTCCTTTCGGGGAGGCCTGCCCTGCAAGCCCGAGAGCCCTCCCCACCCGGACACCCCCCACCAGCTCCTCCACCGGCATCCACTTGGGGGTGCTGCTCAGGGTCAACCCGCTGGAAGCCACTGCTAGGCTCCCCCAACCCCACACAGTAACCCCATGTCCAGCTGCTCCCCACACTGGGCCAGGGCCACAGGGCACAGACGGTGCCTGGACACCGTAGGTGCCTGCTCTAGTTTTTAAATGTTTTATTTCACCCCCAGTGTGACACATCGTGACTCTAAGGCAGTGTGGCCACGCGGCCACAGCTCGAGAGCCGGGGTGCAGAGGACAGACGTGCTGGTACCCACGGGGCACGTCAGTCAGATTTCTTGCGCGTGTAGACATTTATTTTAAGGAACGGAATCTTAACGTTGCCCATATCCCAGGCCAGCAGCCTGGACACTCAGGCTGGTCTCCAGGACAGCCCCGAGGCCACCACCCCCTTCCCTGGAAAACCCTGGCTTTCTGCTCTGAAAACCTTCACCTGCTGAGACGAGGTCCCCCCGTGACTGAAGGTGACGACCTCGACTTACAATCCACAACTGTAGGTGTTAATCCTTCTACAAAATACTTCCACAGCAGTGTCTGAGCCAGTGTGTGACCGAGCATGTGCGCACCCATCCACACTGCTCAGTTCAACCAGCCCGGATGCACGAACCCCAGGGAGCCCAACAGGGAGGCCACACTGGGTGTTCCAGGTGACCAGAAGGCCATGGGAGGCGCGTTTTCCCACGCGGGAAGAGGGCCTGTAAACAGCAGAGAGGGGTGAAGGGCTGCGGGCCGGCCCCCAGGGCCCAGGTGACTCTGCCAGGATTAGGGTCTAGGGCCTCGGCAGAGGGTGGGGGCGGCCCCATTGTGAGGTCCCAGCGGAATGCTGCAAACCCGTCCGCACCGCACCTGTCAGGAGCGCACCCTTGACCTCGACCTGGGTCTCACTGTCCTCTCTGAGCCAGGGGTGATGCCTGGGACTCCGCCTCACTGGACTGCCAAGGTCAGGCCTGCCGAGATCTCCACATAGACAGCTCTTAACGAGGGGCACAGCGCAGACACACAGGTCCGAATTCTCGGAACCTGACAGTCTGACGAGGGGCACGTCGTGGGTGCTCTAAGGCCCACAGTCTGGAAAATTCAGGAAGTCAGAGAACAGGGGTGGGGGTGCAGAGGGCTGCCACGGGGGACTTGGACTAGGGGAGCCTGAGTCACCAGAACTGGCAAATCTAAGCTATGGGGAGCCAGATGCTGGGACAAGGGAGCCCCTGGACCAGCAGTTAAAGGCTTTGAGCACTAGGGTTGGAAGAAAGTCTGGCCACTGTCCAGGTATGCAAGGTAGAATGTCCCCAGGAGAAGGCTGACAGGCTTAACCCAGGCGTGCCCGACCTCCCAGGAAAGGGCCCCCTGGCCAGGAAGGTGGGCGATGAGCTTTCTTTCTAGATTTCTGCACTGGCCACCTATCCTGCCATGCACTTGGGCCTGCTGCTGGCTGCTGGGGCGGTGCCCAACCCCCAGGCTCACAGCAGCCCTGGCAGCTCCGGGCACAGTGGGCAGGGGGAGTGCCGTGGGGATGGCATGGCCACAGGGGAGGCTGGAGACAGAGGTGAGCTTGCTGGGCTGCAGGAAGCTGGACAGAGCAGACACCGGCAGGTTGAAGGTGGCCTGACAGAGGAAGGGTCCGTGCATTCCAGCTAGGGAGGGCCAGGGCACAGCCCGGAGGCATGGAGAGCAGGGGCTAGGAGGAGGCACAGCCTCTGACCTCACAATACCCAGAGCACTGGGCCCGCCTTGTAACTTGCAAAGTCCGGCGGCCTCCTCCAACCCGGGCACGGCCCGGGGCCCTGGGCAGCCTCCAGGCGCGGCGCCCTCCCTCGGGCGCCACCTGTCCCGCCGCCCCGGGGCATGTCTCTACTCACCAATTATGAGGGGCTTCGGCACCAGATCGAGAGGCTGGTGAGGGAGAACCAGGAGCTCAAGAAGCTGGTGCAGCTCATTCGGGAGAACCACGAGCTCAAGTCGGCCATCAAGACCCAAGCAGGCGGCCTGGCCATCAGCGGGTTCAGCTCGGGGCTCGGCGAGGCGGCGACCAGCCCCCCTCAACGCCGGGGAAACTGTAAGACGGCGAGGGGGCGGGCGGGGTCTCGGGAAGCCCCGGAGAGAGGGCACAGACAGTGGCACGGGGCTGGGACAGCGGGCCCTAGAAGGGGAGGGAGGACACGCACGCAGGCCGCGGGATGGAAGTGCCGCCTGCCCCAGTGGTCCGCGGTCAGAGCCCCGCCACTCCTCGCCCCTCCGCCGGACTTCCAAGCAGCCCCAACGACTGTGAGTGTCCCAGCTCTGGAATCCAAGTGTGCTACCCTAGCGGGTCCACTGCGCTGCCCCGTCGGCCTCCCTTGCCTTCCGCCCTCCCCCGCAGCACCCCCATTCCTCTGTGCCCGGGGGTGGCCCGGAGGCAAATGACAGCCCAAGTCCAGGGGCCAGGGTCAGAGTCCAGGACAGGAGCTGAGGTCTGGGAGCCATGAGTATGTGACCGAGGCCTGGGACCGCAGAACCTCTCCCGGCGGGGGGCGGGGGTGACAGGGAAGAGGCAGAGGAGCCACGGGGTGCGTGTGGGGACCGAGCCAGGACGGCTCCCGGGGAACGCGGAGCCGCTGGGGGCTGTGATAGGAACAGGGGCTGTGGGAAGGGCGGAAGCCGGGGCTGAAGACAACAGGGGGAGACTCTGGCAGCGGCCACCGCCCAGGGTGCGCCGTAGGGGTCGGCGGCTGACAGCGCATCAGCGAAGGGGACACAGGTGCTGAGCCGGTGACAGAGCCCTGCAGCTGTGACACCACAGGCTCCCTCCCTGCAGCAACCCCCCTGTGCCCTCTGTTCCTGTCCCTGGCCCCTGCGGCCCCAGGCAGGCCTGGAACCACCCGTGTTCCCTGAGAGGAGGCCTCGGCTTTTCTCTGCCCACGAGGCCTCTGGAGCCCAGCGGCGGACCCCGACACTGAGTGGTAGTGGCTCTAGCAAGGTCACGGGCGGCTTTCCAAGTGCCGCATCCCCTACACCTCTGCACGGACTTCGGGACTGACAGTCCCCCTCTTTCTGCGTCCTGAGAGCACCAGCGTCGGACCCCGCATCCCCTCAGGGCCCAGCGCTCCCAGGCTGGCCCAGGCCTGCCCTCCCCCCGCTGCCCGCCCGCCACTCTCGCCCGCCACACCAGAAGTGCAGCTCCCTTCACGGGGAGCCCCAGCCACCCTGCACTCAGCTCAGTCCCAACCACAGTGTTTCTGACCAAGACCTGGCCCCTCCAATGGGACGCTAGACCCCGTCCGGTGTGTGCTCCTGCCCCGACAGTCCAGCTTCTGGCTCGGAGCCCCTTCCCCTTCCCCTGGAAGCCTGCCACCTCGGATCCCTTCCCGTCGGCTTCCCTGCAATGATGGCACAGCAGGCAAAGTAAAGACAAGGGGAGGAGCAAAATATAAGAAACCCCAAAGTTTAAGAAAAAAGTAAGCCTAGAGCTTGATTCTTTTTTTTTTTAAGATTTTATTTATTTATTTGGCAGACAGAGATCACAAGCAGGCAGAGAGGCAGAGAGAGAGGAGGAAGCAGGCTCCCTGCTGAGCAGAGAGCCCGATGCGGAGCTCGATCCCAGGACCCCGGGATCACAGCCCCAGCAGAAAGCAGAGGCCTTAACCCACTGAGCGCCCCAGGCACCCCTAGAGCTTGATTCTTAAAAGAACCCTTGGACCACCTCCTGAAGGTCCTGGCTTAGGGGGTTAGGAGGGCGAGCCCCACGCGACAGGAGGGCCCTCCAGGACTAGTGGCAGCTCACGCAAAGGGCAGGGCCAGGGGCCTGCGCAAATGTGAAACCAGAGTGTGGTTAAAGCCCAGGCTGCGTGAGTGTGCGTGTGTGCCCGTGAGTGTGCGTGTGTGCTTGTGAGTGTGTCTACCTGCAAGTGAGTGTGTGTGCCCATGAGAGTTTGTGTCTGTACCAAGAGTGGGCGTGAGCGTGTGTGCCCGCGTGTGAGCGTGAGTGTGTGTGCCCCGTATGAGGGTCTGTGTGGTTGCACCCTTGAGCGCGGGGCTGGCAGCGCCGTGAAGGTAAACGCGTAGCAGGGTCAGCAGAGGTCAGATGAGTAAGGACAACGGGGCCCAGGCTCCTGGACGCAGCAGTGCCCGGCAGCTCCTGGCAGAGTGGCTGCGTCTGTGCTTCGGCCGCGGTGGGAAAGGGACCCGAAGGAGACCAGGGTGAGGCAGGGAGCCGGGGAGCTCTTGCCGTCATCCGGGTGTGAGGCGGGGGGGACAAGGAGCGGCAAGAAATCAACTTGAGTCATTCAAGAAAACAAAGAGCTTGGACATGAAGGATGAAGAGGGGGTTCCAGCAGAGGTGGCCACGTCACGGGGGCTGGGACCCCCTGAGACTGCAGGTCTCCATCCGCTTGCCTGGCCAGGGAGCTCCCCGCCGTGGCCTCACGGGAATTTCATTCTGCCTGCTCCCCTGCCCACTCCTTGTGACTTGCCTTCCTCCTGGAATGGGGTTCTTTTTTTTTTTTAATATTTTTTTAATTTATTTATTTGACAGACAGATCACAAGTAGGCAGAGAGAGAGGAGGAAGCAGGCTCCCTGCCGAGCAGAGAGCCCGATGCAGAGCTTGATCCCAGGACCCTGAGATCACAACCTGAGCCGAAGGCAGAGGCTTTAACCCACTGAGCCACCCAGGCGCCCCATGGAATGAGGTTCTTGATCTGCGCTTGTGAACGCAACCCCCAGTTCCTCTTCCTGGGATCCCCTGTGCTCTGTGTCCTCCAAAACCCAGGGGTTCCTAGCTCTGCCCCACCCCACCCCTCGCAGAAGGTCCGTAGAAGCAAACACAGCCTGGGCTGGTGGGTACCCCTGAGCAGCACGGGACCGCCCGGCTGGGAACGCGTGGGACACCTTCAGGAGCAACCACAAATCTGACTCTCTGGGAGACGGCAGGGCCAGAGGGAGACGGTTCAAGAGAGCTGATCGCTGAAGCCCCAGCAGGGGTGAGGCCAGCTGGAAGGGGCAGCAGAACCAGCCCAGGAGAGATGCACGGAGCGGAAACCTCAACGTGCAACGTCTCGGAGGCACAGCTTCGAGGGGACAGAGCATCAGCAGAGTAACAGGTGGGGGGAGGTCAGGCAAGAAACGTGCTAAAGACATGGGGGGCCTCTGAGGACCCGGTGGGAATGAGCCTGCTTAGACTTGAACCCCAGTACAGACACAAGAGGCCCACACCGTGCGCCAAGAGCGAGGCGGCCGGAGGGAACGGGAGCGGAGGGGCCTGGCCGCGGGCGGGCGGTGGCTGGACAAGTTTCGCAGCCAAGCTGAGAGAGAGAGAGAGAGAGAGAGAGAGAGACAAGGCAGAGACGCAGAGACGGGAGTTTGTTACCCGGAGGAAGAAGCCAGAACAGCGCAGGAAGGTGCCGAAGAGAATGGGGCACTTCCCAGAGGGGAGGAGGACGGCTCATCCCCTGCCCTGGACGGGACGAGGGCAGGAGGCCGAGAAAGCTCCAGAACCATGGCTTCGATTGTCCTTGTAAAAATGGCATTGTCTGCAAGCCAAGACGAGGAAGGTCTGAAACAGTGAGCACGACGGAAGAACTGAGGGGGAGCCTGGTCCCTCTGTCTGGCTGCGTAGGGAGCTCCGGGGCTGGGGGCATCTGTGGATCCTAAAGGCAGCGGCCCCAACCTGCCCCAGGAGCACTTGCTGGGGACAGGGGCGGGGGAAACGGAGCTGCTGATGGGGAGAGAAGCGGCATTCCGGCATGCCGGTGTGCACAGCTTGGCATGTCGTTCTGAGCAGGGCAGCGTGGGTCATCGGAGCAGGGGGCCACGACACTGCAGCTGTGGGCTCAGGATGGCAGGCAACAGACAGGGGCTGAGCGGTTCAGGCCTTGGCCCCAGCGAAGAGCCAGGACGGGATTAGGATGGCCTCCTGCTCTCACCCTCCCCCCTGGGGTGAGCCGGCCTGGATGGGAAGTCAGGGCAGTGCGAGGACAGACGGAATGAGGCCCCGCCGGTGCTCAGGTGACTAGAACAGGGGCGGCTCCTGCCCCACTGGTCAGGCGAGGCGGGTCCACACAGACGTTTTAAGGCCCAGACAGGCCATAGGGCCGGGAAAGGCTGTGGGGCGGGGCTGGGGGCCGGGGAAGGGCTCTCTTGCTCTTCCTACCTGGACCCACCCCCACTTCCCCTCCACCTAGGGCCGCCCCCGCCCCCACGGCCTGCCGCCCTGCCGTCCTCTCTCGGGGATGCAGGCTGCTGGAAGCTTCCGGAGGCAGGGAGCGGCCTAGTTCGGGTGTCCAGAAGGGCCCTGCCAAACCAGGGGCTGCCTTCCCTCTCAGGGCCTTCTCCCACCGCCCGCCACCCCTCACCCCAGGACCCCTCCGTCCTCCCTAGGAGCCCAGCCAGGCCCCCGAAACCCTGCTCACCCTCCCTCAGGACCAGGGTCCCCAGGAGCGGACGCTCAGCATCCCAGACCGTCCTCCCAGGACCTGTCGCCCCTCGGGACCCGCCAGCCTGTCATCAGGGCCTGTCATCAGCCCCCTCGCTCTTTCCCCCTTCCCGCCGCCTCAGCCCCCTTGGAACCGTCCGAGCACCGTCTAGAGCCCCTGCGCTCGCCGGCCGCCCGTCTGCGGGCCCAGCCGCCCTCCCCGTTCTCCCGCGTCGAAAGTCTCAGCCCCGGCTCCGGCCCCGCCCCCACGCCAGCCCCGCCCCCGCCGCGGACTCCGGCACGCTGGGGGCGGGGTCCGAGGCTGGAGGGCCGGGGGCGGTGGGCGGGGCGGGGCGGGGCCCGTGGAGGAGGGCTGCGGCGGCGGGCGGGGCCGGAGGCAGAGGGCGGGGTCGGAGGCGGGGTCGGCAGGCCGGGGGCGGGGCCCGAGGGGGAGGACAGCGGCGGTGGGCGGGGTCGGAGGCCCGAGGGTTGACAGTGGGCGGGAGGCAGGTGTGCCGCGACCTTCCGCCCCTCCCCCGCCGCCACCCAGTCCGCCCGCCCCGAACCCGCGACCCCAGTGGGGCGGCGGCGCGGAGCTCGGGCTTCCGCTGGGAGGAGCGGGTGGGGGGCGTCAGACGTTGTCTAACTTGGATCGTCCCAGGTAACAAACTTCCCGGACCCTAAATAAGTCTTACGTGTGAAATAGATGAAACGCAGTGAATCTAAACCTCTCCTTACGGTTCTAACCCCGCACCCAAACCTGGGACGGGTTCGCCCCACAAATCTAAATCTATTAAATACAATTTGCGAAGGGGTGCAGGGGGCTGCTGGCTGGCCCAGGGGTGGAGCACGTGACTGGTCTGGAGGTTGTGAGCTTACGCCGCATGTTGGATGTAGAGATTAAAAACAAAATCTTAAAAAAACAAAATCCCTCAGGACCTGGGTGGCTCAGTTGGTTGGACGTCTGCCTCCGGCTCAGGTCATGATCCCCCAGTCCTGGGACGGAGCCGCATCGGGCTCTCTGCTTCTCCTGCTCCTGCCCCTCCCACTCCTGCTCTCCCGCTCTCTCAAATAAATAAAATCTAAAAAAAAAAAAAAAAAAAAAAAATCCATCAGGAGCCTCTGAGTGGCTCAGTCAGTCACCCTCAGACTCTTGGTTTCTGCTAAGGTGTGGTCTCTGGTGGTGGGATCTGCGTGGTGCTCTGCTCAGGGACGAGTGCCCTGGAGAGTCTTTCCCTCTGCCCCTCCCTGCATGGGTGCGTGGTGCTCTCTCTATGGATTTTTAAAAATCAACCAATTAAATAGAAATTTTAAGAAGAGTAAACATCACAGGTACATTTTGCGTTAGAGTACAAAGATGTGGGACAGAAACATCTACTGGCTTTTTTTTTTAAGATTCTATTTATTTATTTGACAGACAGATCACAAGTAGGCAGAGAGGCAGACGGGGGGAGCGGGGGGCTGAGCAGGGGGCCCGATGTGGGGCTCGCTCCCAGGACTCTGGGATCATGACCAGAGCTGAAGGCAGAGGCTTTAACCCACTGAGCCACCCAGGCGCCCCAAATGTCTAGTTTTTATTTAGAGGCCAGTACTTGGCATACGGTGTCCTGTTAGGCTCAGGTGCACAGCGCACGGATTCCACACTTCCACACAACCCCTGTGCTCCTCACAACAGGTGCACCCCTTAACCCCCATCCCCTCCTGAGCCCATTCCCCACCCACCTGCCCTGTGTCACCACCAGGGGGGTCTCTACCCTTAACAGTCTGCTTGTCGGTTTGCCTTTCTCGTTCTTTTTGCTTTTGCTCATTTGTTTTGTTTCTTAATTCCACCCATGAGTGAAATCAGATGGTGTTTGAGATGGAAATCTCTCAAACAGCGGCCAGTTGCGGACCCCTGGCTCACATCATGGCTTCAGTGTTACTGGTGCTCCCCAAACTCATCAGATATTTCTGCCAGGTGGCTCCTGGGATTCTCATTGGTGACCCCGATGGGTTGCAAACCCTATGAAGCCCGTGTCTGTGGCTGCAGCCACAACAGTCGTGGCCCTGAGCAGCGGGACATCCGCTCCTCCGTGATCTGTGGGTGCATTTAATCGGCTCCTGAACCATGAATGTTTTTCTTGCAAACCTAAATGCCTGTGACCCCAATGAATCATTTTTAAAATAACAACTTTATTGGGATGTAATTCACATACCATGCAATTCACCCATTTAAAGTGTGCGATTCAATAGTTGTTCATATACCCACGGGTTTGTACAAAGATCACCAAGATCTTAGAACATTTCCATTGCCCCAGAAGGAAACCCTTCCGCTATGATACTCCTACCACCTAACCCTCCACAACTCTCAGCAGCCATTTGTCTACTTTCTGTCTTTACAGATTTGCCTCTTCTGGATATTTCTTACACAGGAGATCATATATATGTGGCTTTTGGGTCTGGTTTCCTCCACCCTGCACAGTTCAGGGTTGCCCACGCTATAGAGTGAGTCAGGATTTCCAGCTCGTATTCGTTGTTTGCTGTTGTTTCACGGATGAATAATATTTCATTCACGGATAGGCCACATTTTGTTGATTCATTCAGCAGCCGAAGGACTCTAGGGAGGTTTCCTCTTTGGGGTCATTATGAGTAACACTGCTATAAACATCCATATATGAGTTTTTGGGTGGATTTATGTTTCCATTTCTCATGGGTGTGTATCTAAGAGTAGAATTGCTGGGTTATATGGTGACTATACGTGTAACTGTTTGAGGAACTGTCAGGTTGTTTCTCAAGGTCGCTCTCTCTTGTTCATTCCCACCAGCAATGTGCGAGTGTTCCAATTTCTCCATATCCTTACCCATACTTATTATCTGATTTTTTTTATAGCCATCCCAGTGAGTGTGAAGTGGTTCTGATTTGCCTTTCCCTGATGCATAATAAGGCTGAGCATCTTTTCTCTGCTAATTGGCCATTTGTATATCATCTTTGAGAATGCCTGTTCATGTCCTTTGACCATTTTTAAGTTGGGAAACTAATTTTTTTATTATTGAGTTGTAAGAGTTCTTGAAGGATTCTGTTTATATGTCTCGTACCTAATGTGTGACTCGTGAACGCCTTCTCCCATTCCACGGGTTGCCTTTTTACTTCCTTGATGGTGTCCTTTGAGACACAGAAGCTTTTACATTTGATGTAAAATGTATTTCTTTTGTTGCTCACAGTTTTGGGGCCACATCTAAGAATACATGGCCAAATCCAGGGTCATGAAAATTTTCCCCAATGTTTTCTTCTAAGAATTTTACAGTTTTAGTTCTTACATGTAGGCCTTTGATCCATTCAACTTTTGTGTATGTTGTGAGGCAAGTGTCCAACTTCATTCTTTTACACATGGATTCCAGTAGTCCCCTCACCATTTTTTGAAAAGATTATTCTTTCCTTCATTGAATTCTCTTGGCCCCCTTGTTGAAAATCAGACCACAGATACATGGGTTTATTTCTGGGCTCCCTCTATCATTCCATAGACCTATATGCTGCTCACTATGCCGGCGCCGCATAATCTCGATTGCTGTAGCTTTGTAGTAAATTCTGAAATCTGAAATCTGAAACTGAGTCCTTGAACTTCTCCTTCCTTCCTTCCTTGCTCTCTTCTCTCTCTGTCTCTTTTTTTTCTTAGGTAGTATAAGGGGGAGAAGTGCAGGGTGACTAAGTGACACCTGTAACAATGGCTTCTTGCTTTTAAAATGTGCCTTTGGCCATTCTGGGTCCCTTGCAATTTGTTGTGAATTTGGGGATCGACTTGTCAGTCCCTACAAAGAAGTCAGTCTGGATTCTGACAGATTGCACTGACTCTGCCAGTGAACTTGGGGAGTATTATTGTCCATGGGATTCTCTCCCATTTACTTAGATCTTTAATTCCTTTCAAAAATGTTTGCAGTTTTCTTGGGGAACCTGGTTGGATCAGTTGATTAAGCGTCTGCCTTCCGCTCAGGTCATGGTCTCCGGGTACTGGGATGGAGCGCCATGTCCAGCTCCCTGCTCCGCTGGAGGCCGCCTCTCCCCATGCCCTTCACTCATCTTCTGCTGTCTCTCTCTCAAATAAAAAAAATCTTAAAAAAAAATTAAGTTTCAAGACATCTTGCCACACATTCTATAGGGTGTCTCACGGGCATAGATTTAAGCAACAAGCCTGGAGACTTCCGAAGGAATGTAGGGATGTTTCTGGGCGTCTCAAGGAGGGTAGATTTAGCCATGTGTTAAGGACCACTGGAATGTCTGTTTTCGGGGAAAACCAGTAATAAAGAGTTATGTAGTCAACTTCACTCATCTTCAGGGAAATACAGATCAGAACCACACTGAGATACCGCCTCACAACAGTCAGAAGGGCTAAAGTCAACAACACAGTAAACAACAGGTGCCGGCGAGGACGCGGAGGAAGGGGAGCCCCCTACACTGTGGGTGGGAACGCGAGCTGGTGCGGCCGCTCTGGAAAACAGCATGGAGGGTCCTCAGAAAGTTTAAAGTAGAGCTACCCCACGACCCAGCAATCGCACTACTGGGTATTTATCCAAAGAATACAAAAACACTCATTCGAAGAAATACATGCCCCCCAGGCTTGTAACAGCATTATCTACGATGGCAAAGATATGGAAGCAGCCCACGTGTTCGTGGACAGGTAAACGGATGAAGATGTCTCTCTCTCTCTCTCTCTCTCTCTCTCTCACACACACACACACACACACACACACACACAGTGGAATATTACTCAGGCATAAAAAAACGAAATCTTGCCATTTGCAACAATGTGATGGAACTGTAGAGAGTATTATGCTAAGCAAAATAAGTCAGAGAAAGACAAATACCATATGATTTCACTCATTTGTGGAATTTAAGAAACAAACAAGCAAATGGAAAAAGAAGGAAAGAAAGAAAGAGAAAGGCAAACCAGGAAACACAATCTGAACTCGAGAACACACTGGGGGGCGCCGGGGCGGGGGACAGGTGGTGGGGATTACGGCGTGCACCTGTCCTGATGAGCTCCAGGTGATGCCTACAAGTGTCGAATCACTACAGCGAGCCCTGAAACTCATCTTGCGGTCCGTGTTGACGACGCTGGAATTCACATTTAAAACCTAATAAAAAAGATTTGTGTAGTAGAATTATTTGTCATGGGGAAAATTGGAATCAATTCGATTGCTCAAGGGTTGGAAGAGGCTCAGGGAAGAGAGGCGCCTGCGGGACCCCGGGCCACCACCCTGAGCGAGGGTCTCAGAGAGAAGGGTTGTGCTGGAGGCGGTCCAGGAGGACAGGGAGGCCAGACAAGGCCGCCACCTCTGGGTACGAGGTCCTGCAGCTAAGAACGGAGTTTACTTTTTTTTTTTTTTTTTTTTTTACGATTTTACTCATTTATTCGACAGAGGGAGACAGCACAAGCAGGCAGAGACAGGCAGAGAGAGGGGGAAGCAGGCTCCCCACTGAGCAGAGAGCCTGATGCGGGGCTCAATCCCAGGACCCAGAGATCCTGACCCGAGCTGAAGGCAGATGCTTACTCACTGAGCCACCCAGACGCCCCGGATTTTACATTTTTACAAACGCCCCGGATTTTACATTTTTAATGGTTGAAACAAAATCAAAAGAATGCTATTTCCGGACATGCCAAAAGTCCACGAAATTCAGACATCAGTATCTCTGAATTGAGTTTTGTTGCCACAGATCCACGTTTGTCTCCGCATTGTCTGCAGCCGCTTTACCAGTCCCTGGCCCGGCCGAGTGTCAGCACAGAGACCGGGGGGCCTGCAAAACCCGGAATATTTACCACCAGCCCTTGATAGGAAAGGTTCTCGACCCCTGATCTAGAAAGTCTTCAAGGCAACACGGAGCTCTGTACTGCGACCACCCGCGGGGGACGGGACAACCGCGTTTCTAATCGTGGCTCGTTCCCTGTTCTCTACCCTGAGCTAATGGCTCTTGGTAGCAGTTTTCAGTTAAAACCTTCCCTGCACCCTCCCCCCAGCTTCTGCGCCCCCAGGAGCCTTCTCCCCCACAACAGAGGTCATTCAAGGGCACTGACCTCAGGTCCCCAAGGAAACGGCCTCTCTGGGCTCTCCGCCTACACAGGGACTGGAGCGTGAGGGCCCCAAGGGCCCAGCACCCGGGATGTGAGGCTGTCCCCACAGCAGCAGTGGACAGGAGGCCGGGACCCACTGCTCCCTGCCGGGGGATGGACGGGGCAGCGGGGCAGCCTGGGGGACCAGCCACCAGGAGACCGTGGGCAGCTGGGGAAGGGCCCTCTGGCTTGGTGGCAGGTGGGTGTTCAGAGAAGTGGGCCCGGAGGAGCAAGACACCTTCAGAAGATGTGGACAAAGGGCCGGACCCACATGGGGGATCTGCCGAGGCGCCCCACAGACCGCTCCCAAAGGGAAAGGACCATCGTCTGGGCCGCTGGGAGAAGAGGCTCAGGGTCGGTCCGCTCCGCAGAGGGAGACGGCACCTGGGCCCAGGCCCCTTCCTCGAAGAGCCCGCCTGGGGTGGGTCTCAGTGTTTTCTCTGTGTCCCCCAGGTGTGTTCCTGCCCCCGTCCCCGGCAGCAGCAAACGAGCCTCTCCTGGATGAAGTGGGGATCATGACTCTGGCACCCCTGGCCGACATGCTAAACAGCCCGCAGCCCGGCGCCACGGCACGCCCAGCCGCCAACCCCCTGACCGGCCCCCTCAGCCCCCTGCTGCCTGGCCCGGGCTCTCTGCCACAGAGCGGCACGCTTACCAGCCTCCTGACCGGCCCCATGGCGGTGTCCCCGGGGGGCACGCTGACCAGCTCCCTGGGCCTGCCCTCAACTGGCCCCCTGACTCCGAGCAGCCACCTGACCGGCCCCATGGCGGTGTCCCCGGGGGGCACGCTGACCAGCTCCCTGGGCCTGCCCTCAACTGGCCCCCTGACTCCGAGCAGCCACCTGACGGGCCCCATGGCGGTGTCCCCGGGGGGCACGCTGACCAGCTCCCTGGGCCTGCCCTCAACTGGCCCCCTGACTCCAAGCAGTGCCCTGATGGCCCCAATGACAGGCGCAGTGGCCGTCTCTCTGAGCAGCCCCCTCCTCACCTCCGCAGCCGCCCCTCTAGGTGTCTCTCAGAACCTTTTGGCCAACCCCATGGGCAATCTGGTGCTGTCAGATCCGCTCCGGGGTTACCCTTCCGGACCCCATCCCTCGGCTGGAGCAGGGCCTGTCGCCACCCCGAAAGGTAACTGGCTCGGGGAGGGACCACAGCCCCCCTCCCCACTGCCAGGCCAGTCCTTGGTCCTGCTCTGATCCTTCTCTCCTTTCTGCCCCACCACGTCACTAGTCCCAATCTCCACTGAGCATCCCCAGCCGACCCAGGACCTGGAGCCCTTCAGCATGACGTTTGTGGGTTCACCCATCCAGGCCTCCACCCCTATCGGGACCAGGGGCACGCCTGACCCCATGACCACCTTCTCCTACAGCAGCTCAGATGCCCAGCCCCAGCCCAGTGCCCCTCGGGGACAAGCGGTTCCTGCATCCGTCGCCACGACCCCAGCCGCGCCTCCCACTGCCGCAGTCCTCGCCCCTCCCCCTACTCCCGCCCCGCAACCCACCGCCAACTACACTCCCTCGAGCACCACCCACGTTGTCCAGTGCCCCCCCCAGTCTCCCACCCGGGGACACCACCCTCCCGCCCAGCCCTTGCCCACACCCCACTCCCCTCCACGAAATCCCCACTCCCCGCCCCGAACCTCGTCCTCCCCGGCTACAGTCAGCGATGCCCGGGGTCCACGTGGCATGGAGACATCTCGGAAAAGCATCCTAGAGCTGGAACGGAAGATGGCCCATCGAAAGGCCAGCAAGTTCCCGGACAGCCCCCGAGGTCAGTGACACAAGTTCAGCATGAGGGGGGTGGTCTCCCCTGATGCCTGATGCCCTTACAGACCTCCCTGGCACTAGCCTATGCTGCTGACCATGGCCACTGACCAGTCCTTCTCCCCTTGCTGTCCCAGAGTCAAAGCAGCTAGCCTGGGAGAGGCTGGTGGGGGAGATCGCCTTCCAGCTGGACCGCAGAATCCTGTCCAGCATCTTCCCGGAGCGTGTGCGGCTCTACGGCTTCACTGTCTCCAACATTCCAGAGAAGATCATCCAGGTGTGTGGCTCCCACCTCTCACTCAGAGGACCTGCCCCCTCACCTGTCAGGGATGGGGTGCATGCTGGCCTTGGAGGAGCTGCTGGGGGGCCCTAGACTCCAACCCGGGCAAGACATCAGAATCCCAGGCCCCCCTGGAATGGAGGAAGCCTGGCATTCAGTCCGAGTGGCCTGAGGGTGTCCAGGGCATCTGGTGTCAGGAACCTGTGGCCTTGGCCTCGTGGCCTCCCCAGAGGATAGGGCAGAGGACGGTCCTGACCACGGTTGGGACAGCCCTCTCCTCCTTCGCCCCTGCGATGGCCTCCAGATGGCCAGCCCTCACGCCCAGGGGCCCTCCCCAGACTAGCCGAACTGACACTTTCCCCGCCCCACTGGTAGCCTCAAGGGCCGCTATGGTGGCAGAGGGGAGGCAGGTCCCGCAACCTGTGGGCAGCTGGGGGCCGCAGGCCACGCTCATTCCAGTATATTCTTAGCGTGCCGTCCCTGAGGCCGTTCCTTCCATGGAGGAACAGGAAACACGACGCTTCCCGAAGGTGCTTGGGCACGTCTGCCTTGCCACCCGCGCGGGAGCTCGCCAAGGCAGTGGGACAGGAAGTAGTCATGGGATGCTGTGCTCGGCTGGATGCCCAGAAGTGCGTCCCAGAAGGAGGGACAGTGCGCCCCTCCCCTGCTAACGCGCCAGCTCTGGGTGGGACCCCGGGCCAGGATGGGGGAGGAGGGCCATTCCGGCTTTCTTTGGAAAACAGCCCTCTGTGCTCCCGGCCGCCTTCTCTCCGGCGTCTTTATCTCTAGACTACAGACCTGGCGTGTAGCCCGTGGGCACAGTGGCCCACCGGCTGCTGGTGCGCGGTCCCCGCTGGCTGTGAGGGAGCCTGTTTGTATTCAGGTTTGAGCTTCCCTCTTCCTTGACTCAGCGTGTCCTGGGGTTGGCTTTTTCGTTTTCACGTGGTCAGAACTATCTCCTTCCCTCGGCAATGACCGGGGCTGCCGGGGGCCACACACTTGGCACCCAGGCTCCTGAGAGCGGCCCCACCGGAGCCCACCTGCAAAGAGGCTGTGGGGGCTGGGCAGACGCCGCCTGGCTCGTCCTCCGAAGAGCCCACAGCAGGCTGAACGCGTCTGGTTCCACCTGAGGAGCCTAGAGATCTTCCTGATCTCACGGCCACCCATCCCGCCAGCTTGGCTGGCCCACTGCGGGCTCCTACCAGCACCCAGTTCCACTTTGCCCGGATTTCTGTTTCCCTTCCTCCGAACATCATGTGTTTCTGCACGTTGGACCCGGCGTTGGTTGTTGCTAGAATCCCTCGATTCTATCCAGACCCACGAAACCTGCTGTCCTGGCAACCTGCTGTCCCACTAAACCCGAGCTCCAGTCCTGGCTCGCTGGCTTTGTGGACACTGTGTAGTTGGCCTCCGACAAGCTCTAACAGAGCCTCATCACTGAACGGGGACTTGTGGACTATTTCCACTGACCCTGGCCATCTGCTTTAAGGTTCAGTGGCCTATGCCATCTTTTAAGCTCAACTAAAAGTTGTCCCAATGCCCAGACCTGTCACCTCTTCTGCCCAGATGCAAAGGCCTTCTGCTGGGGGCGTGGCTCTCAGCCTTCCTTTCGGGTCCCAGTCCTAGCAGACCAGGAGCCCAGCCGCACCCGTGAGAGGGTACCTCGTGGCGTACCCCCCACCCAGGGCCCGGGGCCCCTGGTGCTCTCTGGGGCCCCACTCGCTGGCCTGCACACATGGTTTTGGTTTTTGCGCAACGGTTTGTTTCCAGGTGCCAAACCGTTGGTCTGGTTCTCACGGCCTGTGTATCATGTTGGCCCTTCCGCGCACACAGTCATATCGTACACTACTTAAAGGAAGCGGCCGATGGGACAACCTCATCATGCTTCCCACTAGGTAGGAACACACGCTTCGCGTCTGCGTGAGGTGTGCTGTGCGTCCGGACTTCTCACCTTCTCAAGTCCCAGGTCTCGGTTGCAGGGAACAGAAGCCACACGAGCTGATGTAACCAGGGGCTTTGCTAGGTGAGAACCCGAAACTGGGCACAGAGGTTGGTCCCGGGTCCCAGCTGCCGCCTCTCCCCAAACCTGAGCGCACCTCGCCCCTGGGCCTCCGCTTCACCACTGCCCCACCCCCCGGGGGCAGAAGCACAAGCGCTTTGGAAAGAGGCACCGCGAAGCCCGACGACCCCCTCAGCACCTGCCACGTCATGTGGGGAAGTTCTCCCTCGTCCTCATTTACGGAGAGCTCCGGGCGGGCCCTCCGAGCCTTGAAGAAATTGTTTTTTTTTTCTTTCTAAGAATGTATTTTCTCTTTCATTGAAAAGATCGCATGAGTTTTCCCTCCCGGTTCCCGCATCTCGAGGTGCGGGGAAGGCATCCCGGTGGTGAAGCGCACTTCCCCGGTGGTGTTACGTCCCGGGACGGCGTTCGCGGCGGCTCAGGACTCGGAGGACACGCCCGGGCGCCGGGACGCAAACGCAGCGAATTCTCCGCCGGACCCTGCGGTCCAAGTCCCGGCAGGTCGGGGGTCGGGGCCCTCCGGGACTCGGCCGGGGGCGGGGCCCGCAGCCGCAGCCTCACCCGGTTGGCTCGAGGGTGATGACGTCAGGCCTGGCCGCGCGAGCGCGGTCCCCCCCCCACCCCGCGCTTCCCCCTTCCAGGGAAAGGGACAGTCCGGCCCCTTTGCCCCGTCTGGTCTTGCTGACCGTCCCTCCTGAGCCTTAGGAGTCCGTCGGTCCGTCCGTGCGTCCGCGTGGCCTGCGTCTCTCTCGGGCTGAGCGCTCACGCGGTCCCACTTCACGGCTCTCGCTGGTAAATACCCTCGGGGCGGAGAAGCGCCTCCAGTCCGGCAGATACGCCAGTTTTCCACCAGCGGAGCGTCGGGAGCCAAAGCCGGGCGGACCCTGGCGGAGGGAGAGGGCGCGGAGGTTTGCGCGCGGCCGCGGAGAGGCGGCCCCCCCGCAGCGCCCCGGGGCGTCGCCCCCCCCCGCAGCGCCCCGGGGCGTCGCCCCCCCCGCCCGCCTCCCGCGGCCTCGCCCCAGGTGGGCGGCTGTGCAGGTAGGTGCGCGTAGTTCGCCAGCTGCGGCGCTGCCCTCCCGAACCGCGGCGTCCGTCGGTGCGCGTCTCCCGTCTCCAGCATCCGACGGCCCTTCCGCCGCCTTGGTAGTGCGGGTGTCTGAGCGCTTGCCCTCTGCTCCGAGGACGACGGCTGAACCACACGACTCCGTTACACTTGCTGCCACCTCCCTGTCCCTGAGCACGTGGCCAGTGTCGGAATGGAGGACTGGGTGGTGCGCCCCGGGGCTCCGTCCCTCCGAGGTGCGTGCGTGTTTGGTCACACCTGTTCCCTCCTCCACCGCTGATCCAACACCAGGTCCCCCGCTGATCCTTCTCTAAGGATGTTTCCCATGGACACATCTGCACCTACACTTAACTACCCCCGGGCCAACCTGCGGCACCTTCCTGCCCCAGAGCTGCCCTTCCCCTCCATCTAGTCACTCCCACTATGGGGCATTCAGCGCCTGCCAAGTTCATGCCAAGCAGACAGTCTCTGCCCTCGGGGAGCTCACCGGCGCCTGGGAGGCCTTCGATAAGTAACAAAAGACATTTATGCTAGAGGTTGGGGGGGTGATTCACGCTGTGAGGGTGTGTGAGCGCCGGACTGGGTTGGCCTGGCTGTGTGTCCCCCCCTCCCCCGCACTCCCCCGTACTCTGGCTCCTACATCCTGGGAGAGCCTCTCTCTCCTCTATTCCTTTGAAACACAATTCTGCCCACTAATGTGTCCTGCGGAACTGGGGGCCCCTTGCGGTGTGGCAGAGCAGCCCAGATGCTGTGCTCATCACCCCTAGAGACATTTCCTTTCATCTTCAAAATAGCTGCCAGGCAGTCTGGTTTCCCTCATGTCATAGCAGGGAAACGGAGGCTCAGCCCCAGTACGGTGACAGAAGCAGCCACTGAAACCGGCTCTCCCGCGTGGGCCCCTTGCTCCGTGCCCCGCCTCCTGGCACCTTCCATGCTGTGCACACTGTTCCTTGTCCCGGAGGTCCCTTTGCTCCGGTTGTCCTCATCCCTCAGACACCAGCCCTGCCATCCCCTCCTCTGCAGAGCGTCCCTCCCCAGGCTCCCCATGGCAGCTTCTTCCTGCTCTGTCTTTTCATCACTATAAACCCAGAGGGCTTTGCTTGGACGGGAATCCCATCACCAGCGACAGTGCCCCACGCAGGGGACGGCTGAGAATATCTGTGGGATGGATGGACAGAACCCTCACCCTCTCTTGTGCTTCTGTCCATCTCCTTATACGGTCAGCATGATCTTTTAGAACCACAATGCCAATGGACCAGAAATCTCTGACCCATTAGGACAGAGCCTTCAGCCACACTCTGCTCAGCCCTGCCTGCTTCTCAGTGCCCGGAAGGTGTGGCGGGGACCCATGCCCACGGCTCCCTGGCTTCCGTGGGGTGCCTTCCTGCTCTTCTCACTCACTTCTCTCCCGTCCCCCCGCGGTCAAGGGGCCACCTCTTTGGGGCAGCTCTGGCTTTGTCTGTGTGAATGCACCCGCACTCCTCCCCTCTGTCCCTGCTCTGGCGGGGTGGGTGCGGTGGGCCCCCTGCCGACTTCAGCTCCACTCTGGAGCTCCAAGCCCCCAGTGCAGCACCCAGGGAGCGCTCAGCCACAGCCCCAGGGTGAGTACAGGATGGGTCCTGACATCCCCAGGGGGCCGAGGCTTAAAGCTGTGCGCCCCCCACCCCGCTCTGAGGCATTCAGCGTGAAGAGTCACGTGCTCGCTCAGTTTGGCCGACACGGGGCACGGTAACAGGCAAAGGGAGAAGAAGGCTTAGCAGCCGAGAGGAGCCTCGAGTCCAGGAGCCAGGCTGGTTCTGCTGCTAAGTGTGCACCCAAAGTCCGAGCACGGGGCTCTGGGTGCGTCTGCGAGAGGTCAGGGGTTGCTTTAGCTGAGCCCAGCCGCCGTCCGAGTGCTCTGTTCACATGACCAGAGGGGAGGGCAGAGGATTTTCCTGGAGGGGGTGAGGACCCAGCTGGCGCTCAGGACCCAGCCTGGTGTGCATCCAGGGAAAGGCTGGAAGGTGGGGCAGCGGCCAGTGCGGGGGGCTCAGGCAGGGAGAGACCCCCTCCAGCTACTTCAGACCTGTCATTCCAGGGGTCTGGGCACGGCCACGCCTGTGATAGCTACATCATTTCCAAGACTCGGTGCAAATGAAAACAGGGCTCCTTGTTCAAAAATTATATAAGAACTTCAAGATGGCCACAGCAGAGCACTGGCTGGGTGTGGGTCCTCCTGAGCAGGGGCCCCGAGTCAGTGTGCACGTCATGTGCCCAAGAGGCCATGGCGGGAGTGGAGAGGCGCTGACTTCCTGCTTCCTGGTGAGCTGCTGCGGGACAGGACTCAGTCACGGCCTGGTTGGGGGGCACAGGGGCCCCTCCTTGCTGCCAGTGCCCAGGAGGGGTCGCAGAGGGGCAGCAGGCCCCCTGGTGCCGACACGGAGGGTGCTTGGCTCGGGGCCTGGGTGGTCAGTTCCGCATGAGGGCAGGACAGGGCCTCACAGAAGGAGGGGTACAGGTGCTGGGTGCTGGGGAGGCAGCGCGGGGCGACAGAGAAGCGACCTGGAGAGGCTGGGGAGGTCTCAGGGCAGGGAGCCAGCGGGGTGCCTGGGAAAGGCCCCCAGGGGTGTGGGCCAGCCGGGACCCCTCCTCTTTCCTACGCCCCAGGCTCCCAGCCGAGCTCTCTGTGGGCCGCTCATAGCCTCAGCTCCAGAGTCCCTGCTGGTGGGGGGAGCAGGCCACGGGGAGGGAGTCTGGGGAACTCTCCCGGCAGCTCAACCCCCTGGGGTCCCCCTAAGCCTAGACCCTCCAGAGCCTCTCCCTGGGACCTCCAGGCCCCCTTCCCCCAGCAGCCCCCGCACCCACAGCCACATCTGCCCCCCTCCTGCCCTGTGCCTGCGCGGGGCAGAGGGACCTGATGGCCGCTGTCCCCTCAGGCCTCCTTGAACCCCAGCGACCACAAGCTGGACGAGGAGCTGTGCCAGACCCTCACACAGCGTTACGTGAGCATCATGAACCGGCTCCAGAGCCTGGGCTACAACGGGCGGGTGCACCCGGCGCTGACGGAGCAGCTGGTGAACGCGTACGGCATCCTGCGCGAGAGGCCGGAGCTGGCGGCCTCGGAGGGCGGCTCCTACAGCATGGACTTCCTGCAGCGCGTGCTGGTGGAGACCGTGCACCCCAGCATGCTCAGCGACGCGCTGCTGCTGCTCTCCTGCCTCAGCCAGCTGGCGCACGACGACGGCAAGCCCATGTTCATCTGGTGACACGGGCCCACGCCCACCCGGGTTCACTACGCCCCGCACCCTCGTGCAAAGCCATTAAAGCTTCCCACGGACGCTAGAACTCGGGGGCTGCCGCTCCTCGGGGGTGGCTGGCCAGCACCTCACTCCCCGGCACCCCTTCGATCCTGCCTGCTCTGGGGCTCCATGCCCAGCCCGGGGGCTCTTGCGTGGCAGCTGTTAGACTAAGGGGGGGCGTGTTCAAAGGTCCCAAGGCTTCCCTCACCTGGCGGGGTGGGGGGGGTGGGGGGGGCGGGGCGGACTTAGAGGGGAAGAGCAGGAAGCGCTGGGCCAGGAGCACTGTGCTGCGCGGGGGTACTGAAGCCTGGTGCAGAGTCAAAGGCAGAAGCGGGGAGGAGACAGGACGTGGGTGTGGGAATCCTGCCCTCTGCACTAGCTGGAGGAGGGGAGTGGGAGAGGCGGCAGGGAGAGCTTTGGACCTTCCTTGAGGGCAAGAGGGTGTTAGATGGCGGGGAGGGAACCAGGAGAAAGTAGCCCAACCCCGAGCCCCCGGCCAGCCCAGGGAGATGTGGCCAGTTCCGCAGGCCCAGGGAGAGGTGGCTGGCTCCACAGGGCTCGTGGGGGGGGGGGTGCTGAGCAGGAGAGGGCGGCGTGGAGACGGCTGCAGGGTGGAGCATGGGCAGAATGGGAAAGGGGGCGGGGGGCTGCAAGACAGGACAGCTGTGGACAGATGGGGAAGGGCCTGTGGGCAGTGCTGGAGACCAAGCAGTGCAGACAGGCTGCTGGTCCTCGCCAGGGTGTGTGTGTGAGATGCGGAAAGGGCAGCGGGGCGGGGCGGGGGGCGGCAGGGCGGCGGGGCGGGGGGCAGCCTACAGAGCAGCCTCTGGCCCAGAAGAGGAACTTGAGAGGACCGGCCTGAGGAAGGGGAGGGCCTGGGCTGTGAAGGGAGGATGGGGGTGGGCTGAAGCGGTGGGAATGCGGACCCCAGCAGAGGTGGCTCCTGCGGCAGCCGTGTGCGCCCGCCAGAGGACTCCAAGGGGCCAAGGGACTCAGCCCCCAGCGAGGAATGCAGGAAGGAGAGGGTCATGGAGTGCACCCAGGAGCCCCCTGCCTCTCTGCCCTCCCCACTCCCAGGCCTGCTACTTCAGGGAATCCAGCCAGACCCCCAGGACAGGCAGGGAAGGACTCTGCATATAGGGATGTGGAGATCTATAGATAGAAATCTCGCTCTGTCTGCTGAGAAGGCCCAGCATCGCGACACACCAGTAACAGGGAACACAGCCAGCACCAGATTTTGGTTTCTAAAGGCAATCAGGTTTTCCTGGAGAACTGGGAGTGGGGGAGGCAGGAAGCCCTGCACCTCGCCGCCTGTAGGCTTAATGGCAGCCCCGACTCAAACTACAGGGCAATTTAGGAGCAAACCCGGGAGATGAGGGGGGTGGGTCACAGCTCAGATCAGAAAGTGGGGCCCAGGCAGCCGCTGAAGGAGCGCGAGGCAGCAGGTCCCGGGAGCCAACCCAGCCGGTGCGAGAGGCTCTCCGGATGGGAGCGGTTTTCCCTGTGGCTCACGTGCCCCGGGGGGAAGCAGCCGCACAAAGCCCAACCAACGGTCCCTTACCCCGAGATTGGAAGCTCCTTGGGGTGGGGTCACAGAGCCGTCACCACGGGGTCAGGCCTCTGGGGGAAGCTCTTGGGACGCTCAGCGGGAGCCTCGGAGTCCGTCCCCCCTCTGGGGTGGGTCTTTGAACTCAGCGGCTGGACGTTGCAACAGAGGCAGACGGGTGGGGGTGGGGCGGACCCTGCAGTCTGGGCGGCCGGAGGGCCCTTGCAATTCCGCGCGGACTTGCCGGGAGAAGGGAGGGAGCTGAACGCAGCACGCCCCGCGCTCCCTTCGCCAGCCCGCCCGCGCCGGCGAGGACCGCTCTCCGCTGGGTGCAGGCTGCTCCCCAGCCCCCGTTCAGAGCCGCAGTGCTGGGGGTTCTCCCGGCGGCCTTCAGGGGAGGGCGGGGCCGGACGGGCAGGATCGGAGGCGTGGCTGCGAAACCGGGGTCTCTTTCGCTTTCCCTTTTGTTCTCTCCAACCGCCGCCGACACTCGGCGCCGGTGAGGAGCGCGCGGCTTCCCGGGCGCTCCGGTTTCCGCCCGCGCCCGCACCGCCCGGGAGCACAGCACCTTCCCGGCTCCGCGCAGAGGCTGCGCCACGTAGCCTTGACCCGCGACTCCCCTGCAGCTCCCGCGGACGCACCAACGAATCGATTCGCACGTTGGAGGCGACGGAGTCGCGGGGTCGTCCCGAGGCCAAGAAGTCCCGCGCGCCATGCAGTCCCCTCCCGACTGGCCCCCGACGCCCGGCACCCTGCGGCCCTCTCCCTTCCCGCACCCTGCCCTGCACGCCCTGCACCGCCTGGCCCGAGCCCTGCTCTTTCCGGCTTACTGGGCGCTGGACCAGCTGCTGGGCTGCGGGGCGCCGCTGGCGCGCGCGAACCGCCGCCGCGCGCTGAGAGCGGCCGCGGGCGCCGTGGGGGCGCTGCTGCTGCTGCTCCTGGCCGGCCTGCCCCTCGCCCTGCCCGGCCTGCTGCTCTGGCTGCCCCTGCAAGCTTGGCGCCGCCCCTTCTGCTACCGGCCCCCTCCGGAGTGCTGGGCGCCCCCGGCGCCCTGGCGCCCCTCCGCTGAGCCCGCGCGCTGCTTCGGCTTCCTCAGCGCGAACCTGTGCCTGCTGCCCGACGGCCTAGCGCGCTTCAACAACTTGCGGCACAGCCAGCGGCGCGCCGAGGCCATGGGCGCCGTGCTGCTCGCCGGCCTGCGGCCCTCGCGCTATGGGACTACGGGCTGCAGTCCGCCAGGGCCGGGGACGCCCGGTGGGTCGCTGATAGCCGCGGTGCCGGCGGGGCTGGACTTCGTGTGCCTGCAGGAGGTGTTCGACCTGCGCGCGGCGCACCGCCTCGTCCGCCGCCTAGCGCCCTATCTGGGCCCGGTGCTGTACGACGTGGGCTCCTTCGGCCTGCAGCCCGGACCGCACCTCAAGCTGCTCGGCAGCGGGCTGCTGCTGGCCTCGCGTTATCCGCTGCTGCGCGCTGCCTTCCGATGCTTCCCCCACGCACGGCGCGAGGACGCGCTGGCCTCCAAAGGACTGCTTTCCGCACAGGTATAAGCCCACCGGCCGCGGGGAGAGGGCTGGGCGTGGGGTCGAACAGGCGACGTTGCTGGGCGGTCCACGGTGTTGCAGGCGCAGGTGGGCATCCTGGACGGGCGCCGCATCGTGGGCTTCCTGCACTGCACGCACTTGCATGCGCCGAGTGGTGAGCCCCGCGGACGGGTCGCGGTCTCCCCTCCCTCATCCTGGCGGCGGCGGGTTCCAGCCCTCGTCTTTGTCTCCGCTCCCCCCACCGTTTGTCCACGGCCCGAAGCACCGCGAGCCGGGTGGTGGAGCGCCCTGCTGGGCTCGCAGGTCGGGGCCGGGCGGAGGCCGGGGTGGGGTGCGCATCCAGACTCAGCCTTCCTCCCCACCCCCGCAGGGGACGCGCCCTTGCGCTGCAAACAGCTGACGCTTCTGCTGGACTGGATCCAACAGTTTGAAGCCCAGAGCCGCCCGGGGGGCGATGCCGTGGCCTTCAGCGTGCTTCTGGGTGACCTAAACTTCGACAACTGTTCTTTAGGTGAGGGGGAAGCCGCAGGGGGCGGGATCAGCGCCTGGCTCCGCCCACCGAGCGCTGGCCTCTCCCCAGCAGACCACGCAAAAGAGCAGGAGCACGAGCTCTTCAGCCACTTCCGGGACCCTTGCCGGCTGGGCACTCGCCGGGAGCAGCCCTGGGCCCTGGGTACGGCGCCCGGGCGGGGAGCGGTCCTAGGGAGGGCTCTTGGGCCTCGGCGCCCCCGATGACCGCCGTCCCCGCCCCGCCCCAGGCACGATGCTGAACACCTCCACCCTGCGCCACTCGGTGGCCTGCTCCTCCGAGATGCTGCGGAGGTGAGTGCACACCTGGGGTCCGGCACCGCCCAGCACGGAGGGGAGCCCTGGCCTCTGGCCGTGACGACACCGCCCGTCCTCAGGGCCCTGGAGCAGGAGGAGGGGCGCCACCGCTACCTGGCAGGCCCTCCGGGCTTGGGCCCCCGGACTAAGCCTTGGCGGGGCCGGCGCGTGGACTATGTCATGTACCGGGGAGTGGCCGGAGGCCCGCTGAGCCCAGTAAGTGGCAGAATTCAGGGCGCTGGGCCGGCCGGAGCTGGGGCGACCCCTCAGCCTGACTCCTGCCCCCAGGAGGTGGAGCACGTGACCTTCAGCACTGCCCTGGCGGGGCTCACTGACCACCTGGCCGTGGGACTTCGGCTCCGAGTGTCTGTGCCCTCCTGACGCACGCACGCAGGCGCGGGCCCGGGTGGAAAGACGGACACGGAGGCAGAGCGTGAGCCTGGCCAGTTGCCGCGGGGACGGGGCGCCTTAAGAGCTGTTTATTGTGGGGGCCGTCCCTCACACTGCCTCCTGGGCCCTGCGGTACTCGTAGACGCTGCCGCGCTCGGGGAAGGCTGGGGGCTGCTGGGGCGACCCCGGCGGCGGTGGCGGCGGGGCGGGGTCATCCGGGTCCCCGTAGCCCCCACCGCCCGGTGTGTGGAGGCAGAACACGTCCTGTGGAACAGGGGGACAGGCTCAGCGCGGGCATGCCCTCCCCGCCAGACTGCCTCCCGCTGCGGCCCCAGCCACCCACCCCTCCCTCCACGGCGGCCCGCCTGGACCACGGAGGCCCAGCGCGCGCCCTCTGCCCTTCAGAAACCAAATTAAATTCAGTTTCCGGTCATCTTTGCAACTCTGCTCACTCTGCGGAAGGCGGATCAATGGGGGGCTAGCGGGAGAAAGAAAGGATGGGGCACAGTCCTTACCCCGGGGTACACGGGCACCGACGTCTTCCCCCCCAGATTCACGGTCCGGCCGTCCTTGCGGATAAGCAGGTTTAGGCCACGCGCGCCAGGCTCGCCGCCTGCCGGAAGAGGCGAGGTGAGGGCAACCCACGGGGCCAGGAGGGGAGGGACAGGGGAGGTTGGTGGGGAGACAGGAGGACACCCGGCCGCAGGGGCCCCGGGGGCAGGGGCTCGGGCCGCTCACCGTGGAGGCCGTAGGGCCGGAAGGCTCGGCGCTCGGTCAGCACGGACAGCAGCGCCTCCTCGCGGAAGAGCAGCTCGCGGATGACGCCATCGCCGCCCCGGAAGCGGCCGCGACCCCCAGACCCCAGCCTCAGCTCGAAGCGGCGCAGGATGACTGGGTACCTGCCGGGGGCGGGTACTTAGTGCGGCCGGCCCCGCCCCCGCCCCGCCCCCCCACCCCCAACCCCCCGCCGCAGCGCACCTGCTCTCCAGGATCTCCGGGTCGGTGATGCGCGTGTTGGTCATGTGGCTGTGCACGCCGCTGCGCCCGTGCCAGCCGGGGCCCGCGCCCGCGCCGCCGGCCACCGTCTCGTAGTAGCCCATGTGGGCATTCCCCAGGGTCACATTGTTCATGCAGCCCTGGCAGGGGCAGGTGGCATTTGCACTGGGCTAGAGGGGCACCGCCCGCAACATGCCCGAGCGCGCCCACCCACCCGCCGCACCTGCGAGGCGGCACAGGCCCCGAAGGCCCGCAGGATGACGTCCACCACGCGCTGGGACGTGAGCACGTTGCCGCCCACCACGGCCGCTTCGGGGGACGGGTCCAGGATGGAGCCTCTAGGAATCACCACGCGCACCGGCGCCAGGCAGCCCTGAGGGGAGGGGCCAGCTCTCAGGGCGCTCGGGGAGTATCCCTGCGCCTACCCCCAGCACCCCGAGATCAGCCCTCTGTGGGGTAGCCTACGCCCCCAGGACGGTTCAGGGCGACAGCGCACGCGCACGCGCACCTGGTTAAGCGGGATGTCCCGGCCCACCAAACAACGCAGACAGTAGATGAGCGCCGACAGCGTGATGGCCCGCGGGGCGTTGAGGTTGCCGAACACCTCCGGCCCGGTGCCGCTGAAGTCAAACACGGCGCTGCCCTGCCGCGGGGTAAGGGGAGGGGTCAGCCGCAGCCTGGCGGCCGAGCCTCCCAAACCCTCCTCCAACGGCCCCGCCGCCACCGCCTGACCTGACTCAGGTTGATCTGCACGCGCAGGCGGATGGGGGAGCCGTCGTCCATGTGGTCCTCTGCAGACACCTCCAGGGGCAGGCCCCGGGCCTGCCGGGAGGTTCCGAAGGCCCGCAGCATGTCCCGCACGGCCAGCTCTGCGTTTGCCTGGCAGACAGAATGTTCTGTGGGCAGTCATACATCTTCCAGGTGGTGCCGGCGCCCCCACCTCCCCACCCAGCTGCCCCCTGCCCAGGCGCGCTGGGCCCACCTGAATATGGCCCATGTAGGCCTGCACCACGTCCAGCCCGTACTGCCCGATGAGCTCCCCCACCAGCTGGATGCCTTTCTGGTTGGCTGCCACCTGCGCTCGCAGGTCGGACAGGTTGTCGTGCAGGTTCCGAGTTCCGCTGCAGCCGGGAATCTTGCCTGGAGCCCGCAGGGCCTCAGTCACCGCTGGACAGAGGAGGTCACCACTGAGACCCCCGAGCCCCCGGGGCTCCCTGGTGCCCCGCTCCACACCGGCCTTACCTCCACTGGGCACTGTGCGGGGCGCCCCATGTCGGCCCTTCACGGGCTCTCCCCCGGCCCTCCCATCTGCTCAACCTTCTCCTTCCCACCCCCCACCCCCCCAAGGTACCCCAGACGAGGACAGGCAGCTTTGCCTGTGACCTCATAGGAGCTGGAGGCTCCGGGGGCTGGCAGGGGCTCCTCCCTCAGCAAACCCTGCCTCCGTCTTTAATTCTCCCGGCCCCAGGTCCCCGCCACCTGCCACGCCCCACCACCTGCCACACACCCCCTGCCCTTTCTGGCCTTCCCTCCCCTCTTCCATGACCCTCCCCCAATCACACTGCCCCACGGGGTGTGGCTCTCTCCACCACTGTGAAGGGGTCTCTCTGTGCCTCGTGTCCCCCCAAACAAATCTGGGAGCCCCAGAGACCGAGGGACAGCGTCTCTCCCTAGTCTGAGGTACAGTACTCCCTTGGGCCCTGGCCACTGTGTCCTCTGTCCCGCACCTGCTCGTGTCCCTCCCCTGATTCTGGCCCCTTGCCCTCTGCTCCCCGCACCCCAACCAAGAGGGTGGCCAGGCCTGGGTCACTGTGTGTGTGTGACAGCGGCCTGCAGCTCTGTTGCTCTACCCTCCACCCTGCCCACAGCACGTGCCCTCACTCTGGGATGCCCCCCTAGGCTCCCAGGCCCCTGCCGCCTTCACCAGCTGTGTTTGCCACTGCCCCTGTGTCCTGGGCCACACTGCAAACCCTGCCCTGATTTCCATGTAGCTGCCTTGTGCCCGCCTGTTGTCGAAGCCTCCCTCCAACCCCTAGTTGTCCCAACTTGACTCCTCGCCCCGTCCACCAATCCCCCCCAATGCCAACCTTGATCTCGGAGACAGTTGTCCCTACCGTGATGCCTGCTGCCCACCTCGAGGGTCAGCACCACCCAGGGCAACCGTGGCTGCCCCTCACTACCCTCAGCTTGGCCTCTGGGCCACCCTCTAACACCCACCCACTCGGCACGCAGGCTGGGGGCTCTCATGGTGTGCAGGCAGACCAGTGCAGGCCCGCTGAAGCCCTTCACAGCCACCCCTCCACCCAGTGTCTCAGACCCAAGCCCAGGAAAGTTCTCTAAGAGCCCGCAGTCCTTGGGCCCTGTCCTCACCGCTCTCTGCAGCCCCCAGACCCAGTGCAAACGCAGCAGACTAACCACCATGGGCCACTGCCTACCTTGCAACAGGTTTCTCTCCCTCCTTTGGCCAGTCCCATGGGTATCCTGGCCAGCTCCCCACCCCCAACATCACTGAGGCCTTCCTGGGCCCAGGCAGAATGTGCCTCAGAGCCTCTGGTCATCTCTGAGAGACGGTCTGCAACCACTGTGGGGTCGTGACCCACCCCCCAGGCTCAAGGCAGGCCTGGGCCGCTAGGCAGTGTCCCAGTATCCCCCCTGGCCTGGCTGTAAGGAGCAGCCCCGTGTCCGGCTCACCAACGCCTGCCCTGCCCTCGCCATCACCCCACCCCTACCCCACTCACCCTCCTCCTGGAAGACGCCCCCTTGGACGAGCTTGAACGACAGAAAGACAGCGCCCTCCTGCTGCAGTGTGGTGGAGTGGGGTGGCATGGAGCCCGGCGTGATGCCCCCGATGTCAGCGTGATGCCCGCGGCTAGCCACGTAGAACACGGGCCGAGTCTGACCTGGCCAAAACACCTGGCGGCACAGAGCGAGCGTCAGCTGCTCGGCCAGCCTCACCCCCGGGGCCGCCCCAGCGGAGGAGGTCCTCACCGGCGTGATGACAGTCAGGTCCGGCAGGTGGCTGCCCCCGGCGCTGGGGTGGTTGCTCAGCAGCACGTCGCCAGGGTGGAGGTCAGCCCCCAGGTGCTGGATCTGAGGCCAGGAGACAGCCCAGGGTTGGAAGGGGCAGGGGTTGGGGGGGTCAGGGAAAGCAGGGGGGGACCCGCCAAACCTGGAACTGCACGGTCTCCTGCATGGCACCCAGGTGCACGGGGATGTGGGGGGCATTGGACACCAGCCCCCCATCCGGCCCGAAGAGGGCGCAGGAGAAGTCCAGGCGCTCCTTGATGTTGGTGGAGATGGCTGTTCGCTGCAGGATGCGGCCCATCTGCTCTGGGGGCACAGAGTGACGGGCAGCCGCTGGCCCTACCCCCAGTGCAGCCGGCCGACGCGCACAACAGCAAGACATCGACCTGCCGCCTTCCAGGGGCGCCCAGGGTGGCAGTGGCTCGTGTGCACCCGGAGAGGCCACAGCCGGGCCACCATGCCCATGTGAGGGCCGTCCCTTTCCTCTCCATCCTGCCTGGAGCCTCACCGAGAACCTGAGACCCCACCCGTCCCCCTCCAGCGCGCCCAGCACAGTAGGAAGCCAGTGCCCAGGCACAGGACTCAGGGCCTCGAGCAGCCCCAGCCCGATCCCGCAAGGACAGGTTCACTAGGCTGAGCCCACCTCCTGTCCACGGACCCCATGGCTGTCGGTGGGACCTATGTACTCACCGGTGCCGGGGGCTGGCCATCCCAGCGCTGGGCCACACCGCCCACCTTCCCCTGGGTCACACCCCGCCTCTCTCCACACACCCCCGAGGGCCATACCGCCTGCTCCCCTCTGCCCTGGACACACTCTCCCACAGACGGGGGCAGCCACTGACCAGCAATGCTCATGAAGCGGTGTGAGAAGATGGACAGGTGGATGGGGTCAAGCTGGGCCCCCACTGTGCTTGGGGCCTCAGCCCCCACAGAGATGCGGATGTCCCCCGTCTCAGTCACCTCTGCCTGACAGCCCGGTTCCACCAGGATCGTGCTGAGGGCAGGGGCACAAGAGGCTGGAGGTGCCACGCCAGCGCAGAGCCCCCTTCCCAAGTAGACACCACACATCCCCAGGCTGGGGCCGCGTCCACCCTAATGGGACCCTAGAGTCCCCCACAGTCTGTAGTCTCAGGCCCGAGAACCCTCCACCAGGACCCCGAGCTCCCTCGGGCTCTGGCAGCTGTGCCCCCAGCCCTCGCGGCCATGGCCCCACCCTCACCAGGCATCAGCCCACCTGTTGCTGTCGATGATGAGGCAGGGCCCCTGAAGCTTGTGCCCGAAGCCCAGCTCTCCCAGCAGGTACACGGGGGTTTCCTGGTACCCCCCCTCAAAGTAGCACTGGGTCATCTGAGGAGGGGGTGCTGAGTGCGCTTCCAGTGTCCAGCTCCCTGCTGGGTCTCCCCGCCCGCCCACGCCTGGCCCCACGTCCCTGTGGGTGTGGGTGTGGGTGGGCGGGTGGGGGGCTGAGTACGCTTCTGGGGTCCGGCTGCCTCCTGGGTCTCCCCGCCCGCCCACGCCCGGCCCCACGTCCCTGTGGGTGTGGGAGGTGGGCAGATGCAGAGCCACCCACCTTGTCCACCCGGGGAGGCCCAGTCTGAGCTTTGGCCACATCCTCAAGGCGAAGGCCACTTCGGCCTGTGCCCCTCACGCGCACGTCGTCCACCACCACGGGCCGCTCAGGGATGACGAATCCAAACTCCCTCATGTACCTGCATGTCCCCAGCCCCGAGGGAACTCTCAGAGCAGGGCGGCCAGGCTGGTGGGCCTCCCACCAGCACCCCCAGGGACGCGCGGTTGCCAACCTCTCCACAAAGGCGGCCCCAAAGTCACCAGCCCGGGGCGAGCGGGCTGTGGCCGGGTGCTGGTGTGCAGACACCATCAGGGCGCAGTCGGTGCCCTGGTAGCGCAGGTGCAGGAAGCTCTCAGTGCTGATCTGGGACCTGGGGCAGGGGCCAGAGGGGTGCTCACACAGGGCCGCCTAACGGGACTCCTGTCCTGCCTTCCCCAGCCCTCCTTGACCACTGCCCCCATGGTCCCCCAGCACCATCTGGGAAATTGGGCGGTCAATCCACCTGGGGGGCGGGGCGCTGGGATGCGGGCCTTGGCCTGGCCCGGTGCCCCCCAGCCCGCCCCTCGCTCCCCACCTGGGAAAGCCCTGGGCCCGCAGAGCATCCACGCACTGCTCCTCCAGGCAGCTCAGCCTCTGGTCCAGCTGCATAAAGGTCTCAGGCGCATAAGGCAAGGAGCAAGGCTCCTGGGCCTCGTGCACCACGTCCGCCAGGGCCAGTCCCAGCGCCGACAGCAGCCCGCTGTGCCTGTGGGACAGGGACCTCGGCAGTGTGAGACACCTCCTGACGCCAGCGCCCCAGCCTAGGACACGGGTGCCACTCCCACACGTACCTGTGAATGTGCACAGTGTCCATGCCCAGGGCCCGGGCAATGGCACAAGCGTGCTGCCCACCAGCTCCCCCAAAGCAGGCCAGAACATGGGCCGAGGGGTCATGGCCTCGTGCCTGGGAAACCAGAAGGGGGTCGGTGGCAGACCCTAACCCTGTCTGGCCGCCCAGCCCTCCCCCCGCTTGCATTGCCTGAGTGGGAGGCGCGGGACGGGGGCGCAGGCATGGAGGGGGCATACCTGCGTGAGTGCGCGGATCGGCCGACACATGGCCTCATTGGCCACACGCACAAACCCCATGGCCACCTCCTCCAGGCTCAGGGGAGAGGCTGGGCAAGGCCCGTTGGTCAGGAAGCTGTTGACCTCGGTAGCCACAGCCTCCAAGGCCTTTCGGGAGGCCTCAGGGGACAGCGGCTGGTCCTCTCCAGGCCCAAAAATGCAGGGGAAGGAGGCAGGCAGTAGGCGACCCAGAACCAGATTGGCATCCGTCACTGTCACGGGCCCCCCTGGGAGGTGTGCAAGGGGTGGGGGTTGGGGGGTGGAGACGGGGCCCAGGACTGGGCAGCGGGGGCTGGGAGGGTTGGGGCGGGCCTGGGCAGCAGGGGCAGGGCCCTGGCCGGGCAGACAGCAGCTCCTACCTTTGCGGTAGCAGGCGGGGCCGGGATGGGCTCCTGCAGACTCAGGCCCCACCACAAAGAGGCCGGACCTGGGACAGGGTGGGCTGCACTCAGAGGTGCCCTGGGAGGAAGGGCTGGGGGGCCCAGCCCAGGGGCAGGGGCTGACCTGAAAAAGAGGCGGGAGCCCCCACCCGCCGCCACTGTGTTGATGTCCAGCTGGGGGGCCTGGAGGGTGACACCCGCTGTGCTGGCCTCAAAGACATGCTCGAACTCCCCAGCATAACGGCTCACATCAGTGGACGTGCCTGTTCGGGGGAGGGGCACGAGGAGTGACTCACAGACGCAGACACCCCCGCACTGCCTGCCCCCACCCCCGCAGCCTTCCTACCTCCCATGTCAAAGCCAATGACAGGCTGGCCGCCTTCCACCCGGTAGGTGGTGGCCGAGTAGCCAACCACGCCCCCCGCGGGTCCAGACAGCACAGCACGGGAGCCGCTGAAGGAATCTGTGGGTGCCAGGCCGCCGTCCGAGCGCATGAACAGAACCCGCACGTCCTGGGGTGAGCGGGTGACCAGTGAGGGGGACAGGGCCGGCTCAGGCTGGGGGTGACTGGGAGGAGGTGGGGGCGGGGTGAGGGGCTCACCTTGAGCTGGCCCTGGAAGCCACGGCGGAAACCCTGTACGTAGCGCTGGATGGTGGGTGTCAGGTAGGCATCGGCACAGGCCGTGTGCCCCCGCGGCACGATGCGCACCATGGGCATGGCCTCCGAGGACAGGGACACGTGCGTGAAACCCAGCTCCTGGGCCAGGGCGCCCACCTGCTGCTCGTGCTGGGCCCACCTGCAACAGGAGCCAGCAGTCCTTGCCTCCGCCCGCACCTCCCGCCCGCCCCAGCCCCCGCAGCCCGCACTCACGTGTAGGAGTGCATGAGCACCACCGCCAGGCTGCGGATGCCTCGAGCCAGGAGCCCCTCCAGCTTCCCGCGCAGACCCCCGAGGTCCACCGGCTGTTGCACCTCCAGCAGGTCCCCTGTGCGGCCTGCCGGGAAGCCCGTTACCACCTGTTGGAGGCCCCGAGGAGACCCCGTGCCCTAAGCCGGGAGGCCCCCCACACCTTTGACAGGTGTCGCGGCGCCGGGCTCCCCGCGGTACAGCACCACGCGCTCCTCCACCTCCAGCACCTCCTCGTACAGCACCTCAGGCATGGGCACGGCCTGGGGGCAGGCAGAGACTCAGAGGACGCCCAGGCCTGAGGGTCCTTGCTGGGGCCCTGCGTGGGTGGGGCAGTGCAGGCCAGGGGATGTGTCCCAACAGGCCTGTCAACAGGCCCAGGAGACACGGTCAGACAGGGCGGCCCCAGCAAGGCCCACCCAGGGGCCGGCTCCCCACTCCCAGGCACCTGAGTGTAGCCAAGGGCCCACCCCCACAGGGGCAGCTCCCTCCACCAACCGCGAAGGGGAGGGTCGGGAGGGCAGGCTCCTACCCCGCACCCTGTAAGGTCTGTCTTGTGTCGCTCCACACCCGAGTCCAGGACAGGGCATGGTGGCAGACAAGAACAGCACTACCTGTGAGCACTCCGAGGGCTTGGGGGACACAGTGCCTGCCACGAGTGCTGGAACCTCCCCTCTGCCTATCAGCTGATGGCCTTGGGCCAGCACTGACCAAGGACATCCCTCCCCAAGGGACCATGGCATCCCCGAGAAACATGAGCTGCTGGGCCCAGCCACCAGCTGGAGCGGGTGAGCTCACCAGATCAAAGAGGTCCTCTCGGGCCTGGGTGCCCACGTGCAGCAGGTCTCGGAAGCCACGTGTGACCAGCAGGGCCACCCGCTCCCCGCGCCGCTCCAGCAAGGCGTTGGTGGCCACTGTGGTGCCCATGCGGATGCTGGCAATGCGACTGGTGTCCAGCGGCCGGTCCCGGGGCAGCGGCATGCCCCCCTCCTGGGAACCCCATGGTCGGTGTCAAGCCTCTGGGCCCCAGGTCCCACCACACCCCGCCTTCCTGCCCTGGCCACCTGCTCCAGGATGCGGCGGATGCCTTCAGTCGGTGCGTCTGCATAGTTGGCGGGATCTTCTGAGAGCAGCTTCAAGACCCTCACGTGCCCCCCGGGACACTGGGCAAAGACATCTGTGAAGGTGCCTCCGCGGTCGATGGCGAAGTGGAAACGCCCCTCGGGGCTGCCCATGATGATGGGGCTGGAGTCCAGCAGCGACTCTTCAGCCGGTAGTCCGGGAAGAACTGGACGGAGACCGCCGATCAGGCCACAGGCCCAGGGGGGCATCGGCGGGCTGGCAGCCTTGGGTAGAGATGGGATGGGGAGGGGCAGGCGGGGCGGAGGGGGGGTTTCCAGGTCCCGAAGGAGTCCTGGGCAGAGCGGGAGCTGCAGACCCAGCTCAGAGGGCAGGGTGGGTCCGGCGCCCTAGTGGCCTGCATTACCCGGCTCCCAGCGCGCCCGGAGCAGGTCTTTCGGAGGGGGACGCGCCACGGAAGCCCACGGGCCGGGGGGCCTGGGCTCTTTTGGCACGAAGAGGCACGGGGGCCGGGGGCGGGCGGGGGAAGCCCCACTCGCAGCCGCGCGACCTTCGGGCCCGGGCCCTGGGGGACGCGGGGCGGGGCCTGCGCAGACGGCGGGGCGGGCCGGGGCGGGGCCGGGAGGCGCGGAGCCGCGGGGGTCGCGCGGCCGGGGCAGGGCGGCGAGGAGAGGGGCCCGGGCGCGCGGGTGCGGGGCCCACCTGGCGGGTCGGCTCCGAGCGGTCAGCGGTCTGCGGGCCCCGCGCTCCCGCCCCGCCCCGTCCCCTGCCCGGAAGCGGAGCCCGCCCCCCGCAGGACCGGTCCGGGCGCGCACGGCCCTCCCGGTTGCGTAAGGCTCGGCTCGCCGGGAACCGCCTCCCTCCTCCGCCGGGAGCCACCCGGGGACACGGCGGGGCGCGGGGCGGAGCGGGGCCAGGCGCGGCGCGGTGCTGGCGCGTCCCCGGCCTCCGGGCACCTCCGTTCCGCCGGCCGTCAGGCCCCAAGCCAGGCCAGAGGTCGCCGAGCCTAGGAGCCCCGGGGCCCACTCCGGGAGCCCCGGGGCAGGGAGAGCAGAACGCGCGGCAAAGAAATGCCAGCCCGAGCTGCGCTGGCACGAGGCGGCTCCGCCGCGGGAATGGGGCCAGGGCGCCGGCGGGAAGGAGCGCGGGTGGGGGGGCGCGCCCTGCAGAACCCCTTGCTCCCCGCGTGCTTGCAGATGCTGCGGGCAAGGGCCCCCCACAAGCTATCAACACCCCTGCTGCCCGTCCAAGGCTAACCCCGCTGCAGCCGAGGCTGGAGCAGCAGGACCCCCACAACAGACGGGCTGATGTCCCAGAAGCTGCGGGGAGTGCCCTGAGGAGGCAGACGGCTCTCCCACGCTGGCTGTTCCCCAATGGCAGAGAGGTGCCCAAGCTTGGAGTGGGCTCAAACTGTGCAGGGACTGGAGCAGGCCTTTCCCACTCCCTAGAGGGAACAATGTGTGTGTGCGGTGGGGGGGGGGGGGGCGGTGTCCCAGGCAGAGGCGACAGCGGGTGGAGAGGGCTTCACCTCATGTGCCAGGCCGGGTAGCCAGGCCAGCAGGGCCCCCCCAACACGCTCTCCTGTCCCCTAGGAAACTTGCCTGCCCTGCTTGGTCCCTGCAGGTGGGCGGGAGGTGGGCCGGGTGGGGACCACAGGCTTTGGGGTGCACCCCAGGCTGCAGCAGGGAGCTCCCATCTGCCTGCAGGCCTTTGGCAGCCTCAGCGTCCCCTTCCATGTGGTGGGGGAGGGAGGAGACATGGTTTTGAAAGAACTGGACCCTAGATTCAGTGACTCAGAGCAGGTCTGCTCACACCTTCTGCTGGTGGCCCATGGCCTCCTCCACCAGCCCAGGCTCCAGAGGGTGTCTCCCCACATCCAGCCCTGCCTGGGCCAAGCGTGGAGGACTTGAGCTCCCACACCTCCCCCGTCCCTCTCGCCCAGCTGGGGCCCCCCATAATCAGTACAGCCACCACGCAGGAGCTCTACCTCTGCTTGCTCTGAGCAAGCCACAAGGTGGTGGTCAGCAGCCCCCTTTCAGTCAGAACCCCCGCCTGCGGCCCCACCATGTCTCCTTCGTTCCCGTACAGCAGCTGCCCGGCGGACAGCCCATGCACTCGTCCACATGACTGGGTGATCATCCCACCAAATCCCCCACACGGCCTCTCCGACTGGGCCCTCAGCTGAGAATCCATCTGGAGACTTCCACGACCCGCATCCTCCAGCGCCTAGGGATCCACACTCGGTCAAGCCTTCTCAGCGCCGCCCAGCCACGCCCCCCTCCCCTCACACACACCGCACCATCTTCCCCTTGTGGCTCGTGATCGTCCTCGTCACCCCACGCCCTTCCAGCAGCGCCCAGCGGCTCCGTCCCTGGACTGCGCCTCCCCGGCGGGGTCTATCCTCCGCCCCACTCGTGTCCTGGCTCTCTTGACCTCACCTCCACTGAGATCATAGCTGGTAAGACCAAAGAAGGTCCCAGCCGTCCCAGTGCCCGGTCCCGCTCTGACCACCCCGTGTGTCCCCCCGTCCCCCAGCTGTGTGTGTGGGAAGCACCTACCGTGATGGGCTCCTGACTTGCTCCCCGACTTCCTCCTGCCAGCCTTCACCACACCTTCCTGATGCGAGTGTTCCGAGGAGGGCCCCTCTGCTATGCCCTGAATTGCGTCCCCTCAAAATGCGTATGTTGGAGCCTACCTACCCCATACCATGATGGGGTTTGGAGGCGGGATCTATGCGAGGTGATGAAGTCATGAGAGTGGGGCCCCAGGGTGGGATTAGCGCCCCTGTAAGAAGAAACGGCTTGCTCTCTCCAGAAGCTGCAGACGCGCTAGACAGCGGCCAGCTCTAAGCCAACCGCAGAGCCCCACCGAGAGCCCCGCCAGCACCCTGAGTTCGGACTCCCAGGCTGCACCTGTGGGAAGCAAACTGTTGCAGTGATCCTGCCTGCAGCGTTTGGACAGAGCAGCCCCGAGTGTAAGTCCCAGCTCCGGTCACACTGTCTCCCCCGTTGTCGCCTCAGGTCCCTCAGCAGCAGGGATGGAAGCCGGTGCCAGGACTGGCATGCCCCCTCCCCGTATCTCCCTGTGGATCTGCACAGCCAGAGGCTTCCCTGCAGCATGGTGCCTGTCCCCATGAGACTGGGGTCCCCTGAGCCTGCCCGCACCAGGGACAGTGCCCTACTTGCAGAGCTGAGGTTAAAGCCTGGGAGCTGCCCTCACCTACCTCCTCACCCCCCACACCCAGCCTTCAGGCCCCTGCCCTAGCCAAGCCTGTCACTTCTCACCAGGAGAATGACCCTCACCCACCCCATCCCATCAGGCCGGGAGCCCCAGAGGCCCAGATCCTGCCGTCAGGTTCCTTCCGACCTGCAGGGCCTTCCTGGTCCTCGCCTGCCCTCCCCTTCACCAGCGCTGGCTCAGCACGACGCCTCAACACACCCAGCTTGCTGCCACCTCAGGGCCTTTGCACAGACTAACTCTCAGCTCAACCCCAGCCTTGTGGCTCCCTCACTTGGGTCCAGCCCTGCTCCGACACCACTTTCTCGCGGCTGCACTTCCTTCATATCGGTCCCCCAGCACCTTCCACTCCCGACAGGCTGCTGCCCTTGGAAGCAGGGCTTACCCCACTTTCCAGGCTCTTGGCACAAGTTGACGGAGTGAAGCTCCACGGGCCCTGGCGCTTCTCACCTCTTTCGGCATCCTTGAACTTGATGGTTCTCCTCCGGGATGGCCGGGGGCTAGCAGCCACCTCAGCTAGGATCCCTGAGCTGCAGAAGCCCAGGCTGCTGCCCCGGTTCCGAAGCACCAGCTTCAGCTCCTGGTTTTCCTGGATGAGCTGCACCAGCCGCCGCAGCTCCTCGTTCTCCTGCGCCAGCCGCTGGATCTCCTGCCGCAGGCCCTCGTAGCTGCTCAGGAGGGACATGCCCGGCATCAGGGGCGGCAGCTGCCAGCAGCTGGCGGGCTGGCCGGGGACAGTGGACCGGACCCCGTCATTGTGAGGTCAGTGGCCTCCCTGCCCCCGTGCCTCGGCCGCATTCCGGGGCCTGGCAGTTCCGATCGCCTTGAGTGGGGCACACCTGACTGCTGACCTCTGACCTCTGGCCCCTGACAGCCCAATGACTCGGGCCTAGAGTCCCTCTAGGAAGCCCCTTCTGCAGGGGAAAAGCTTCTTTTTCTCTTTAATTTAATTTAGCTTCAGTTAACATATAGCGTATTCTCCATTTCAGACGTGGAGCTCAGTGAGCCATCAGTGTCCTACAACACCCGCCGCCCACCCGTCCCGCGCCCCCTTCATGCCCATCCCCAGCCACCGGCGCCCAGCCCTCCCCTCCAGCAGCCCTCAGTTTGTTTCCTGTGCTTAAGAGTCTCTCATGGCTTGTGTCCCTCTCTGGTTTCATCTTACTTTGTTTTTCCTTCCCTTCCTTGTTTCTCGAATTCCTCCTATCAGAGAGCTCATGTGAACCTGCCTTTCTCCGACTGGCTGACTTCGCTCCACGCGGGACTCTCCAGTTCCGTCCACGTCGTCGCCAATGGCAGGATTTCATTTCTTCTTCTTTTTTTTTTTTTAAGATTTTATTTATTTGAGAGAGACAGCAAGAGAAAGCATGAGGGGAGAAGGTCAGAGGGAGAAGCAGACCGCCCGTGGAGCCGGGAGCCCGAGGCGGGACTCGATCCCGGGAGTGCGGAATCATGACCTGAGCCGAAGGCAGTGGCCCAACCAACTGAGCCACCCAGGCGCCCAAGATTTTCTTTTTTTTTTTTTTAATTTTATTTATTTATTTTACAGAGATCAGAAGTAGGCAGAGAGGCAGGCAGAGGGAGAGGGGGAAGCAGGCTCCCTGACGAGCAGAGAGCCCGATATGGGGCTCGATCCCAGGACCCTGGGATCATGACCTGAGCTGAAGGCAGAGGCTTTAACCCACTGAGCCACCCAGGCGCCCCCCAAGATTTCCTTTTTGATGGCTGCATAGTATTTATATATATATGAATATATATTATTAATATTATATAATTATATATATTATTAATCTTAAATATTATTAAATTAAATTAGATACTATTAAATATATGATATTAAAATATTATATATATTAGAGAGAGTGAGACACCACATCTTCTTGATCCATTCATCTGTTGATGGACATCCCGGTTCTTTGAATTGGGCTATTGTGGATGTTGCTGCTGTAAACATTCGGGTGCACGTGCCCCCTCGGATCACTGCATTCGTATCTTTACGATAAATATCCAGTAGTAGGACTGCTGGGCTGTAGAGTAGCTCAATTCAACTTTCTGAGGACCCTCCATGCTGTTTCCAGAGTGGCCGCACCAGCTCGCGTTCCCACCAGCAGTGCAGGAGGCTCCCCTTCCTCCGCAACCTCGCCAGCATCTGTCGTTTCCTGAGTGGTTGATTTTAGCCATTCTGGCTGCTGTGAGGTGGGATCTCATTGTGGCTTTGATCTGTATGTCCCTGATATCGAGTGATGTGGAGCACGTTTTCATGCGTCTTTTGGCCATCTGGAGAAGTGTCTTCTTTGGAGAAGTGTCTGTTCACCGGAAGCTCCTTTATCCCAGCCTGGCGCGGATGTGGTGCAGGAAGAGGGAGTCGAGGATCCGGGAAGCCCCACTGCCGTCAGCTGCAGCATCTCCACCTGCCTGTGCCTGTCACGGGGCAGGGTGGCCAGGCATGGTCCACAAGGCGGTGGCAGCCAGCACGACCTCAGAAGGGGCTGGGAGAGTGAGCGTTCCCGCTGCCTAAAGGAGGGGGCTCTTCCAGCCTAGCGGCAGCAGGAGCCACACAATGAAGACCGGGGAGGTCAGAATCCAGGGACGGGGGTGAGTCAGCAAGTGCATTAGGCTGGGGCTGAGCCTGGGGCAGGGGGTGCGGGGGCAGCGCACATGGAGGCCAGGGGCCCTTGGGGAGACAGTGGAGATGGGGACACAATGTCGTGGGAGAGGGCGGGGCACGCAGCAGGGAGACCCCGGGAAAGGGCTGAAGACAGCAGATTCCGGGTGGCATGGGAGCCCGCGTAAGGGGAGCAGTGAGGTTTACAGGTTCGAGGCCATGAAGGACTTCCTTCCCTCACCCGGGCGCCTTTAATGGGGTGGCTCTGCGCTTTGCCTGTCCTTCCCTTAGTTACAAGGAGTATTTATCTCACATCGTCATTTCCTTTCTGCGGGTCTGCTCGGGGCGGTTTCCACTTGTTAACAGGCAGGTTCTGGGAACAGCGAGCTCCGGGGAGGGGCGTGGGGGCTTCACAGTGCCGGTCGTGGAGGGGGCCGCCTCTGACAGCCGTGTTCCAGGAGATGGGGCAGCGACTGCCCTAAAGCTCGATGGACATGATGACAATTTTAAGAGTTTCTCTAACTAGGAACCACCCCGAGTCTCAGGGTTATGGAGTAGGGCATTTCTGCCAAGACTAGAGACCTTAGCTCAAAGGAATGACAGGCTCAGGGCAGTGAACCTCCAGCCCAGCCCCTCTCAGAGCGGCAATGTGGCAGGCAGAATTCAAAGGCCCCCAAGGATGCCCGCACTCCTGGACATACCCTGTGTAATCCAAGAAGGGAAGGGGCTTTACAGCCACAATAAAGTTATTTATACGTAATTACAGGAGGCATAAAGGGAGATTATGTGGGGTGAGACCTACTGAATCAGGTGGGCCCTTGGAAGAAGAGGTTCCTTCCGAGAGGAAGAGATCACAGCGTGAAAGACGTTCCGTGCAAGGGAGACTGTTTGCCGCAGAAGGGCCACGTGCCAAGGGATGTGGCTGCTCTCTGGGAGCATATCATAAAAGATAGAGAAAACCTCCAAAGTCACAAGATAAAAATGACTTTTTGCACGTGAGGAAACCCAGTAAGATCAACACCTAACTTCTTGACAGAAACAATGGAGGCAGCAAACAATGACATGACACTTCCAGTCCTTCTTTCAATGACTTGAGCAAGAATCCTAAATTCTGGAAAGTGACCTCTGGGAAATTAAGGTAAAATAAAGGCAGTCTATGACAAAGATGGAGAATTTCCTGCTAGAAGACCTGCCTTACAAAAAAAATTTTTAAAAGTTCTTCACAAGACGGAGGCATGGAAGGTCCAGAACCCGCCTCCTTCCAAGGACGCAACAAATTCACATCTACATGTGGAGGGCCTCCTCGGAAACAGCCCTCAGAAGTGGACGAACAGAGCCTCCGCAACGCAGGACAAAAAGAGACCTGGGTACACGTGGGGCACCTGGGTGGCTCAGTCGGTTAAGCATCTACCTTCGGCTCAGGTCATGATCCCGGGGTCCTGGGATCGAGCCCCACGTGGGGCTCTCTGCTCAGCGAGGAGTCTGTTTCTCCCTCTCTCTGCCTCTCCCCCTGCTTGTGTGCAAAGGAAACCATCACAGAAAGGAAAAGGCAATGTACTAAACAGGAGAGGATATTTACAAGTCCCCCATCTGATATGGGGTCAATATTCGGAATACACAAAAACTCATGCAACTCAACAACAACAACAAATCCACCAAGCAACCTGATTAAAAAACGGGCAGAGGATCTAAGCAGACACTTTTCCCAAGACATGTGGACGACCAACAGACACATGAAAAGACATTTGACATCAGCCGATTGTCAGGGAAATGCAAAGCAAAGCCACAAGGAGACGTCACCGCCCGCCTGTTAGATCAGCGAGTGTGGGAAACACGGGAAAGAGCAGGCGTTGGCAGCGATGTGGGCAAAGGGAACCCTCGTGCGCTGTTGGCAGGGGCGCTAACCGGTGCCACTGCTGCGGAAACAGCACGGAGTTTCTCAGAAAAGGAAGAACAGAAATGCCCTATGACTCAGGCAGTCTGCTCCTGCGTATTTCGGAGAAAACAGAATCCCGAATTCCACCCGCTGTCTGCCCCCGGGGTGGGGGGGGGTCCGAGCAGCATCATCGACACAGTGAGACACGGCCCAGCGCCCCTCGCGGAGGAGCAGACAGAGGGGGCGGCGCACGCAGGCTCACACCCACACACTGTCTCGCTCACTCGCTCGCACACCCACACACTCACTGGCTCACTCACACTCTCGCACACTCACTCACACACACCCCGCAGAGCGTCACTCAGCCAGAAACTAGAATGAGAGGCCGCTGTCTGTCACCACACGGATGGCCCTTGAGGGAGTGACCGCGCGCGGAGCCAGAGGAGGAGGAAGGAAAGTGGCATCTCGGCACGCGCGGAAACAAGCTCAGGGAGACGGGCCCGCCGGAGCCAGCCGCGGCCCGCGTGGGGCGGGGTTGGGGGGCGCAGCGAGTCGGCTGCGGTGGCGGTGGCCTCCCGGTGGGGACCCCGCTGCGGCGAGCGCTGGTGTGAGACAGGGGTCGCAGACCCGAAACTCACTCAGGAGGTTGTCGACCAATTTTACCTCCATTTCAGCCAAAGGAAAAGTCCTTAGGTGAGCAGCGGTCCCCTCTGACCGTCGCTGAGGTCCAGGTCCCCGGTGCGGCCGGCAGGGCCCTGGGCGACGCCCCGCTGTGGCTTAGGGAAGCCACTCGCCGGGCAGCACCGCAGGCGCCACCCGGAGCCCAGCACGCGCTGTCCTCTTGGCGGACCGGCGCCTCGAGGCCAAGCTGGGGACCCCGCGTGGACACACGGGCGCTGAGCCTCCCAGAGGACGCGTGGCCACTGACCCGGCAACCACACGGAGACTTGCCCGGGGCCCTCCCGCAGGAAAGGAGGCCCAGGCATCATCCCTTGGCGTGGGAACCGGCGCTGTCCCTTATTTTGACCAGAAGAATGTGGCTGAAGTGACAGCACGCCTCCATCCAGCCTTGACCTTGAGGGCCAGGACTTCCGGGACGGCTCGGTGACCCTCACTCTGGACTTGGACCAAAGGGCGCGCAGCGTGTGTGGGAGGCGGTCTGCTGTCTGGGCCGGGCCTGCGGCAGGACCTGGCGCTGGGACCAGAACCTCCCCGCTCCCAGCCCGGTTCCCAGTCCTGGAGGCTGCACCCCGAGGGCCCGTGGCCAGCCGCTGGGCAGAGGGGCCTGCCGGGCAGGACGAGCCAGGCCCACCATGCCCCGGCACCCGCCGGCAGAGCCGGGGCCACTGCTCCCGGAGGAGCCACCTCCCCCGCACGCTGCCCCCGGGAGGAGGCGGCCTGAACGTTGGTGCTGATGGTGGTATGTCGGGGACATGGAGATCGTCTCGGCGACGGAGGACGGAAAGGGTCTCAGCACAGGCTGAAGGCTTGAACCGCAAGCACGGCGCTGTGGGGGCCGAAGCTCGGGCGGAGTCTCGGGGATTAAAATCGAGGTGTTCACAGGCACGTTCCTTCCGGAGGTTCCGGGGGAGAAGTCTCGGGGCGCCGCACTCCTGTGCTTGTCGGTCTCTGTCCCCACCGTCACTCGCCTTCTCTTCTGTAACCGAACCCCCGTCCGCTTCCCTCTCGCAGAGACGATCTGTGATGACGTCGAGGGCCAAGACAGTCTACCCGTCTCCACTGAAACTTATCCACAAGCTTCCTTTTGCCCTAGAAAGTACCATTCACAGCTTTCAGGCCTGGGCTCCGGGTCTCTGGAGGGGATTCCTGTTATGCCCCAATAATGGGTCCGTGATCAAAGGAGCGAGACTGATACAAAGTGAAGGTCAAGCAAAGCTTTATTTCACCCCAAGCGTCAGGAATCTAACCGAACGTTCGGGGCCGCACCTCTTCCAAGAGAGGGCGACCCTTCTCTGTTTCACAGGCTAGCTTCTAAGGGCAAAGGCCATGCGGTCGGGCCTGGCCACGCACAGGTGACCGATGAGATCGTAACACACACAGGAAACTCCACAGTGATGCTAGGTGACCAGTGGAGTTACAATTTACCCTAGCAGACATTTGAACCAGCCTATCACACCTTGACTGGGATTGGCGCCAAAAGGGCTCCCAAAGGGCGGGCCCATACTCCTTGGTAACCAGGGAGACAGTACGCAACCCTCCACTGATCCGCGGTCTCCACCTGGCCGGGCCCACCCTTGTATCTGGGCGTTGTAACCTGGAGCTGGTTTCTGGGACTTGTTTTTAAGTGAATCCCCCGGGGGAAGGGGAGCAGGACAGTTTAACTTTAATGAAAGCCTTTTGCTAAATAGGTTCTTACAATTCCTCAGCCCACCACACCACGGGACACGAGGCCTTCTCCAGCCACACAAGACCCGTCAGCAGCGATGCTGCCTCCCTGGCCAGGGGAGCCTAAGCCCCAGCTGTGCTGACACAGACTGGGCTCCTAGGAAGCCAGGCTTCCATCAAAGACGGGGTGGGGTGGGGGGTCAGTAAAGCTCACAAAACAGCTCTACAGGGTTCCCCCGTGAGCACCGCTGGCCACTGGGCAGCACAGTACTGGCTGAGCCTCATCTGGAGGGCCCAGCAGAGGAGTCCCAGGGGCCTGCACCGCTGAGCTCGTGATGTGGGACTCACCGTCGTCCCAAGTCCCCCATTAGCCTAATGGAAAAGTGACCGTCTGCGGGGGGCCCTGCACATTCCCAGCTTGTTACCGGCCCCCTGGTTGGGGGGCCACCATTGGGATATGTCTGTGCTATCTTCAGGGGTCAGGTCTCTGGGGACAGGCTCACTGGGACGTCAAGAGGCTCACCCCTCATTCACACAGCCCCTTCCCGGGGCAGGGGGGCTTGGCAGAGCGTTTATAAGACCGCATTTTGTAAAATCTGCAATAGTAAAATAATCACCATCAGTTCAAGCTCTCTTCCCATGGCGACGGCCCTGTGCTGCATGAGCTGGAGGGGCTGCTTGGAAAGAGGGCCTGGGCTGCGTTTGTGGGGGGTTAGTGAGAACAGCCACTTCCTGGAATCCCTAAGCTGTTGCCTCCAGGGACACACCTGCCTCCCGCTACGCTGTGCGCCGGGGCACCTTGGGCAGCTGAGTTGGCCAATGGGTGTCATCAGTTCAAACCATGTCTAAGGTTGTTTAGTCACAAACAAGAAAACCACGAAGGCCCTGAAACCTCAGGGCTCACATGTACACAAAACTTGACAGAGGGCTCCTCAAATTTAATGATCCTAAAAACTGACACCCTATTACTCACAGGAGCTGTTCCCTGAAAATAACTTTTCTAAACTATAGTAAAAAGAAGCTTTAATCAAACATGTTAGAAAAGAGACTTCTCTCTGTATGTACACATCACACAACTGTTGTCATTTTACTTGTAGTCATCTCCACACCCAGTGTGGGGATCAAACTCACAGGCCTGAGATCAAGAGTCACGTTCTCCACCAGCAGAGCCCACTGGTGGTCACCCTAACAGGCCATCAGAGCGTGCATCCAAAAAGCATAAAGAAAGTGTGTTAGAGAAATATTTCAGAAGGGAAATTTATGACGTTATGTGGGTTCCCTGTGTTTTGTGATGTTTGTGATGCTGCTCAACTCTGAACAATTCATGCTACATTTTAGGGTTTCTTTTCTCACTCTGTTCGCTTGATTTCGGACACATGACTTCACCTTCTGTTTTGGGAAACAGCCCCCGTTAGCAGATGCGCTCGCTCCCGTTAGCCGGTCCCTGGGGGCTTCAGTCTGGGGACGGTTCCGCCATTCCTGAGGAGTGGCTCACTGAGCCTGCTCTGCGCAAACCCATACGAGGGCTTGTCCCGCGCTCCGGCCTTCCTCCCAGCCCTCTGGCGTCGGGTTGCGTGCTAGATGGAGGGCGCCTCCCTGCCCAGCCTCAGTATGGAGTCTCCCACGCGCTGTCACCCCTGGATCCTGGGGGGTGTAATGTGTTGTGTGGAGAAGGTTCTGGAAGCTGTGCTTGGTTCCCTAACTTTGCCACATGAACCTTACTCCTTTGCTGATTTGGATCACTGTCCTTTCTCTGTAATAAATCTCAGGCTCGGGGCGCCTGGGTGGCTCAGTGTGTTAAGCCGCTGCCTTCGGCTCAGGTCGTGATCTCAGGGTCCTGGGATCGAGTCCTGCCTCGGGCTCTCTGCTCAGCGGGGAGCCTGCTTCCTCCTCTCTCTCTGCCTGCCTCTCTGTCTGCTTGTGATCTCTGTCTGTCAAATAAATCAATAAAATCTTAAAAAAAAAAAAAAAATCTCAGGCTCGAGTTCAACACCTCTGAGCAAGTTGCCGAGTCCGGAGCGGTCCTAGGGTCCCAAACGTAGCCCCCAGATCTGCGTACATGTGAGCCCCAGCCCTGGATCTACCCATGGGTACAGCACAGGGTCAGAGAATCGACGGGGCAGGAGTGGCCCGCTGAAGTGCTCGTGCTGCCGGGTTGGAGGTCTTAGTTCCCGGGGGGCAGAGGGACACTCCCACCAAGGGACACAAGAAAGGTTCCACTGGCCTGCGGGGAGCAGCCACCACCCAGCCACTTTGGGCCCTGGGCTCCTTAGGCCCCGGACCAGTATCACAGATTGTCCTGGGCAACTAGTGTCACTGCTATGCAGGAGAGTGTGGGACACCTGCGGGACTCCCACCCGCAGCAGTGGACAGCCACCGCGGCACTGACCCGATTAGAAGGGGGACAACACGGGCTGAACCTGCTGAGGGGAAAAGCCCCCGTCGCCTCCCGCCCCCGCAATAACCAGCCAGAGATCTGAGGGTGGATGGATGGCAGGGGTGAGTCCCGAGGACGCCGGCCATCCCGGCCTCAGACGGGGGCAGGTGCAGGGGCGTGGCTGGCTCCCCGCTGGCTCCCCGCCCTCACGCTGCATTCAGCTCGTGACACTGTGCTGGCAGAACTGGGCTCTTGCCTGCTACAGTGTGTCGGTCCTACCTGCTCTTATGTCCTGATGTTGGTCTTGCCTCTCTTGAGGGTCAAGGTCGGTGTTCCCCTCCCTGGAGCCCGAGCAGAACTTTGTGACCACCTCCACCCACAGAGGCTGCTGGGAATAACACTATACGATTTCCGAGGCTTGGTCTTAAAACACCGAATGTGCCTACCTTGTTGTCTCCTGAGGTCAGCTGGAGGCCACCTTCCAGGAAGCACTGGCTGCACGGACAGGCCATGCCCCGGTGCCGTCTCCGGTCCCATCAATAGCCGGCATCAGTCACCGAAGACATGGAAGAGGAAGCCCTCAGGACCAGAGCTGTCGCCATCTGCCGTGCGCACCAGCAGGAAAGATGCTGAGTGCAAACCACCTCCATGGGCCTAGACAAGCCCCAGGACTGCAAGACTTAATGACATGATTATGCTTTGTTACTCGATGTGGCTGAGGTTACCCAGCATGAGACACACAAGCCCCGCTAGACCCGTCCTGGAAGCAGCAAGCACGTCTTCATTTCGAAGGGAACAAGGCCCATTTTATTTCTTTACTTATTTTACTTATTTTAAAGATTTTATTTACTTGTTTGTCAGAGGGAGAGAGAGAGAGCACACAAGCAGGGGGAGCAGCAGGCACAGCAGGCAAGGGAGAAGCAGACTCCTCACTGAGCAGGGAGCCCGATGCGGGACTTGATCCCAGGACCCCGGTGATCGTGACCTGAGCTGAAGGCAAGTACCCCCCAGAAGAGAAATTATTAAATTTCCTACTATCTAGAACCCATTGACAAGTCCTTGGAACAGGCAGAGCGACTTTCCTCTAGGGGCTCAGCTGCCTCGATGCTGACACTTTGCTAAAGGCAAGAGGCAATCCTAGCCCAACCCCCAGGATCCCGTAAGTCTACTTCAACATATAAAAATTTGGGGCGCCTGGGTGGCTCAGTGGGTAAGCATCTATCTTCGGCTCAGGTCATGGTCTCAGGGTCCTGGGACCGAGACCCACAGGGAGCCCCACGTTGGGCTCCCTGCTCAGTGGGGAGCCTGCTTCCCCCTCTCTCTCTGCCTGCCTCTCTGCCTGCTTGTGATCTCTGTCTGTCAAATAAATAAGTAAATAAATAAAACCTTCTTTAAAAATACTGATGCAGGGCGCCTGGGTGGCTCAGTGGGTTAGGCCGCTGCCTTCGGCTCAGGTCATGATCTCAGGGTCCTGGGATCGAGTCCCGCATCGGGCTCTCTGCTCAGCGGGGAGCCTGCTTCCTCCTCTCTCTCTCTCTCTCTGCCTGCCTCTCTGCCTACTTGTGATCTCTCTGTCAAATAAATAAATAAAATCTTTAAAAAAAAATACTGATGCATAGTTTGTATTGTACACGTGCAAGCTCATATTCTTTTTATTTTTTTAAGGATTTTATTTATTCATTTGGCAGAGAGAGAGAGTGCACAAACAGAGAGGAGAGGCAGAGGAAGAAGCAGACTACGTGCTGAGATCCCTTGGCAGGACTCACTCCCAGAACCCCAAGATCATGACTTGAGCCAAAGGCAGAAGCTTCACCATCTAAGCCGCTCAGGCGCCCCTCATACTCTCTTTAGGTAGTAGGAAAGACGTTAGGGTTGGAAGGACCTGGCCAAGAAAGAATTCTTTTTTTTTTTTTTTAATTTATTTATTTGACAGAGAACAAAAGTAGGCAGAGACGCAGGCAGAGAGAGGAGGAAGCAGGCTCCCCGCTGAGCAGAGAGCCGGATGCCAGGACTCTGGGATTATGACCTGAGTGGAAGGCAGAGGCTTTAATCCACTGAGCCACCCAGGCGCCCCAAGAAAGAATTCTTGAAATGTCTTTGGTGCAAAGCGGTGGTTTTATTAAAGCACCGGGGTGGAACTGGGGGCAGGTACAGCTGCACTGGGTCCTGGGGAGGGGCTAGGGAGGGGTTAGGGAGAGGGGTTAGGGAGAGTGCGGGCCTCCCAGGTATTTTGGGAACAAGGTTTCCAGGACCCTGAGGGGACAGCTCCTGTTAGAAGGTCATGCACTACTGTTCCATGAAAACTCAGTCCTGAGACCTTTCGGATGTATCTCGGTGCGTGTATGCTTGCGGCGATGATGGCCACCACGTATCTTGGGGTTTAGAGATAAAGGAAGTTTCCAGAGGAATTTTTATGTTTTATTTTTTTTAAAGACTTTTTATTTATTTGACAAATAGAGATCACACGTAGGCAGAGAGGCAGGCAGAGAGAGAGGAGGAAGCAGGCTCCTGCTGAGCAGAGAGTCCGACGCAGGGCTCCATCCTGATGAAGTTCTAGAACCTAGGTGAGGTTCGGTGGGCTGAGTTCAGAGCCGATGACCAAGAAAGAATTCTTGAGACATCTTTGGTGCAAAATGGTGGTTTATTAAAGCATAGGGACAGGACCCATGGGCAGGAAGAGCTGCTGCTGCCCCGGGTTGTTGAGGGTAGGCAGGTTACACACCTTGTGGTTGGGGGAAGGTGAGGGGAAGGGAGGTTTCAGCGGAGTTTTCACATGTTAGGGAGGGCCCACAGGGTGCAGGGGTGTGGGGCCTTGCCCCTGTGGCTTGATCAATGTCGTCTTTAGGTCAGCCATTAACATCAAGATAGTTGGGAGATCCTTGGTGGGGTGTTATGATCCTGCTGTCATTTACATTCCCTTCTACCTCAGCCTCCTCCAGTTTCGTTTATGGTGGGAGGGAGACATTAGGGCTTCAGGAACCGAGAGTTATTTGCCTCTGGAACTTTGTGCTGTTGATAAGGTAACCTCCCTGTTTGTAGATCTCCAGGACATCTGCAGAGCAAGGGAGATTCCTGTCCTGCAGGACTGTGATCTCTGCAAGTCAACTATTTATCGTTTTATGGCAGTCAGGGGTGCCTGAGGAAGGCCACACATATTACGGAGGGGAGCGGGTGCAGAGGGGGTGCGAGGCGCCAGCTTCTGCTCTGTCCTCAGCCGGCCTCCTGCTCCCTCATCATCCCAGGACCCCGAGATCATGACCCCAGCGGAAGGCAGAGGCTTAACCCACTGAGCCCCCCAGGCGCCCCATGGTCAGTACTTTTAAGGGACGACCGTAAACACGGAACTGTAAGGACAAACACAACGCGTGCCTCAGCTCGGGAGAATGAATGCATTGATGGCTGCAGAAGAACGAGAAACCATCAGGGACAGGACGCGGCTTCCTCCGAGCTGCGACCGCCCACCGGACCCACAAGGAGCCTGCAGGCAGGCCCGGCCGCAGAGAGCTGGCCGCAGCCCGAGTCCGCCGGTCGCAGGTGCAGGCGCGGGGCGGGGCGGGGCGGGCGCAGGTGTGGGGGGCGGGGCGGGGCGGGGCGGGCACGACCGGCGCAGGCGCAGACGCAGGGGCTCGGTGGGGGCGGGGCCAGCGGGGCGCAGGCGCGTGGGGTAGAAGCCGGGGAGGGCCCGGGCAGTACGAGAGCCGCCCCCACGACGAACCCGAGGGGGCGCGACGGGGGCAGTTCTTTCCCGAGCCAGTGTCCACCTCTGGCCGCCGTGGGACAGCTCCCCAAAACGGCCGCAGGCACAGTCTTCCTCCCCTGGCTCAGCCCCGCCGAAGATTCTCGGGGCCGGAAGGGAGGGAAGTGGCGCCGCGGGGGAGCGTCGTTTCCCAGGACCAGAGGTGGGGGGGAACCCTAGTTCTCCGGGGCCGAAAGTGGGCGCCGGACCGCCGGAAACCGCGGGCCCCGGGTGGCCGGAAGTGCGGGTCAGAGCCGCCGGGAACTGTAGTCCGGCGGGAGACGGAAGCGCGGCCCGCGGCCCGGCGCCATGGCGGGCCTGGAGCTCCTGTCGGACCAGGGCTACCGCGTGGACGGACGCCGCGCTGGCGAGCTGCGCAAGATCCAGGCGCGGATGGGCGTGTTCGCGCAGGCCGACGGCTCGGCCTACATCGAGCAAGGCAACACCAAGGCGCTTGCGGTGGTCTACGGGCCGCACGAGGCGAGTGGGGCGCGCGAGCCGGGCGGTGCGCGGGGCCTCCGGGCCGGGCCGGGCCGGGCCTCCGGGCGGGGCCGAGCCTCCGTTCGCCCAGCCCATGCTCGGGGCCGCCGCGGCGCGCTCGGAGTCGAAGCCGGAGCCCCTGCAGGGTGCGGCGGTGCGTCCCCTCCGGCGCACCGACCCTGGCTGTTCCGTTGGCGCCGGGCGCGCCCTCCCCTCCCCTCCCGTCCCCTCCGGGCCGCCGCCGTCCTCGGGATGCACCTGACTTGCGTGGCGAGCGGCTCCGCGGCCACCCCACGCTTCCCTGCCTCTCCCTGCCCAGTCACCTCGGGCGTCCGTCCCGGGAGCCCCTCGCTGGACGCCTCCGTGGGCCGTCAGCTCCCTGAGGACGGGGACGGGAATGAACCTCCCGGCTCTACCGCCGCGTCTCCCTTGCCGGAGAAGGGAGGAGCGAGGCGGGTTTGCGGGGCAGAGGGCTGCTCGCGGGGAGGTGCGGAAGGACTCCGGCTGGGACCCGGTCGTCTCAGGGAAGCAGCAGCTCGCCGCTCGGTCGGTCAGGGACACTGTTGAGGGTTTTATGTCGCCCGTGGCGGGGAAGCTTGGGAGGCAGCAGAGCAGACGGCGTCGGACCTGGTATTTGCGAGCCTAGCAGCTGTCGCTACCCGTGGAGAACGGCGGGGAGGGCGTGAGGCAGGGAAGAAACGGGGAGGCCTGGCTGAGAGAAATCCTGTCCAGGCGCGGTGGTGGCTTAGAGACTGGCCACGCAGCCCTCCCGCAGGCTCCTTTGCAGGTAAAGTAGGAGGGTGAGAGGGAAGCTGAGGCCTGGGTCTGCGCCGGAGGAAGGTGTAGTGGGAGCTGGGGAGCAATGAGCCCGGCTTACGTGCCCTTCCTCCCCCAGATCCGGGGCTCCCGAGCACGAGCCCTGCCAGACAGGGCCCTGGTGAACTGTCAGTATAGTTCTGCGACCTTCAGCACAGGTGAACGCAAGCGGCGACCCCATGGGGACCGTAAGTCCTGTGAGATGGGCCTGCAGCTGCGTCAGACCTTCGAGGCGGCCATCCTCACACAGCTGCACCCACGCTCCCAGATTGATATTTACGTGCAGGTGAGCAAGCAGCAGCCGTCAGCCCCAGGAGGGAGAGGGGCCCGGGCGGGGAGGGTTTGGGAGCCAGGGGTCAGGAGCCTAATGGACGGATGCCACGGGGGCTACTGCAGGTGCTGCAAGCAGATGGCGGGACCTACGCAGCTTGTGTGAACGCAGCCACGCTGGCAGTGCTGGACGCTGGAGTACCCATGCGGGACTTTGTGTGCGCCTGCTCCGCTGGCTTTGTGGACAGCACGGCCCTGGCGGACCTCAGCCATGTGGAAGAGGCCGCTGGCGGTCCCCAGCTGGCCCTGGCCTTGCTGCCGGCCTCAGGCCAGATTGCGCTGCTTGAAATGGATGCCAGGCTCCACGAGGACCACCTAGAGTCGGTGCTGGAGGCCGCTGCCCGGGCTGCCCGGGACGTGCACACACTGCTGGACCGTGTGGTTCGACAGCATGTCCGTGAGGCCTCTGTTTTGTTAGGGGACTGAACATCTGCACCCCCGCCCCCAGTTCCAGAATAAAACCCACACACAGTGTGCTGAACTTTGATCTCCCACGGCGCTTCCACACCCTCAGAGCCTGGCCTGGTGCTTGCAACCGGCGGGTGACTTGGGACCGTCCCTGTCCCCCACACATGAAGGACCTACTGCTTGCAGTGTCAAGAGTCACAGCCCAAAGAAGGGGGCGGGCGTGTCCCAGGTCGGACAGAGCAGTTGTGCCAGGAAGGGCTCAAGGCCGCTGAGCAGTGAGGTGCAGCCTGGCATAATGAGCCCAGCCATCGGACGGGGACAGGAGTGTGTCCCGCCAGCACATCTGGGGCCCGCCATGGCGATGTGGGGGCCATGTCTCACATCTTCCCGACTATGGCTTGGACGAATGGCCCCTTCCACCCTAGGAGCCCTTTGGGCCTACATAGCCCCAGACTCCAACAAAAGTACAACAGATCCAAGTTCTCACCTGGGGGAAGGAGGCGGGTCTTCTCTCCACACCTGTGCCCCGAGCACCAGCCCCTGCAGCCCTCCCCGCACACCTCCCGACCTGAACTGGGGTGCTCCCCGCTTTTGCTCCACATACCCCAGCTCCTTTGCAACCCGTTTTGACCAAGAGTACCATCAGCACTTTGCTGCCTGTGGTCATCTGACCCTGATGACCTCGGCGCTGCGTCCCCACGGGGATGTCCCTTGTGCACTCGCTGCCGTTAATGACCAACATCCGGAGGAAAGAGTCTGCCGACGCCCCGGTCTCAGTCCCCGCGAACCGCCCTCCCCGCGCCCCGGGGCGCTCGACCTGTCGCTGCCAGGGGCGGCGCGTTCGGGACGCTGGGACGGCCGAGCTCTCTGGCTCGGCCCCGCCAGCCCGGGCGGCCGCCGGTCGCCAGGCGCGTCCTGAAGGCGCGCCCTCCCGGGGACCGCGCGGCGGGGGCGGGCGGGGAAACGCGCCGCCTCCGCTCGGAGCATGCGCGGCGGCGCGAGGGCCGTCGGGACCGGAAGTGCGGGCGGGCGCGGAGCGGCGGCCGGACGGGAGCGCGGCCCCGGGCCCGCGGCTGGAGCTGGCGGCCGAGCGCGGCCCCGGAGCCGCCCCTCCCCGCCATGGGCCTCCTGTCGGACCCGGTGCGCCGCCGCGCCCTCGCCCGCCTCGTGCTGCGTCTCAACGCGCCGCTCTGGTGAGCGCGGGGCCCGGGGCGGGATCCGCGGGGCTCGGGGGGCCAGTGCCCCCGCGGGCTGCTGGCGCCCGCGTCTCGGAGCCCACGGGGCTCGCTCGGGGCGTCGGGCCCGCGGCTCAGCTCCCCCGTCCGACGTCCGGAGCGCCTGGACCCCGGGGCCGGGTCCCTCCGACACGCCCCCTCCGTCCCCGGTGCAGCGCGGGGAGGCCCGGGGCCGGAGCGCGCGGACCCGCTAACGCTCCGGGGCGCCGTCGCCCCCTCTCCCCGCAGCGTGCTGAGCTACGTGGCGGGCATCGCCTGGTTCCTGGCGCTGGCTTTCCCGCCGCTGACCCAGCGCACGTACATGTCGGAGAACGCCATGGGCTCCACCATGGTGGAGGAGCAGTTCGCGGGCGGGGACCGTGCCCGGGGCTTGGCCCGAGACTTCGCGGCGCACCGCAGGAAGTCGGGGTGAGCCGCGCAGCTGCGGGCGTGGGGAGGTAGTGGTGGCCAAGGCCAGGGAGCTCTGCCTAGCGGCTCTCCTTGTGACCCTAGGGCTCTGCCAGTGGCGTGGCTGGAGCGGACGATGCGGTCAGTGGGGCTGGAAGTGTACACGCAGAGCTTCTCGCGGAGGCTGCCCTTTCCTGATGAGACCCACGAGCGCTACGTATTGTGGGGGAGAGGAGTGCCTGGGACCAAAACGCGCCTGGGGAGGGTGGCTTGGGGCCGGGAAGCCCGGCGGTGGCATGTCCCGGGCCCGGGAAATCCCTGGTGGGCAGTCTAGGGCGACGAGGGAGGGCAGCCCTCCGGGGTAGGGCGGTGCTAAGTCTTCCCCATGCCGTGTCCAGATGGTGTCTGGTACCAACGTGTACGGCATCCTGCGGGCCCCGCGCGCTGCCAGCACCGAGTCCCTGGTGCTCACCGTCCCCTGTGGCCCGGACTCTACCAACAGCCAGGCAGTGGGGCTGCTGCTGGCACTTGCTGCCCACTTTCGGGGTGAGGCTTGGGGGCTGCTGCGGGCAGGGGACGGTTTGGCCCCTGTCTCAGGCCCTGCTGACCTAGTTTCTGGTGTCCAGGGCAGATTTACTGGGCCAAAGACATCATCTTCCTGGTGACAGAACAAGACCTTCTGGGTACAGAGGCTTGGCTGGAGGCCTACCACGACGTCAACGTCACCGGTGGGTCGTCTTGCCCCGGTCCCTCTCTCCGAACCGCTGTCCTCGGCGGCTCCCCATAGGCAGCCCTTTCCCCTGCTCCCACAGGCATGCAGTCATCCCCTCTGCAGGGCCGGGCGGGGGCCATCCAGGCAGCCGTGGCTCTGGAGCTGAGCAGTGATGTGGTCACTAGCCTCGATGTGGCTGTGGAGGGGCTCAACGGGCAGCTGCCCAACCTCGATCTACTCAACCTCTTCCAGACTTTCTGTCAGAAAGGGGGGCTGCTGTGTACGCTGCAGGGCAAGGTAAGGGGGGCTGCCTTCCAGGGAGGCCTGGGCTTCCCACGGACTTCTCTCTGGGGGGCTTTTCTCACCCTGCCCCCAAACCCTCTAAGCTGCAGCCCCAGGACTGGACATCCGTCGACGGGCCGCTGCAGGGTCTGCAGACCTTGCTGCTTATGGTTCTGCAGCAGGCCTCCGGCCGCCCCCACGGCCCTCATGGCCTCTTCCTGCGCTACCGTGTGGAGGCCCTGACCATCCGTGGCATTAACAGCTTCCGACAATATAAGTATGACTTGGTGGCAGTGGGCAAGTAAGTAGCTTTTGGCCCCCGCTTCCATGCTTGGGGTTGGGGAGGGGGTGGTCTGGGGGGGCCTGGCTGGCCGTGACGCTGCCCCATCCTGGCAGGGCCCTGGAGGGCGTGTTCCGCAAGCTCAACCACCTCCTGGAGCGCCTGCACCAGTCCTTCTTCTTCTACCTGCTCCCGGCGCTGTCCCGCTTCGTGTCCATCGGCCTCTACATGCCTGCTGCCGGCTTTCTGCTCTTGGTCCTTGGTCTCAAAATATCCTCTGAACCCCCGTCTGCGTGTGGCCAGCCCAGGTCCTCTCCACTCTAGGCTGGGGAGAACCCTCCGTCCTTGGGGGAGTGGGAGTGAGCCCTGGGTCTGCTGCTGGGTATGTTCCATCACACCTGTCGTCAGGATCCTTGACTAGACCACGCTCTGGAGCTGTGGATGCAATTGCATGAGGCCGGAGTGGGCCCCGAGGAGCCTAGGGGGGCCTCTGGACCTAGCCCTCCCGTCCTGCCAGCACAGGTGATGGTCCCCCCACTCTTGCTCTTGGGGCGGGATTCCAGGCGAACGTCACTTCGGCAGCTCAGTCTCGATAGGTGGGGTGGTGGGGAGGGCCCTTGGGGCTCCCTTGGCCCCACGGCCCACCTCCCGCTGTCTGTGCCGTTGCAGAGCGTCGGGCTGGCCTCGCTTGTGGCGCCCTTGCTGATCTCACAGGCCATGGGTCTGGCCCTCTACATCCTGCCGGTGCTGAGCCAACACGTGGCTACCCAGCACTTCCCCGTAGCCGAGGCCGAGGCCGTGGTGCTGACTCTGCTGGCCATCTACGCGGCAGGCCTAGCCCTTCCGCATAGCACCCAGCGGTGAGGAGCTGGGCTGGGGGAGGGGGGCGGGGGCACCCTGGCCACACAGGCCAGGCATCTGAGCCCCTTGTCCTGCAGGGTGGTGAGTGCACAGGCCCCAGACAGAGGCTGGATGGCACTGAAGCTGGTGGCCCTCATCTACCTGGCACTGCAGTTGGCCTGCATCACCCTCACCAACTTCTCGCTGGGCTTCCTGCTGGCCGCCACCATGGTGCCTGCTGCCGCGCTCACCACGCCCTGCGGGCCCCGGTACGTGCCTGCCTGCCCCTCCCCAAGCCCAGGGCCTGCGCTGCTTCCCACCACCGTGCCCTCAACGGGATGCCTGTGTCTCCCCCCCGCCCCCCGCCCGCCCCGCCCTGAGCCCCACCTGGTGCTGCTTCTCCCCCCAGGCCCCTCTACGCTGCCCTGCTGGTGCTCACAAGCCCAGCAGCCACGCTCCTGGGCAGCTTGTTCCTGTGGCGGGAGCTGCAGGAGGCCCCGCTGTCCCTGGCCGAGGGCTGGCAGCTCTTCCTGGCGGCGCTGGCCCAGGGCGTGCTGGAGCACCACACCTACGGTGCCCTGCTCTTCCCTCTGTTGGCTCTGGGCCTCTACCCCTGCTGGCTGCTCTTCTGGAACGTGCTCTTCTGGAAGTGACATGCGGCTCACAGCCCTGCAGCGTCAGGACTGGGGTGGCGAACCCCTGCGTTGTCTCCTTGGGAAATAAACAGTTTTGTTTCAGCTGCCCTTTGGTGCCGCTGGCCAAGTGTCTGCTGTCCGTGTGGGGCCCCCCAGCCCCTGGGCGAGAAGCTCTTCAGGAAGGCTTGGCCTTCCCAGATACTTCCTTCTCGGAGGGCCCTGCTGCCGGCAAGAGTGAGGGCGCGAGCCCCATGGGCCTCAGAGGAGAGCCTCGGGTGGACACTGGGCTCGGGACCTGGAAACGGCCCGCGCTGACCCTGCCCGGCCCCCGCCCCACGAGCGTCACGGTAGGAGGCAGGGTGCTGGGTAGGAGGAAATGATGGGAGCAGGGCTTGGGGCCTGATGGGCTCTGGGTGCCCAGAGTCCACACTGCTCCGTCTGCAGTGCTGGAGTGGAAGGGGCAAAGGGGCCGGAGCTGGAGCCCTGCAGAGGCCTGTGGTGTGGGCGGGGCACCTCCCGGGGCCAGAACCTCTGTGTGGGTCTGGAAGGGGCATCTGCTTCCTTGGAGCTGAACCAGACCAGGCCAGACGCCCCTAAGAGCCAGGGCCCTGGAGGAGTGGGCAGGCCACGGGACCCCGGAAAGGAGTTGGAAGGTTGGTGTCTGTCCTGGAGGGAAGAAAAAAGCAAAACACATTCGTTAGCCACGCCAGGGCCGCGTCCGCTCCCAGGAGGGCCTCTGCCGGCACCCGATGGGGTGGGCCGAAGGCAGAGCGGCCCCACCTGCAGAGCGGGCTCGGGACCAGTGTCCTTCAGTGCCACACCCAGAACAGTGGGGCCTGGGAAGGCCTGTGGGGAAGGTCTAGCCCCCAGGGCGTGCTGGTTGTCTGCTGATGGGCGCCTGTGTGTCCAGCATGGTGAGGGGAGGCGCTGGAGACCCCACGGGCGCGAGCAGCCAGTCACTGTCCCACGATCCCGCGGGGCCTGTCGTTCCTTTACTGTTGAACGGGCTGTTCTGCTCCTGAGGCTTGAGAGAGCAGTTGCGCCCGCACCCCCTGGCCACCTCCCCGGCTGGCTTCTGTTGAGTGCGCTCTCGCAGGTCAGGCACCGCTACTCCGTGGCCTCGCGTTCTTCTGAGTCGCACAGACCTCTCCGCTCTGGCTTGGTCTCTGCCGTCTCTTCCTCTGTCTCTGCGGGCTGGTACCCAATACAAAATTCTTTCTGGGCCTTTCAGCCAGGCTGTGGCCTCAATCGGCCATTTTTTTTACTGCACTTAGTCACTTAAATTACAAATCTTGAAAACACATTAAATCATGGAACATACAACTGGGGTCATCTCCGTTGTGCTCTGAACCTGCCTGTGCAGAATTCTTCCTGTGTACACAGAAGATTTGAAACCATGGGAACAACAAAGTTGATTTGTCAGGGAAGCTTAATTGTTTTTTTAAGATTTCGTTTATTTGACAGAGATCACAAGTAAACAGAGCAGCAGGCAGAGAGGGGGAAGCAGGCTCCCCGCTGAGCAGAGAGCCCGATGTGGGGCTCGATCCCAGGACCCTGAGATCATGACCCGAGCCGAAGGCAGAGGCTTTAACCCACTGAGCCACCCAGGTGCTCCAGGGAAGCAGAATTTCTGTTCTGATTTTCAGTAATGTCATTTGTATGATGCTCTTTTTTTAAGATTTTATTTTTATGGGGCGCCTGGGTGGCTCAGTGGGTTAACTGCCCGACTCGATCTCAGCTCAGGTCTTGATCTCAGGAGGTTGTGAGTTCGAGCCCTGCGTGGGGCTCCATGCTGCACATGGAATCTGCTTCAAAGAGAAAAACAAAGAACTGTCAGGCTGTGAAAATGTAGGTCAGACATACAAGGACGGAATCTCAGGTCATAAATGCTTTTATTTTGATGGTGTGGCAGGGTCTGCGACTGTGTCTAGTTCTGTCCTCCTTAGTCATAGACCCCAATTTGGATTCTTGTGCCTGGAGGTATGGCCTTGTGACTATGCTTTGGCCGGTAGGATAAGAACAGAAGCTTCCAGGTGAGCACCAGGCAAAGGCCTCACCTAGAGACGCCAGCCCTCTGAGCCCAATCCGTTCTCCTGCCCTCGCGAATGTGGAAGTGATGGCCGCAGCGCGTCTGCGGCACGAGGCCCGGCCGGGGTCGGGAATGCAGGGAGAGGAGCGGGCACTTCCCGGCCGCCCGGAGGCAGCACAACCCCGGTGTGCGGCTCAAACTTCTGCCTTAGGTAGCACTGTTACTCGCGGACGCTTTCCTCTAGTTCCAGCCAACACAGGAGGGGCTGTCGAGAACCCAGCTCACAAGAGGCCGGGACTCCGCCGCCTGCTGTCGCGCCCAGAACAGAAGCAGCGTGGGGGGCGGGGAAGCTGTCCCATCCCTGCCGCCTCTCCAGCTCAGAGCCGGACACCCGCGAGGATACTCCTCTGCACATGTTGAATGAGAGGAAAGAACGCAGAGGGAGAGCCTCTCGAGGCCCCAAAGAAGCTCCGGGGGGCAGACGGAGCCCCCACAGGGGCCGGGAGGGCCGCCTACGGCGTAGGGTGTGGCGGGAGCACAGGAAGGTGAGGGTGGCCCCCCCCCACCGCCAGCCAGGCCACCCTTCACCCACCTCCCAATGCCCAGCCGCCTCCGCACAAGCGGGCCCACTATGGACACCCTACTTGGCCTTGGGGTGCTTCTAGCAACTCACCTGCGTGTCCCAGGTTTCCTGAGCTTTTGCGAATCGTTTGCCTGGTTGCCCCTCCCCACCTGAAGTTCCGGTGTGGGCAGCTCAGGGCAAGAATGCGCCTGCAGGCCCCAGCTGCCTTCACGCCCACACTCAGGCCCTGTCACCAGCCCAGGCCCCACTTCTGAGGCCCCAGTGTGTCCCCTGTGCCTCCTGGGTGCTGTGATGGTCGTGTCTAAGTCCCAGTCTCCCAACCTGAACACATCCCACCTGACGGACCATCTCCCCGAGCAGGTGCACACAACCCTGAGCCGCTGCGCATCTGCCCTCCTCGGGGGGCCCGTCAGTCTAGGGACAGAACCCGAGTCCTCACCTTGGTGGTCAGGGGCTGTGCTGTTCCCGAGCACGCTTTCTCGGCCCGGGAGCAGCCCGCGCCTGCGCCACGCCCCCTTCCAGCCGCAGACACCGTCAGCTTCGTTCCAACTCCAGACTCGGACCTGAACAGGAACGGGGTTGCGTGTCTGTGGTCTCTCGTCCGGCTCCTCACCCAGGGCTACGCCTTCAGGGTTCATCCGTGTCGTACCGTGTCACAATTTCCCCCGTGGCTGAGGAACACGCCACGTTCTGTTCATCTGCCTGACAGCTCATGGACTGGACGTTTCGGTGGTTTCCTCTTTGCTGGTCATTGTGGGAGACGCGCCGACCACCGTTCGGGGACAAGGATTATGACCTGAGCCCAAGGCAGTGGCTTAACCCCCTGAGCCACCCAGGCGCCCTTGAATCCCTTCTGGGGGTGCCCTGAGAGCACTTGTCCTGAGGCTGCGAAGGCACGCACACGAGTCGTGTCTTCGCACGGTGTCGGCTTTAGACTTTATTCAGTCCTGAGGCGAGGGTAACGTAAAGCGGGTGTAGGATTCCAGACTCAGTGACATTTCACCATGGGACTGACTTGGCTTCTTACACGGCACAGCACAGACAAGATACCAAGGGGGCAGGGAGTTCACCAACCGAACCCCAAGTCCGTCTGCAGGCGGCGGCTGAGAGGGGGCCGGAGTCTTGCCCTGGTCCACTCTCGGCACTTGCCGCTTCTGTTCAAGCAGGGGCGCATCTCAGCCCTGTTTGGAGACCAGCCAGGCGAGGCTTGGGCAGCAGCTGCCTTTCTGAAGCGGTCAGGCTGAGGGGGTCTGTCTAGAGGTGTCTGTCTGGAGAGTCTGACGTTTGCTGCAAAACCCTCCCTTTTCAAACGGATCTAAAGGGTCTGGGGCCTGCAGATGCCCTTGGCTACTGCCGGTTATCAGTGCTGGACGCGGCAGGATCTCGTGGCTGTGGTACCTTCAACGGCTTGGGCATTGCCAGACACAGGTTCCTGCTTGAGTGAAAGACTTCGTCTTGCTCTCTACAATGTTCTGTAATTTTGTTGTTGCTGAAAACTGGACATTTTAGGGGTGTCTAAGTGGCTCAGGTCATGATCCCCGGGGTAGTGGGATCCAGCCCGCAGGGGGCTCCTTGCTCAGTAGGGAGCCTGTTTCCCCCTGCTGTGCTCTTTCTGACAAAATCTTTAAAAACAAGGAAAACTAGACTTTCTAAATCTTTAAAAAAATATTTATTTGTCAGAGCGCGCGCACAAGCAGGGGGAAGGGCAGGGCCAGGGGCCGAAGCCGGTTCCGCTCCGAGCAGGGAGCCCGGCTCGGGGCTCGGTCCCAGGACCCCGCAGCAGGAGCCGAGCCGAAGGCCCACGCGTCGCTGGCTGGGCCCGGGGGCGCCCAAACTAGACATTTTAAGTCCTAGGATGTGGCGACGCTGGGAATCGGACTCCAAGGACGCGGCAGCGGCCGGTCGGGGCTGTCTGCGCCGGGACGGGAGAACCGGCTCCGCCTGGCCTGCAGCATCGGCCCTGCGGAGCCCCGGGTCCCCCTTCGCTCGGCCCTCGGGTCGGCTCGCGGCCGGCGGACGTGCTCGGACAGCAGCAAGCGCTAAGCTCCCGGCTCTCCCCGCAGCTCTGCGCCCCGCGAGGCCGCCCGCGAGCCCTGGGTCGGGCGGGCCGCAAGCCGCCGGGCGCTTCCGCTCGTGGAGCGCCGAGCCCGCCGGTCCCCCACACGGAAGCCCCGGGGGCGTCTTCGGGTCGCGCGCGTTCGTCTCGGGGCCCTTTCCGGCTCCGGCGCGGCCCCGCGGGGGTGCTGCTCCCCGACCTCCGCGGCCGCCGGCGGCTCGGAACCCACCAGCCCGCCCGCCGCCCTCGGCCAACGGCCCCAGGGCACAGGCTCGCCCGGGCCGGGGCCGGCGCAGGGGGCTCCGCAGCGGCTCCGGCGGGGACGCGGCTCCGCCCCTCGGGGCCAGCGGCGGCTCCAGCCCGGAGAAGGGGCGACGCCTCCGGGACCGCTGTCCGCCGGCAGGCCTCGGGCGGGTCTCCAGACCCATCGCTGCGAGCGTCCTGCTGGCACGTGCGGGGCCGCGAGGCCCCGGCCCTGCGCTCCCACCGACGGCCGGCGCCGGGCTTCCGACGGCCCGGTTTGCCCCGACGGCTCCCGGCGATCACGTAAGCCCTCGTCGGGCGGATGAGGGCGAGCGGTGTCCGGGCCTGGGCGGGGCCCCCGGCCCGCCGGCCCTGCTCGCCCCCACTCGGGGCCCGGACCCTGACCCGGGCGGCAGACAACGCTGCGCGGAAGCGCGCGACGGGCGGGAGGCGACGGGACGGGGAAGCCGCGGGAGCCGCCGCCGCCGCCTGCTCGGGCCCCGCCCACTTCCGGTCTCCGCGAGGAGCGCGGCTCGGCGGAACCCCGCCCCCGCCCCCAGGCTCTCGCGACATCTGGGCTCCGGGACCGCCGCGGGGCCTGACGGGAGCAGCCGTCGCGCCGGAGAGGGCCAAGATGGCGGCGGCGGCTTCGGCTTCGCTTCGTGGGGCGGTGCTGGGCCCGCGGGGCGCGCGGCTGCCGGGCGCGCGGGCCCGGGGTCTGCTGTGCGGCGCGCGGCCCGGCCAGCTCCCGCTGCGGACGCCCCAGGTGAGCTCTGGCCGCGACCCTGTCCGCCGTGTGGCCCCGCAGCCCTTGAAGGTCACGGCGGGGAGGCTCTGGGCGCGGGCCGGGCAGCGAGGGAGCGGCCTCGACCTCCCGGCGCTTCTGTCCCGGCCGGATCCCCGCCGCCTGCCGTCCCGAGGACCCCGGGAGCAGGACCAGGCGCCCAGCCCTCCGAGCAGCAGAGGCGCCCTGTGCGGAGCGTGGGGGGCGGCGGGGCGGGCTCGCTGCGGGCTGGGGGCTGGGGGCTTCTCCCGGAGGGCGCGCCCCGGCCCGCTCCTGCGCCGGCCTTCCAGCTTGGGCCTGCGTCCTGAAGTGACCTCAGCCTGACCTCGGACAGCTGCCTTGTGACCTTGGCCTGCCCCGGCACCCTTGCTCGCATCCACCTCGTCCCCAGCCCTGGAGCCCAGCAGCAGCCCAACACCTCCTCCCCGGGTCCGAATCGCGGTCGCGGAGCCAGCGCGGCGGGGGCGGGGGCGGGGGCCGCGGTGCCCCGCAGGAGGGGCGGGCGCTGCGTGGATGAGCGGGAGAGGTGGGCGCCGAGCGGCAGATGCCCAGGTAGGGCCGGGCGGTGTTCTGGCAGGCGCTGAGCGGGGCTCTTGCAGGCAGTGCCCTTGTCGTCGAAGGCCGGTCTGTCCCGGGGCCGGAAAGTGATGCTGTCAGCGTTGGGCATGCTGGCGGCAGGGGGTGCGGGGCTAGCTGTGGCCCTGCAGTCTGCCGTGAGTGCCAGTGACCTGGAGCTGCACCCCCCCAGCTACCCGTGGTCCCACCGTGGCCTCCTCTCTTCCCTGGACCACACCAGGTGTGCTGCTGGCCGGCTGCGGCCGTTTCTGGGGGGCCGGGCGGGGTGGAATCCTTGGCGCCCGTAACGCTCCTTCTCCTCCAGCATCCGCAGGGGCTTCCAGGTGTACAAGCAGGTGTGCTCCTCCTGCCACAGCATGGACTACGTGGCCTACCGCCACCTGGTGGGCGTGTGCTACACGGAGGAAGAAGCGAAGGCGCTGGCGGAGGAGGTCCGGGGCCCAGGGATGAGGAGGACCTGGGGCTTGGGCTTCCCGCTGTGGTGGACAGCAGGGTTGTGATGGGCTCTTCGTGGCAGGTGGAGGTTCAGGATGGCCCCAACGAGGATGGGGAGATGTTCATGCGGCCCGGGAAGCTGTCTGACTACTTCCCCAAACCATACCCCAACCCGGAAGCTGCTCGAGCAGCCAACAACGGGGCACTGCCCCCTGACCTCAGCTACATCACACGGGCTAGGTACGTGGACTCGCTGCAAAAGGGTGTGGGGAGGGGGACAGAGGGCATCTTGTGCCCGGGCTCAGGAGGCACGAATCTGCTTCCAGGCACGGTGGCGAGGACTACGTCTTCTCCCTGCTAACGGGCTACTGTGAGCCACCCACCGGGGTGTCGCTGCGAGAGGGCCTCTACTTCAACCCCTACTTTCCTGGCCAGGCCATCGGCATGGCTCCTCCCATCTACGACGAGGTCCTGGAGTTTGATGACGGTGAGAAGCCCCCCTGCCTCGGGATCGGCACGCTGGGTCCTCCTCTTCCCGCTGCCAGGGATGCTTCCCGTGTGGGCCGTGCACTCTCCTTGGCTCAGGCACTGTGTGTGGGGGTGTCTGGGCCAGCTTGTGGGCAGTCTCCACAGTTGCAATTAGCCCAGACCTCTGTGTGCTGGGGGCAAGGGGTTCCGGTTCCTTATGAAGCCTTGGTAAGGACCCCGTCTCTGCCCTGTGGGGTGGGGGGGTGCTCCAGGGCTACCGCAGGTTGGGTAGGGACCCCCAGGGGCAGCCCTTACCACTTGTCCTTGGCCCAGGCACCCCAGCCACCATGTCCCAGGTGGCCAAGGACGTGTGTACCTTCCTGCGCTGGGCATCTGAGCCAGAGCACGACCATCGTAAACGCATGGGGCTCAAGGTAAAAAGGTTGGCCGTGGGAGAGGGGCTGGGAACTGGGCAGGGTTCCTTTCTGCTTCCTCCGGCTGAGCCTGCCTCGTCCCCAGATGTTGATGATGATGGGCTTGCTGTTTCCCCTGATCTACGCCATGAAGCGGCATAAGTGGTCAGTCCTGAAGAGCCGGAAGCTGGCATATCGGCCGCCCAAGTGACCCTGCCCCGTGTCTGCTCACTGTCTGGTCTGGATAGGCCCTCCAGCCCAGGAGCCACTCTGGACCTGTTCAGGCCTCAGCTGGCCCTCTTGAAAAGCCCCAATTTCTTGGGTAAAAGAGGGGAGGAGCCAGGAGACCAGGTTCCGGCTCCAAAATCTTGTCTCCATCATGGAAATAAATTAAGTTTCTCAACACACAGGTTTGAGCTGCTGTGATGGGAGCAGAGTTTTCACGGGATTCTGGGACTGCGATCCTTGCTGTCAAGTTCCCGGGGATACTCTGGGGGGTGTGGCCAGCATTGCCATGTACAGAGCGTGGGACAGGAAACAGCTGTTAGGGCAAGCTGAGTACTCGCTGAGCTGAAGAGGGCCTGGCTCGGCCACATGAGGCCTAGGGGTCTGGTGGGGTAACCGGCCCTGCGTCAGTATGTGAACCGCTTGGCTTTCCTCCCGAGGGCAGCGAGGAGCCCTTGGCAGCAGTTCACCGGGGGAGGGACCTGGGCTCGAGGAGGAGCTGCTGGGGAAGGGAGACAGCCTCTAGCCATGCTGAGAGCAAAGTGGGCGGAGGCCGCCCAGAATGTGCTTCTGGTCTCTCAGCCGGGCAGCTGGGACAGCACCTTCTGGCAAGCCGCAGGGTGCCACAGGGCCCTGCCTTGGGGCTCCTAGCTTCTGAGCCTTTCTTGACCCCAGGAGGGTGTAAGGAGCCCCTGGCTGGAATAGCCCCCGAGTGGCAGCCAGTGTCTGGGAAGCGGGGAAGCCGGGTGGGAGGAACCAGAGCACATGCTTGAAGGTTTCTGGGTGGACAGGAGGCCTGGTGAGCGTGGCACTGGTGGGAACTTGGCGTGCCCTGGGGTCTGGGAAGAGCTCAGACCCATGCTTCTGGCATCCCTGGGCTTTGGAGTCCCCAGGACTGGCGAGTTGACACGGGGACCTGGCCGGGTCACCTCAACCAGCTGAGGAGGGCCAGGCCCCACCCCTGGCAGCTTTTATCCCGCGGGGCTGTGCCCCGCCCCTGCCCCCCACCCTCCCAGCAGCCCAGTCTGCAGAAAGGCCAGAGATGCGGCACTTGGCTGGCTCAGAAGTGTCTTTAATGACTCCAGACTGCCCCTCCCCAGCCCTAGCGCTGTCCTAGGTGAGCAGTCAGCAAAGGTCCCCTGCGAGTTTCAGGAGGGGGTCCAGGGGCCTCGGGCCTGGAGGGACTGCGACATCCTCTCTCTCTGGGACCTGGGGCTGAGCGAAAAAGAGGTCATTCTGCGTGTTCTGCTGTTCTGCCGCCCTGCCCCCTTGCCCTCCGCTGCCTCTGGTACCTTTGGCGGCTGCTGGGCAGAGGCTGCAGAAACAGGGTCCCCAGTGCAGGGCTTCTGGGTGCTGCACATCTCACAGCCAGGTCGGCCAGGGGCGTTGATGAACGTGCAGGAAGGGCAGGACCAGCTGGGCTGGGAAGGGGGTGGGGGCAGAGGTGCTGCTGCTCCTTCCTTCCAGGGCCCGGAGAGTCCCAGGCCCACCCTGCCCAGCCCCTTACCCACCTGAAGGGGGCTGGGGAGGCTGGAGCTGGCAGGCTGCGCAGCCCTGGGCACCCCCAGTGACGGAGGAAACAGGCGACTTAGTTCCCCATCCAACTTCTGGGGGCCCTGAGGGCTGCGTCCTGCAGGAGACGAGGTGGGGCTCAGGGGTGTGTCCGCTTGCACCTGGCCTTCCTCATCCCGTCTGTGTCAAGGACTCACCTGGGGCTTCTCGAGGGGCTGAAAGCAGGTAGAGGAAAGCAGGCTCCCCATCGCGCCGGACCCCATAGGAGCCAAGGCTGCGCTCGGGCGCACACAGGCACCGCCCGATGACCCAGCGCTGCACGGCCGGTGGGAAGCCAAACTCGGAGAACACCTGGGGCCAGAGCATCAAGTCACTGAAGGTCCCCTACCCCCAGCCGGCTTCTCCAGACCCCATGCTTACCTGCTCTTGGAGGGTCGCAATGGTGCAGTGGGGGTGAACTTGCAGCGAGACGTGGGCAGACGATGCAGCATCCTCAACCGTGACCTGCAGCCTGGGCCAGAACACGGGTCAGGGGGAAGGATGGGGTCCTGGAAGGGCTTGGGGGCGCGGAATGAAGCGGCCCTCACCTGACAGGGCCGGCAGGGAAGCAGGCCTCCTGGAGCTGGACACTGAGGGCCACGTGATGCTGGGCCAGGATGGCCGCAGCCTGGGCTGCCCCCTGCTCATCCCCAGCCTCGATGGCCCGGGCCAGGCGCCGCACCAGCTCCTCTGCAGAGAGAGAGAAGGCCGTCACAGCTGAGCAGACCGCTGCTTCCACCCCTCCGCCGCCTGTTTTTACCTTTCTCCACAGCGTCTCCCGGGCTCCGGCAAACATCCACCTTGGGTTGTGGGGCCTGGAGCGTGGGCACCTCAGGGGGACTGGGCAGGGAAACGGGGCACATTTCTGGGCCCAGGGCTTGGGACGGGCTGCCTAGGAGGGAAGATGTGGGGTGGGCTGGGGTCTCCTGAGATCCAGCCCCCAAGCCGAGTTCCTACACAGGCCTCTGCTCTCTGACCTCAGGTTTCTAGGACATCGGCTACCTCCTTGCTCACCTCCGCCCACGCCAGGGCTCTTGCGCATACATAAGTCAGACTCCACCTTGGTCCTCACTGACCCCTAAAAGGTCCCTGCCAACCCCTCACAGCTGAAGCTGCACTCGGCTTTTCCTTGGGCTCTGGCATGCTTCTGGGCTGTTCCATCTCGCCCCACCTAGGCCTGTCCACCAAACAGGCCCTGTCAGGCCGCCAGGGATGCTCCCTTGGCCTCCCAGCAGAACCAAAGCAGATCCTCAGAAGGTGCCTGCCCCTTCCCGCTCATCAGGAGCCCTGCAGTTGCGAACATCCCCTCTTGGTGCCCTCAGGGACATCCACCCTCTCTACTGGCTCGACCATCAGCACAGCCCGGGGGCCTCCACTGCCTGCTCAGGGCGCCCTTACAGAGCTGGCCGTGCTGCCGTCTCCCCTCCTCCCTTCCACATGAGGCCCAGCCCACCCCTTGCTGATGCAGCTCCGAGGATGGCTTCAGGCCCTCACTGTTGAGCCATGGGCCCCATGAGAGACACAGGGCTCCTGCGCCCCCAGGCTGAGGCCCAGCCCAGCCTTGGAGTCCCAGAGGTCACACACACACTCTGGAGGCTATCATACCTGCTGCTTCCCGGCCACGTGGGTGTGAAGATCACACTAGGATCTTCCAGTTTTACTCGTGTCACCTCAGTGAAGCCCTCCCGGCCACCCTATTTAAAACGGCAAACCCCATGGGGCGCCTGGGGGGCTCAGTGGGTTAAAGCCTCAGCCTTCGGCTCAGATCATGATCCCAGGGTCCTGGGATCGAGCCCCGCATCGGGCTCTGCTCAGCGGGGAGCCGTGTGTGTCCCTCTCTCTCTGCTGCTTCTCTGCCTACTGTGTGATCTGTCAAATAAATAAATAAAATCTTAAAAAAAAAAACTGCAAAGCCCACCCTTCCAGCACTCCCATCTCCTCCAACATCTGATGCAATTTTACTTATTTCCCCCCCACCTTACATATATATGTGTGTGTATACGTATATCTCTCGGGGAAGGGGAGAGGGACAAAGGGAGAGAGCAAGCATCTCAAGCTGACTCCACACCGACCGCTGAACCAGCTGAGCCACCCAGGCACCCGCCAACCTAAGTATTTTTTAACTGAGGGGCACCTGGCTGGCTCAGTTGGTGGGGCGTGTGACTCTTGACTTGGGGTCGTGAGTTCAACCCCCATATTGGGTACAGGGGTTACTTAAATAAATTAGGGGCTCCTGGGGGGCTCCGTTAAGCGTCTGCCTTCTGCCCAGGTCATGATCCCACGGTCCTGGGATCGAGCCCCACATCGGGCTCCACGCTCAGCAGGAGTCTGCTGCTCCCTCTGCCTCCACCACTGCTTGTGCACTCTAACAAAATGTTCAAATAATGATTACAAAGGAAATAAACCTCTGCACCTTATGAATGTGTTTGGACCGATACACCGGGTTCCATCAGTTCTAAGCCTACAACACACTGGTTCTGCAATGCTACGCTCAGGGCAAGCGTACGCTTACGTATTTTACATGCCCGCCTCCCCTCTAGAAACGCAAGCTCCGAGAGCGCGGGGTCTGAAGTGTGAGTCCCACGAACTCCCCAAGGCCCGAAGCACTTAGTACAGAGCAGGCGCTGAGTCCCCAGCAGGTCAAGGGATGGACAGTGTTCCTCCCTCCGCAAGTGCTGCGCTGTCTGGGCCTCTCTTAGGCCACACTGTACGGTTTTCTTCTTAGCCCTCGGGCAGCGCTCCTGATACGCTGACGGCCCTTTCCTCCGCTTGCCGCACGGCCCGCCTGTTGGATTCTCCCGCTCCTCCCTCCTAGTGACCAGGGTTGACCTCTTGAGAGCCCCACCCCCCGCCCAGATGCCGGCAGCTAGCTCCTCTCCGCTCCGCACCCTTGCGCACAGGCCCTGTCTGGGAGCTCCCCGTAAGTCTCCTTCCAGCTCTGTGTCTCAACCATGAGCGCCTCCACTCTAGCGGCCGTAAGATCCACCCAATTCCATCCGCTAAGCATCTCTGGTGTCACTCTTCTCTCCAGCCCTATCTGCGCCGCCCGTACAGAAACACAGGTCCCAACCTCGAATCTGAGCCCGTCACAATCCCACTGAGTACACATCCCACTGCTCCAAATGCCGTCAGTCTGACCCGTACCGGAGGGCCTCCCTGCTCTGCCCCTCATGTGTCTGGTACTCCGGGCTCCAGCTTTTCGGCTTGGGTGCCTTTTCTCCACTCTCTCCCTCCGGGGAGCCTTCTCAGGACCCACCAGCGGGTAAAGTGGGCCCCGCTTTCGCACCGCTCCCCCCATCCAGGCCTGGGGGCCTGGGGCTACTCCTGTTCTCTCCCAGCACCCACGGCCCCTGCCCAGGCGAAATGAATTCCACTCCAGAGCACTAACCATTCTGTCCCTCCATGGTGGCGCCTCGGACTAGCGCTGCCCAGCGCTGAGCCTCCTGGGGGTTGAGGAAGTGCAGGCTGAGGGTCCCAGGCCCTCCCGGGGGAGGCTGCAGCTCATGCTGGCTGGGGCCTCGGACCGTGTAGGAAACGGACTCCAAGGGCCACTCCAGACTGACCTGAGGAAGGGCAGAGTCCAGGCTCAGGGTCTCCCGCCAGCACCCACTGCGCGATGACCCAAGGAACCCGCGGTCACGTCTGCAGGCCACGGACCCGGACCTACGCCCCTCCGCACGCCGCCCCCGGAACCCTCACGGGACGCCGCTAGAGACGGGCAGCACGGCCCTGGCCCCCGTTCTACAGACGAGGAGCCGGCCACAAGGGCAAGCCAAAGGCTCAGGGAACCGGCCCCGGCTCGCGGCCCCGCCGCCCCCACTCACCGCCCCGGGCCCCGCGCCCAGCAGCTCCAGCCGGAAACGCCCGGGCCGCTCGGGGTCCGCGCTCAGCTGCAGCTTCCGCAGCTGGGCCTGGGCGTCCGGCCCCGCGCCCAGTGGCCTCACCGCGGCGTGCACAGCCAGGAGCACCGCGGCCGAGTCCGGGTCCGAGGGCGGCGCCATCTCCGGTCCGCCCCCGCCCGGCCCCCCGAGCCCGCTTCCGTGGGCTCGGGCGGCTGAGCGCCTCCGCCGGCCGGAAACTGAGGCCGCGAGCCTGGGGTTCCGGCCGCCGCCGCCAAAGCATCGGAGCCCGCGTCGGAGCCTCCTGCCTTCCCCAGGATGGACACGCCTGGAGGCTCGGCGGGCCGGGACTGCAGCCCGACAGTCCGGTCCCCCCGGCCGCGCCGGGCGGGAGCTGAACGCCGTTCCCGGCTCCTTCCGGCCCGCCCTCCGCCGCCCTCGGGGCTGCCCGACCCGCCCACCCCGCGTGAGTCCGCCAGCCACTCCGGGGAACGCGGGCTGACAACAGGGGCGGGACGAGCGAGGGCCGCAACCAATGGGCATCAGGGGAGGAGGCGGGTCCTCACGGCTTGAAAGAATGACGGACAGGCACCTCAGCCAGTAGAAGTGGAGGCTAGGAGTGACTGGCGGGAGGCACCCCCAACGGTTATCCGAGCTCTCGATCCCGGCGGCTGGAGCGGGCCATTCAGGGGCGGGGGCGGGGCCTTGCGGACGCTTGTTGTTGTCCGGCCCGGGGAGGCAGAGGTCGCTCGCTCGCTCCTTTGCGCTTTCGGGCCTTGTGTGGCGGTCGGCGGGCAGGTCGGTCGCGGGAGTCGGTCGCCGTGCAGGGGCGAGGCTATGTCGCGGTGGCAGCCCGGCAGGGCCGGCAGGGCCGGGAGTAACGGGACGTCGCCGCAGAGCCTCTTCCCCCGGATACAGCGCGGCTCGAACGGAGGCCGCGGCGCCGCCCTCCGGTCCTGAGGAGCTCGCGCTGCCCGGAGCCCCACCGCCTTCTTTCCCGCGACGACGTCCACCGGCCCGCCCCGACCCGGCCGCACCGAGCGCTGCGCAAGCAGGTAGGTGTCCGCCCTGTGCCGGGCGCCGAGCGGGGGCCTCTGGAACTCCAGCCCCCAGCGGACTTCGCGCTGGCGCGCGTGCGCGTCCCGGGCGCACGGCCCCCTGGGATTTGTAGTTCCCCGCGGCTGGCTTGGGGTTTTCCTTCGCCCGGGCGAGAGGCGGGTGAGGCCAGGCTGGCGCTGGAGCGCCCTAGCTGCCGGCCGACAGGCCCCTCGGGGGTCGTGGTGCCTGCCTCTGTTCCTTGGTGTCCGAAGAACTAGGCGCCCTTGCGGAGAGGAGCAGGGAGGCTTTGGGGTTCCCTCTCCACCTCGCTAGAGGTCCCGTAGCACAGGGAAGAGCGCTGCGTCCAGGTGACAGCCGGCCCCCAGCCCCCGGTGTGCTGGGTCGCGACCCGGTGCAGGTCCTGGCCGTAAGTGAGGCGCTTAGCCCGAGGTCCTGCTGGAGTCCCGTGCCTTCCTGGGAGTCCAGGGACATGAGCTAGCGAGCCCTGCCGTGAGCAGGAGCCCTGGTTCGCCCCCCGGTATCGGGGCGGGGAGAAGTGGGTTGGCTGAGCTGAAGCCTGGGCCGGTCACTCTCGGGTAACAGGATCCAGTTTCTCTCTCCTGCCAGTGCTGAGGGCTCAGGAGCGAGCGCAGGAGGGACCCAGCCTGTCACTAACGGCCCACTTACCGGCTAGGGAGGCCAGACGCTCGGCCCCAGGGCCAAGATACTCAGGGACTGTCTCCCATCCTCAGGCAGCACTAGACCCTCCGACCGCAGGACCCTTTCCCCAAGGACATGAAGCTGTTGGAGAACTCGAGCTTCGAGGCCATCAACTCACAGCTGACAGTGGAGACTGGAGATGCCCACATCATCGGCAGGTGAGGCCTGGGCTCCGTGGGGCCTCAGAGGTCAGGACATCCTGGCCCGGACTTGAACCTGCCGGGTGGCATGCTCCATGGTCCCCCTCGCCCTTTGTAGGATCGAGAGCTACTCGTGTAAAATGGCAGGAGATGACAAGCACATGTTTAAGCAGTTCTGCCAGGAGGGCCAGCCCCACGTGCTAGAGGCGCTGTCCCCTCCCCAGACCTCGGGCCTCAGCCCCAGCAGGTGAGCCAGGGCAGAGTCTGCCCACTGTGGGCTGTGGGGGGCGGGCCCATGCCGGGCTGATGCATTTCTCCGTGCAGACTGAGCAAGAGCCAAGGTGGTGAGGACGAGGGCCCGCTAAGCGACACGTGCAGCCGCAAGACCCTCTTCTACCTGATCGCCACGCTCAACGAGTCCTTCCGGCCTGACTATGACTTCAGCACCGCCCGGAGCCATGAGTTCAGCAGGGAACCCAGCCTCAGCTGGGTGAGGGTCAGGCTAGGGGGAGGGGCTCGCAACCCCCCCAGCTCTGCTTACTGTGCTTCCTACCTGCAGGGGCCCCTGGGCTCGGCCCGGCGTGTGCCCTCTGTCCCGCACCCTGAGTCAGTCCCGACTGTGACCGTCCTAGGTGGTTAACGCGGTGAACTGCAGTCTGTTCTCGGCCGTGCGGGAGGACTTCAAGGCCCTGAAGCCGCAGCTGTGGGACGCGGTGGATGAGGAGATCTGCCTGGCCGAGTGTGACATCTACAGGTGGGCTGGCGTCCCTGCAGGCGGGCCCTGGGTGTGCGCCCCCCCGGGCCTTCACACCACCTCTTGCCCCACACTCCCCAGTTACAACCCAGACTTGGACTCAGACCCCTTTGGGGAGGACGGCAGCCTCTGGTCCTTCAACTACTTCTTCTACAACAAGCGGCTGAAGAGGATTGTCTTCTTCAGCTGCCGCTCCATCAGGTGGGCCCCCGTCCGCCGCCTCCCCGGGCTGCCGTCTGGCCCGTGCACCGCTTCCGCAGCCGTGCCCACCCCACTCCTGACTTTCTCCTTCCCGGACACCCTCCCTGGGCTCGGCAGCGGGGCCGGGGGCAGGCGGTCCTAAGACCAGTCCCCGCACCTCCCCCAGCGGATCCACCTACACGCCCTCGGAGGCCGGCAACGAGCTGGACATGGAGCTGGGAGAGGAGGCGGAGGAGGAGGAGGAGGAGGGCGGCGGCGGAGGCGGTGAGGGCGGGCCCGAGGAGACGAGCGCCATGGAGGACAGGTGCGTGGCGGCTGCTGAAGCCAGGGCTGGCCAGGACAGAGTGGGCACGCCTCTGCCTCACCCCCTGGGTGTTGGCTCCTCTGAGGTCCTTGTGTGCCACCTCCTGCCAGGGTCCCGGTGATCTGTATGTGAGGATGAGGAGCAGAGGTCCAGCTTCATTCAGCTTCAACCAGTGCCGGGAACTGCCCACTCGAGGGCCCCCAGGGCCTCCCTAGCTGGTGGTCAACCCCTGGCTCTGCCACGGCTCCGGCTCCGCCCCAGGCCACACCCACCAGCCCTTTGGCTCCGCCCACAGATGTCTACCCCGCCCCCGCCCCTCCCCCCACAGGCTCCTGCTGCCCGAATTGTGGTTGGCCTGGACAGCGCAGGGCCTGGTGGGAAGAGCCGCTGCCCTGCCCCCGGGACCTGACACAGGCAGGGACAGCTGGACTACAGAGTTTATTTTTGTATTTTGTGCTGGATCAGGCATGGGCCTGCACACTCCAGCCCAAGGGCCTGAGATCCAGTCAGCAGGCCCCGGCGGTCACCGCCCTGGGCTTGGCCAACCCCTGGTGCCCACCGGTACCCACCCTCCCTTCCCCCGCCACCTCGCCCGTTGGGCAGCGTGCACTGAGTGTCACTTTGCTGCAGCTGTTTGTTTCCAATAAAAATTTCTGTGACTTAGTGGGGACCTAACCTCTGTGCTGTGTTGGGGGTGGGGTCTGCGTCGAAGGTGGGGTCGGGGCGTCTGGTAGCCTAGCAACGGTCTTAGGGGCAGTTGAGCCGCCCGGACCTGCTGCGGCTGGAATGGAGACTGAGGTGTCAGAGGCGGGCAACCCCTATTCAGCAGAAGGCGACAGCCTGCTGCTGGACCCGGACCTGTACGATGCCGACACCTACGATATTCCGGATCCAGGGCTGCTCAAGGAAAAGAATGGTGAGGTGGCCTTGCTGGGCCCCCCTCCTGCCCCCCCCACGCCCACACGACAGCAGGCCTGCCTCGCTGGGGTGGGAGTTCTGTCTGCCATGGTGCCACACAACCCGGGCTGTCCCTGGTCCCTGCGCTGGCTGCAGCCTCCAGAGTCAGGGCTGCTGGAGCACAGGGTGACCGCGCTTCCACTGCTAACCCGCAGAGCTGTTTGCGGAGCCCATCCCACGGCTTTTCACCAGCAGCTCGTGGTGGCAGAACCAGACTCCACGTGCTCGTGCCCGCCAGCTGTGGCTGCTTCTCCGTGGGGGCCTCCATGACTTCGTGGAAAAGGTGGGGCTTGCCTGTGGGCCCTGCCTGGAGGCCTCTTTCCTGGACCATCTCTTCGCCCAGATGTCCCTAGTACGCCCTCAGCCCAGATCCCTCAGTTCCCTGAGGCAGGCGCCCCACGCTCCAGCCACCCGCCCCTACCTGTCCACTGACCCTAAGCCTGCCGTCCTGGCCCGCAGGAGAAGAGAAGTGAGCTGTGTGTGGCGCGTTTGACCCACGGGCTGGAGCTGCTGCGCCATCTGAGAGTGGCAGCTGGGCCGTGCTCGGTGGCACAGGACCCCGCGGGCGGACGCTTCGTGGTGCTGGACGGTGCAGGCCACCTGCACGTGCACAGGGAGGACGGCTGGGCTGACAAGAAGCTACGGGCCCCGGCCATGCTCACGGGACTGGTGGCAATGCAGGGCCCACGGGACACCACGAGCCGCTTTGTGGGTTGGGGCCCCGAGGGGCTGGCCATCCTAAGGCCTGACCTCAGCCTGCTGTGGCTGAGTGAGCCAGGGGTGGGCAGGGGACCGGGTCACGAGCCCATCTGTGGTCTACCAGTGCCCAGCCTGGGGCTGCTGCTAGTGGCAGAGGCAGGTAGCAGCCTGGTGCTCTGGGAGTTCCGTTTGGGGGGTCGCCGCCTGGTGCCGCGTGGGTCACCTCTGCAGCTGCCATCAAGTCCTGCAGGGACAGTCACCCGTTTGGTTCTGGGACCCCCACATTCCCACCAAGTCCCATGCTGCTTCGCGGCCTACGGCTCAGCCGTGCTCACCTTCGATCTGCACACCTGGGCTCTCGTAGACGTGCGCCAGGACCTGCACAAAACGTGAGGGGCACCTAGGGACCGGGAGAAAGGGTGGGTGGCAGTCCCGGAGGGCAAGCAGGTCATGGCAGGGGCACAGCAGCTCCCACGCCAGGAGGTGCTGAGCGGGTCAGGGCCTCCTCTTCCCCTTCAGCACTATCTGGGATGTGGCCTACTGCCTAGAGGTGGGAGCAGTGGTGACAGCCTCTCAAGACAGCACAGTGAAGGTGTGGGAGGCGGACTGGCAGATCCGGATGGTGTTCATGGGCCACACAGGTGAGCCGTGCCGCGGGGGCCTTGAGGCTCGTTGTCTCTCCCTGCTGTGCCCGGCCGGCGGGAGGAGCTCGGGGCTGTCCGGAAGCTCTGCCAGCACCAGCCAAGTGGTCCCGCGCTGGTCGTATCCTGGGCTGACCATGCGCCCAAGTGACCCGTGCCCCTCCTACAGGCCCAGTGACCGCTCTGGCAGTGCTCCCGAACACGTCCCGGGTGCTGTCGGCCTCGCGGGATGGGACGCTGCGCACATGGGACCTGCAGACGGCGGCACAGGTGGACGAGGTGGCGCTGGGCCGGGGCGCCGCGTGTGGGCTCGTGACCCGCCTGCTGGCGCCCGCTGGCCCCGGCTGGCCGGTGCTCTCCGTGAGCACCGGCGGCGTGGACCTGTGGCGCCTCCGCGAGCTCTACTCGCCGTTGGCGCAGCTGTCCGCGCCGGTGCTTCACCTGCAGCTGGTGCCCGCGCTGCCCGCGTCCGCGCACCCGCTCCTGCCGGCGCGCCTCGTGTGCGCCTGCGCCGACGGCTCGGTCTACCTGGTGGCGGCGGCGACCGGGCGCACGGTGAGCGCGCTGCTGCTGGAGCCCGACGACCGCGCGGCCTCCGTGCTCTACTGCCTCCCGCGCGAGGCGCTGTGGCTGCTGACGCGCGCCGGCCACCTGGTGTGCGCGGACGCGGCGCGCTGCCCCATGCGCGTGCTGCGGCGCGTGTGCCCGCCCGCCGCCCCCGCGCGCAGGCCCTGCTGCCTGCACCTCTACAGCCACCTCACGGACCCCGGCGGCGCGCGGGCCAGCTGGCAGGCGGTGTGCCGGCGTGCGGGGGAGCCGGGCCGCCGCGACGCCCCGCGGGCCTGGAAGGACAAGAACCGGTGGGTGCCCGGGCGCGTGCGCCGGGGCGGGGCGGGGCGGGGCGGCGGCGCCCGCGCCGACGGGGATGTCCTGCGCAGGTACCTACCCGTGCTGGGGCACACGGATGGCACCCTGTCCGTCCTGGAGTGGCACAGCTCGAAGACCGTCTTCCAGACCGAGGCGCACAGCCCGGGCCCCGTCACTGCCATCGCGTCTACCTGGAACAGCGTCGTGTCCTCCGGTCCATATCTCCCCTCCCCCTCATAGCCCGCCTGGGGGTCCCCGCCCCGCCCCGCAAAGGCCCAGCCCCGGCTCCCGCCTCCCCACCCCCGCAGGCGGAGATCTGACCGTGAAGATGTGGCGCGTCTACCCCTACGCCGAGGAGAGCCTGAGCCTGCTGCGCACCTTCTCCTGCTGCCACCCCGCCGTGGGGCTCTGCGCGCTCGGCCGGCGCATCACGGTGGCCTTTGAGGACCCCGACAGCGCCACCTACGGCTTGGTGCAGTTTGGCCTGGGCGACAGTCCCCGCTCTGATCACCGGCCCCAGGATGACCCTACGGACCACATCACCGGTGAGTGGGCAGGGCAGGAGTAAAGCCCGAGGGGCTGCGGGGACCTGGTCCCTCACCCGAGCCCTGGTCCCTCAGGCCTGTGCTGCTGTCCCTCGCTTCGGCTGTACGCCTGCTCCAGCCTGGACTGCTCCGTGCGCATCTGGACGGCGGAGAACCGCCTGCTGCGGTGGGCTGGGGCTGGGAGGTGGAAGGGGGGAGGGCTTGGGAGCCTGTGGGTGGCCAGCTGGGCTCCTCCCTCTCCCCCAACCAGAGCCTGGAGGCTGGACAAGGAACAGGGCCTTGCCCCTGCCAGGACTTCAGCTTCTGACTTTGCGGAGCGGGGCTGGACCCTGGCCCTCGACACCCCTCCAGGCTCCTGCAGCTGAATGGCCCCCCTCAGGGCCTGACCTTCAGCAGTGATAGCGGGGACCTGGTGTTGGCTCTGGGCTCCCAGCTCTGCCTGGTGTCTCACAGGCTTTACCTGCCCACATCGTACCTGGTTAAGGTACACGGCAAGCACGGGATGGGCAGGGTGGGGCCGCCGTGGGCAGACAAGCCCCCTGCCCCCCAGGCCTGCGCTCTAGGTTCCTTTCTCCTGCTCAGAGCCTGTGCCAGAAGGTCCCTGATGTGGTGCCTGACCCTCCACTGCCACTGACCAGCCAGGAGTCGCTGACCTCCACCCAGCTGCAGAGGCTCGCCAACCTCCAGGGGATGCCCGGTCTTAGGTCTGCTGGCGGCCCAGCTGAGCTGTCCTGCAGGCCCCCGCCCACCTCCCCTGAGTCAGGGCCTGGCTGTGTGACCCCAGCACAATGCCGCAGAGCGCTGGGGCCACTTAGCCCCCATCCCCTGCCCCCCCCCCCCCCGCCGTGAGCCAAACCCAGCCCTGACAGCTGTCCTCCTGCCAGAGGCCTGGCCGGCCCCAGCCCCAGCCCCAGCCCCAGCCCCGGCATCCCCCGACCCACCTGGTGAAGACACCCAGTGTCGCACCTGTGCCCATCCTGTCTGCAGCCTGGACTCATCTTCCGTCCATCGCCAGACAGCGACACCTCCGCGGCCAGTGTTGGAGGAGGTGGGACGGAGACTGCCCCTCACCATCCCAACCGTGCACCTGGCCACGGCCCAGGCCACTCCCATTCAGTCCTTGGGGGACACCCCGGGGTCCCTGGGGTTGTCTGGGAAGCAGATGGCAAGACCAAAGGAGGAGTGAGCTGACCCCCAGCCCCTCCCGCAGGACTTGGAAGCCCTCGCTGCCCGGGACCGAGACCTGCAGCAGCTGAGGCTGGGCCTAGGGGTCCCCGCAGCCCCCCACCCACCCTCCTGGCAACAGCGGCAGGAGGCCTTCGACAACTACTTGCGCCTGATCTATGGCCGCGGCTTGCTGGTGGGCGTGGGGCCTCCCTTGGGCTCAGCCTGGACTCTAGCCCCTCCCTTCACCCAGGGGCTCTGACACGGCCCATCTCCCCTGCGTCCCTCCCAGGACGTGCCTTCTGGAAGAGAGTTCCGGCAGTGGAGCACCACGACCCTCACTGTGGAGAGAGAGACCTGGGACGTGTGCACTGTACGCAGAGTGGCCAGCGGTCTTTGGCAGCCGGGGGTCTGCGCTGAAGGCCCGACGGCGCCCACAGCCCTCGCCCGACAGGAGCCGGGAGCCATGGGCCGGCACTTTGCCCATCGTCGCCGAGTCCCCTTACCTACCCCAGCCACACACCGGGGCGTGCACAGCAGGGCATCCCAGGTAAGGCCTCCCGTCCCTCCCACCTCTGCCCTGACCCTATGACCCTGCTGCCACCCCGTGACGACATCTCTGTCGCCCCAGCTGCTGGCCCGCTCCTCGCTGAGCAGTAACCTGGGCCTCAGTCTGGACCTGCAGCTACAGTGGGAACTACTCCGAGGGAAGAAGCCTGTAGTCCCCGACTCACCACCCCTCCACCTACAGCACAGGGTAAGGGGTCTGAGCTCCCCAAGAGCGGGGCTGCAGGGGCACTGAGGGTCCGTGCTTGGCTCTGAGCCCTCCTCCTGTTCCCAGGTCCCCCTCTTGAAGAAGAGGCGGCCCAATGAGCCTCTTTCCAATCTCCGAGGCTTCTTTCCTGCCACCATTCGGCCCTACAAGGTGAGAGCCCCTTGCTCTTCCCAGACGTACCTCCATCCGGGGGTGACCTTCTGAGGCCCCCCATCTTCCCTCCGCTGCAGATCTTGTGCTCGGATCTGACCTGAGAGCCGTGCCCACCCACAGCCCTCCACTCACCTCCTGGCCGGCCCAGTTTGGGCGCTGCTCTTCTCTGGGGACCGGCTGCCGGAGGGCCGGAGATTCCCAGAAAAGGCGCCAGGCCAAGCCAGAGCCTCTGCCAGTCGAGTGTGCCCGCACACCTCCCCGGTTAGAGTGCCGGGCGGGGCCTGGACGGACTTCATCTGGAAGACCGGAGTCTTCTCCCTTTAGAGGAGTGAAGTCAGTGGGAGCTGGTCCCGTGCCGTCCACCACCTTCCCAACCTCTCCCACCCCAGACGCCCAGACAGGCCTCTCTCCAAGCACATTCTGGCACTGCCAGCTGCCCTGGCAGGTGCCGATGCTTCCCGTAGCTGAAACCATCTACCCAAATCCTCAACATCCCCCTCCAAGTTCCTACCACCAACCCCAATGCTTCCTTTTTTTTTTTCCCAAAGATTTTATTTATTTTTTTGACAGAGATGACAAGCAGGCAGAGAGGCAGGCAGAGAGAGAGGAGGAAGCAGGCTCCCCGTGGAGCAGAGAGCCCGATGCGGGGCTCGATCCCAGGACCCTGAGATCATGACTTGAGCCGGAGGCAGAGGCTTAACCCACGGAGTCACCCAGGCGTCCCCCCCAATGCTTCTTTTAGACATCCCTGTTCCAGGGCTGAGGTCCCAGTCCTGTGTGGAGTGGGGAGGGGTGTCAGGGTTCCCCAGAGGCCAGCAGCTGCCCAGACTTCCTCCTCAGTCGTCACAGTTGAAGGCTCACTGACTGTCCTTCCACCGGATTGCTAAAGGGTCTTTTTGCCCATGTGCGTGTCTCGGCTGTCGACTGAAGAAAGAGGCAGGACTGAGGTAAAGCAAAAGCACTTACCTTGGGTCTTAGAATTGCGACTTGGGGAGCACAGATTCGGGAGCAATGCTGATCAAGTCCTGCCGAGGAGCAGAGCCAGGGGCCAGCCTGAGCGACCAGGAGGAGCCCTAGGAAACTCACACAAGTTCCGGGGGATACAATCACGTTGCGCCGTACTGGTTTTGTGAGTGCTGTGCTTCGGTTGTGGGAAAAGAGCTTTTGCGGGGCACCCACTTTTCTTTAGGATTTTGCTTTTAAGCAATCTGAACACCCAGTGTAGGGCTCGAACCCACAACCCTGAGACCACAGGCCACGCGCCCCACCCACGGAGCCCAGCAGGGGCCCTGCCGAGGGTTCGCTTCTTTTCATCAAGAATGCAGGGGCTGGGGCACCTGGGGGGCTCAGTGGGTTAAAGCTTCTGCCTTCGGCTCAGGTCATGATCTCAGGGTCCTGGGATCGAGCCCCGCGTCGGGCTCTCTGCTCAGCGGGGAGCTTGCTTCCTCCTCTCTCTCTCTCTGCCTGCCTCTCTGCCTGCTTGTGATCTCTGCCTGTCAAATAAATAAATAAAGTCTTAAAAAAAAAAAAAAAAAGAACGCAGGGGCCGCATCCTATGTTCAGTCTTGGCCCAGTTCCTTATAATTCCTCTTTCAAAAACAGGATGAAGTTTTAGTTCTGAGCAGTCTCTAATGCTCGGTGGTTTCACGCAAGTTGGCACAGACGGGGTGTGCCCCCTGGCAGGTGGAGCGGGGCATGCGCTCGGGGTGCTTGCCAGGCAGCCTCCACCACCCCTGGGGTGGGGCGGCCTTCAGGTTCTCAGCCCCCTGCCCTGTGCTGCCCCAGGACTTGCAGCGGCCCATCGGCTTCCCTGGCAGCGTGCCCAACTCGGTTGTGCTGTGCCAGCTGTGGCTTCAGCAGGAGGTCAGCAGCCCCGGCGCCCTCGCCCAGCTCACCGGCCACCGCAGGCCCAAGGCAAGCGGGGCTGGGGGGTCCTGCCCTGGGCTCTGCAGCAAAGGGCCTGAGGCCCCGCCCCGCAGCGAGCCAGAGGCCACCTGTTCTCTCTCTGCAGCCAGGAAGGCACCAGGACGACCTATGGCAGCTGTGGCGCATCAGGCAACCAGGTGCCAAGGGGCAGCAGGACCTGACCCAGTGGCTGGGGGAAGAGGAGCAGGAGGGGCGCTCCCTGGACTGGCTGTCAGACTCCCTGAGCCCACACGGGGAGCTCTCTGAGTCCGAGGAGACGGAGGCTCAGGTAGGCGCCTGGCTGGGGACTGGGCTGCAGAGGGCCCTGGAGGGCGGCGCGGCGGGGTTGGAGAGGAGGGGCCTGCAGCCGCTGCCGCCCCCGCCCCCCGCAGAGCTTGGAGTACTTGACCCCGAAGCGCACGCACTCTCGAACCCGCACCGCGGAGGGGCCCGAGACCGGCCTTCGCCAGCCTTTGCACTCCTATGGGCACGCGCTCTGGGAAGAGCGCTCCGGGTATCTGCCCAGGCTCCTGCATTTCTTCGTCGGCCAGAACTGGTTCAAAGAGCTCTTCCCCGTCTTCACCTTGGAGGTTCGGGGGTCTGGGGCACCGGGGAAGCCCGGGCGGGCGGGAGGGGGCAAGGCCTCAGCTCGCGGCACCCGCAGGCCTACCCCGAGGTGGGCACGGCGGAGGGCCTGGCCTCAATGTTCATGGACGGGCTGTTCGAGGCCTCTTGGACGGACCGCGTGCACGTCTTGAGGGCGCTGCTGAGGCTGCTGCCCTACCTGAGCAGAGACCTCCATAACCGGCTGCAGGGCCTCCTGGTGGGCCTGCTCAACCTGGACCAGCCCCCCAGCCTCGAGGTGCGCCCCAGCCCCAGCCCCGCCCCGCCCCACCGGCCCGCCCCGCCCTCCCGACCCGACGCACTCTGCTGGGTGCGCGCAGGACCCGACGCAGAAGGAGTTCGTGATGCTGGCGCTGCAGCTGCTGCTGGCCTGCTCCCTGGAGTCGCGCGAGGTGGTGCTGGAGCTTCTGTCCTACTTCCTCTACTCGCCAGCCTCCTGCCGGTGAGCCCCGCTTCCCGCTCCAGCTCCCCGCGCGCGGGGGCAGGCCTCCGAGTCAGCGGCTTGCACCTGTCCCAGGCCCGAGCTCAGGAAGCTGCTGGACGGGCTAGGCCTTCAGGACCCGCAGGGCTTCCTGTTCAAGGAGATGATGACCTGGGTGCGGGGCCCAGATGCCGACTCCAAGGCTGCCCTGCGCAAGCACTGCTGCCACAAGCTGGAGGAGATGATCCGAAGGCTGCAGGTGCTGACTGGCAGGGGTGGGGTTACTGGCCACCGAATCTCCTCTCTGGCCCCGCTCCCCCCCCCCCCCCCCGCCTCCACCTGCTTTCCACAGGTCTTTGACGGGGAGGGGCAGGGGATCCAGGTGAGGCTGGCCAGCTCTCTGCCTTGCTCTGTGTCTGTGCCTCATGGGTCCTCTCCTGTCCCCAACCCCCCATTTCTGGGGCTCTTCCTGTTTCCCCCCCCCCAAGGAAGGAGTCCGCTGCCAGGTCTCCAGCTTGAGGCCTCTCTGCTGGGGGAGGGGCAGCCTCTGCCTTGGGCTGGGGGTGGGGCATCAGCAACCAGTTCTTTCCCCCACAGATGCAACGCTTGCAGCCTTCCACGGCCAATTTGTCAGAGATGCTGCCGAAGGTGTCCCAGACTGCGGTGTTTCTGCCTCCTCCCAAGGAGGCCCTGGCACAGATCTCGGGGCTCGCTGGGTCAGCTCCCGTTTCGGGGACAGCCCCGGTCCGTTCCTGGGTGTCCTCTCTGGTGGTCTCGCCCCGGGAGCTGGACTCTGCGGTCGTCCAGTCCCGAGCCAAGCTGATGCCTTCGCCAAGGCGCCTGGGGCGGACCAAACGCGGGCTCTCGGAGGCGCTGTCCCACTTCTGGCCCCCCGAGATCTGTGCATGCACCTCAGCACCCGACGTGCTGCCGGAAGAGCTGCCACCACTGGAGCAGACAGACTGGTCCCGGTCACAGACGCTGGACCTGGGGACCATCGACGCGCTCAACTTCTTCTGCAAGCAGCTGCAGGCACAGGCTCGGCTGCAGGGTCTCCCGCAGGAGCAGCTCGAGAGGCTGCGCCCGAGCCCATGCCCCCTGGAGTACAACACAGTACTGCCACAGCCCCGGGAATGCTGGTGAGGAGGCCCCCGGGCTGCGACAGGGCCTGCGAGGGTTGGGGGCCGCTGCGGGGCCGGCTGGGCCACACCTCCCTCCTTACCCCTGCAGGCACTATCCCGTCCTCCGGCTTCGGGAGGCCACGGTCCAGAAGTCTCCAGTGAGACTGAGGGGTGAGTGGGGACAGGGGTAGGATTGGACCCCAACGTCTCCCTCCACCCTAGCCGGGGTCCCAGTGGCCATCGGCCCCATCCGGAGACCTCACTGTCCTGCTGGCCTGCAGGCTGGAAGCGGTCCCGGTTCTGGATGAGCCGTACTGTCAGCGGCTCCATCCGGATGCTGAAGCTGCCCCTGCCGAGGGCAGAAGTCCAGCCTTTCCCCCCAGACTGGCCCAGGCCCGCCCGGCCGCTGCCCCCGCTGCTCCTCCAGCCGGCCTTGCAGCGCTACTTCCTGCCAGAAGATACGGACCCCGACAGCTACAGCTGACCAGGCTGCAGGCCCAGGCTCTTCCCTCCCGCACGGAGCCAAGATGTGGCCCTCCAGCCAGTTGCTCTCCCCTGGAAATAAAGTCCAGAGGTTGTGGCCAGAGAAAGGGGTGCCGCCCTCATCTTTGGGGGCCGCATGTGTGAGCAGGGTGGTCTTGATGGTGTGACGAAGCTGTGGGCGGCAGGCCAGGAGCTGGGGCTGTGGTGGAGTTTGGCGTAGCCAGCCCCCAGTGGGGCAGCATTCCCGGTGGGGTGGGAGCTGGGAGCATGTGGCCACGTCCCGGCTGGGTCTCGCTCCCGGCATAGGGACTCAGCCTATGTTTATCAGTAAGTCGCTGGGGTCAGGAGGGGAGTGGGGACTCACCGGCCAGTGAGTGGCCAGGCATGAAGGAAACGGGAGGGTCTAGTTGGCCACACGTGTGTGTGCGTGGAGGGGTAGGGGGCGTGCAGTCCTTCGCTGCAGATTTCAAACTAGGTCTGTTGGTGCTTTGCTGCCCTTGGGCTGGAAGGGAGCAGTGATGGGTCCCATGTGCTTTAGTTAAGAAGCAATGAAGGAGGGACGCCCGGGGGCTCGGTCTTTGAGCATCTGCCTTCGGCTCAGGTCATGGTCCCAAGGTCCTGGGATCAGGCCCTGTGTTGGGCTCCCTGCTGGGTGGGAAGCCTGCTCTCCCTCTCCCACTCCCCCTGCTTGTGTTCCCTCTCGCTGTGTCTCTTTCTGTTAAAGTCTTTTATTTTTTTTTTTTTTTTAAAAGATTTTATTTATTTATTTGACAGACAGAGATCACAAGTAGGCAGAGAGGCAGGCAGAGAGAGAGAGGAGGAAGCAGGCTCCCTGCTGAGCAGAGAGCCTGATGCGGGACTCGATCCCAGGACCCTGAGATCATGACCTGAGCCGAAGGCAGCGGCTTAACCCACTGAGCCACCCAGGCGCCCCTGTTAAAGTCTTTTAAAAAAAAAAAAATAGAAGCAATAAAGGGGCAGCATCGTTTGGCCCCTCCTACCTCAAAATTGCCACGAAACCAAACTTGTACGCAAAGTGCAGGGCCTCGGGGCCTCGGCTTCCTTCCGAGCTTCCAGACCTCCCTGGGCACTGGTCCCACAGCTCGTGGGACACACGGCCCATATGGCCACTTGCTACAAGGTCTGCCTTTGCTTTGTTTTTTAAAGATTTTTCTATTTACTAGAGAGAGAGCACAAGTGGGAGGGACAGAGGGAGAGAGAGAGAATCTGAAGCGGACTCTGGCCCAAGCCCAGAGCCCAGCATGGGGCTCGATCTCATGACGCTTCGACCACAATGCGAGCAGAGACGGGTGCCTGACTGACCAGTGCCCCTGGGTCTGCCTTTGTGAAGGGCTGTCTTAGGTTTCACACCTAAGCAAAGCGACCTTTTGGGTGGTCAAACAGGGGTTTCTTCCCTCTGGCTGTTTTCAGCCTCCGACTTTAGAAGTTTTTTTCTCCATGGCGTTCTGTATAGACTTTGTCTCCCATGCCTTCTGCACAACTACCAGACTGTGCCGGGACTTTTGTGAGGGGGCTGCCGAGAGAGGGGCCCTGTCCTAGGCCGAGTAGGGCACCAACTGCAAGGTCTGGAGAACAGAAGAGGTGACATTTGTACAAAAGGATCCGCATCTGCTAAAACAAGGACTGTGGGGCCCATAGTGTCTGCTTCTATGGGTATTTCCTTTAAATTACAAAAGCAATAAATTCCTTTAAAAATACCAGCGTGAGAAGCACCTGTCTGGCTCAGTGGTGGAGTGTGCAAATCTTGATCTCAAGGTCATGAGTTCAAGCCCCATGTTGGGTAGAGCTTAAACTAACAGAAGTAAATTAGGAATAGATAACAATGTATTAAAAAATACCAATGTGAGGGGCACCATGGGGGCTCAGTGGATTAAAGCCTCTACCTTCGGCAGGGTCATGATCTCAGGGTCCTGGGATGGAGCCCCGCATCAGGCTCTCTGCTCAGCAGGGAGCCTGCTTCCCCCCCCCCCCCCCGCCCACTGTCTCTCTGCCTGCCTCTCTGCCTACTTGTGATCTCTGTCAAAAAAAAAAAAAAACTTTTTTAAAAATACCAACATGAGAAAGTAGGGCAAATTTAAACAAGTCAAAAAACCCCACTCACTTGGGACACCTGGGCGGCTCAGCCATTACGCTGCGCAGGTGTCCCCAGAGCTCTTTCTCACATCACTTACAAAAGTAACGTTCAGAGGATTCAAAGGTCGCAGTGTAGAAACCCAAACCATAAATATATCAGAAGGTAATTTAGAAAAACATTCACTTAGAATACTCAGAAGGGAAAGATAGACATATTTGTAGATTAAAAAAAAATTATGTGAAGGGGCGCCTGGGTAGCTCCGTCAGTTAAGCGTCTGCCTCCATTCGGGTCATGGTCCCAGGGTCCTGGGATCGAGTCCCTGCATTGGGCTCTCTGCTCAGGGGGGAGCCTGCTTCCCCTTCTGCTCCCCACCCCTGCTTGTGTGTGTGCGTGTGTGGGTGCATGCCTGTGCACCTACTCTCTCAAATAAATATATCTTTTTTAAAAATTATGGCAAAAGAGATGATAAAACTAGGGACAAACCTCAAAGTGAATTGTGTATTTAAATGTAAAACTAGGAAAAATGTAGAAGGAAATATAAAAGCTCTTCTGGACTAGTGACTGATGAAGCATTCCCAGGACGCCAGAGACAGCGTGCATGAAAGAAATCAGAAAGTTGGGCTTCATCAAATTTTAAAACTTCTGCTCTGTGAAAGGCCATGAAAGGCCAAAAGACAAGCCATGAATAGGAGAAAATGCCTACAAGTGGCCTGTCCACAAAGAACATCTGTAGAAACCGAACCATCCCCCCAGAAAATGGGAAAAGCAGCAGACATTTCACCAAAGAGGAGACGCTCCAATCACTTGCCAGTTAATAAGAAACGCAAACTAAGCCTAAAATTAAAAAAACACCGACATCGCCAAATGCTGGTGGGGATTCGGAGCCACTGGGTCTCCACACGTGGCCTGCAGGAATGGAGCACGGTCCAGACGCTCTGCAAAACCATTCAGCAATTTCTCGAAAACTGAACATACCCGTTGGGACAACTCAGCATTGACCCCAGGGAATGAAGATCTGCGTCCGTACACACACCTGCACGACAGTGTTCTCCCGCCTCACCCTGGAAATGACACGAAGGTCCTTCAACAGGCAAGTAGCTGCTCGCGGGGATGTGCACACGGGGGGCACTCGGGAGCGACAAGAATGAAGTGGCCGACAGGCGCGACAGCCTCCTGAGGTCATCTCCCGTGTGATTCCATTTCTGTCACACTCGTGATGTGACAGAGTCGCAGGGAGGAAGGGGGGCTTGCCGGGGGGAAAGGTTGGAGGTTGGGGGCGCGTAGAGGCTCTTTGGGCCGTGCCCCTGCTCCCCATCCTGACGGAGGCTTCGGTTCCGGGAGCCTCCCCAGGGCATAAAGCGGCGTAAAACCACACACACTCCTTGGTCCGGAGCCTTGCGAGCTGCACGGGGCATCCCGCCGAGGCTGCCGGAGGAGCGGGGTCTGTTCAGGAAGTAGATTAGAGGTCACCGGAGGGAGGCGAGCAGGGCAGGGCGTGCTCGCAGGTGACGGGTTCGGAAGCAGCCGGTGGTGGTGGTTGCACAGCACCGGGAGCGTGACTGATGCTGCCTCCCGGACACTCCGACCTGGCTTAGCGCTTGGCCGGCTCTGGCCGTGGAGCATACCACTCTGGATCTTGGGGTCACGAGTTCAAGCCCCATCTTGGGCGTGGAGCCTACATTAAAAAATGCTTTAGGGAAGCCTTGGTGGCTCATTCGGTTAAGTGTCTGCCTTCAGCTCAGATCATGATCCTGGGGTCCTGGGATCGAGTCCCCCATCAGGCTCCCTGCTCAGTAGGGAATCTGCTGCTCCCCCTGCTTATGCGTGCTGACAAACGAATAAACAAAATCTTAAAAAAATAAAAATAGGGACTCCTGGATGGCTCAGTGGGTTAAAGCCTCTGCCCTCGGCTCAGGTCATGATCTCAGGGTCCTGGGATGGAGCCCCGCATCGGGCTCTTGCTCAGCAGGGAGTCTGCTTCCTCCTCTCTCTCTGCCTGCCTTTCTGTCTACTTGTGATCTCTGTCTGTCAAATAAATAAATAAAATCTTAAAATTTTTTTTTATTTATTTGGCAGAGGGAGAAGCAGGCTCCCCGCTGAGCAGAGCACCTGACGTGGGAGTCGATTCATGACCTGAGCCGAAGGCAGACGCTTCACTGACTGAGCCACCCAGGTGCCCCTCAATAAAGTTCTTTTAAAAAATACCACAGGAGGGGCTCCTGGGTGGTTCAGCCAGTTGAGCACCCTACTCTTGGTTTTGGCTGGGGTCATGATCTCTCGGTGGTTTGACTGAGCCCGGTGTCCGCGTCCAGCATGGAGTCTCCTTCAGACTCTCTCGTCCTCACCTCCCTGCCCCACTGTCTGTACTGCCTTCGGCTCGGTCATGCTCCCAAGGTCCTGGAATCGGGCCCCACAGCAGGCTCCCTGCTTGGCGGGGAGTCCGTTTCTCCCCCTCCCACTCCTTCTTCTTGTGTTTCCTCTCTTGCTGTGTCTCTCACTGTCAAATAAATAAAATATTTAAAAAAAAATTTTACAGCACCTGAGTGGCTCAGTTGGTTAAGTGACGGCCTTCGGCTGAGGTCATGATCCTGGAGTCCCAGGATCAAGTCCCACATCGGGCTCCCTGCTCGGCAGGGAGTCTGCTTCTCCCACTGATACCTCTCATGTTCTCTCTCTCTCTCTCTCTCTCAAATAAATACATAAATAATCGTGGAAAAAACTTTATAAAATTTTTTTTGCCCAATAAAATCTTTCAAAAGAAAATTAAAATAGGGGCATCTGGTGGCTCAGATGGCTAAGTGTCTGCCTTTGGCTCAGGTCATGATCCTGGGGTCCCAGGATCGAACCCCTCGTCAGGCTCCCTGCTCAGTGGGGGGTCTGCTTCTCTCTCTCCCTCTGCCTCTCCCCTTGCTCCTTTCTCTCTATCTCTGTCTCTCAAATGAGTAAATAAAATCTTTAAAAAATAAAATAATACATAGGACCATCCTTGAAGGTTCTTCCAATGGCCAAATTTTGGATCACAATAATCAGAGTAAAATATTCTATTTCTTTGAATAAAATAAGACTCCATGAGGGGCACCTGGCTGGCAAATGACTCTTGATATCAGGGTCATGAGTTCAGCCCCACACTGGTTGTGGAGATTATTTCAATAAATTAACTTTAAAAATAGAAATGAGAATCCATGAGTCTTCACTGACATACACAAGTGAACAAAAAGAGGTAAAGAGAAAGCTTTCTCCTCTACGACAGACAAAACACTAGTGAGTGAAATGTGCATGAGGAATGCACTATTTACGTATTCTCAATGTACTGCCCCATAAAACATTTACTAAAGACAAAGAGAAAAAAGTAATCTAACAGTGAAGACTCCTGGGCAATTCCCCTTAAGTAATCAAAATAAACATCTCCAGTGTGGGGACAAACTGCCCAATAAAAAGCCCTCAGCCTCATTTCCATAGTATTTCTTTTTTTTTCTTTTTTTTTTTAAAGATTTGAGAGAGAGCAGGAGCAGGGGGAAGACAGAGGCAGAGGGAGAACCAGGCCCCCACTGACCAGGCAGCCAAGGGTCTCCGCCCCAGAACCCTGAGACCATGACCAGAGTTGAAGGCAGATGCTTCACCGACTGAGCAGCCCAGGCTCCCCCCTCCTTGGTGTTCCTGCCAACCTGAATCTAACCATGAGGCAACCAGACAAGTACAAGTTGAGCAACATGTTACAAAGGAGCTGGTCAGTGTCCTGCAAGCATCAAGGGCATGAAAGTCAAAGACTGAAGTGTAGCTCTCAGTTGAAGGAGACTGAAAACTTGGCTAAAAGGTCATTATTGGGATAACTGGGGTAACTTGGGAATTTGAGGTGTCTGGGTCAGAGGTATGTGGAAGCTCTTGTTGAAACGTTTTCAACTCTTATGGGCAGCAACTGCGTGTCTGAGCATGTGGTTTCCTTGGAGAGGTGGGCATTTCCTCGGACTTGTCTATCGTCTTCCTCAGTTTCGGGCAAGGGGCTTTCACACAAGGTTCGGCTGGCAGTGAGCCTATGAAGTGCTGGTCGCTCTCACTTGGGGGCAAATCCCGACTCCTGGACCTTATTACCCACTGACTTCAGGGGCGTGCTGTTCCCTCTCAAAGGCTCTGCCAGCCACCATTGTCCCTACAGGCTTTGTTCTAGCCCTTAGAGTGAAACAAAAATAATATCAACCTACTAAGGGGCTTTTAACCTACGCAGAAGTACATAGCATGACCCACGAGGCGAGGAATAGATGAAGGAAAAATCTTAAACTAGAAAAGGTCTCAAATCAATGATCTCAGCCTTTACCTTAAACTAGAAAAAGAACAGCACATTAAACCCACAATAAGCAGGAGAAAGGAAATAGTAAGGTCGATGTGGACATTCATTAAATCATAAAAGAAAACAGAAAACAGAGGAGTCCAACACGATTCTTTACTGAGATCCACACAACGGACCAATCGGCAAGAGAGAGAAGTCCCACAGCGTCGGCATCCGGGAGCACAGGCGACACCACTACAGACGCTACCGACGTTAGGGTGGGGAGGGTGACGAACTCCCTCGCGCCAACGACCTTGACACTTGAGATTAAATGAACCAATGCCTTGAAAAACACGAACTACCGAAAGTCACTCAAGACGGAAGCGGCATCCTGAGTAGGATCTGTGGTCGAAACATCTTTCTAGAAAGAACATTTCGGGCGCGGATGGCTTCCCTGGGCGGCGGACCCGCCCGTCAGGGAAGAAAGGCCGGTTTCACGAAGTCCTCCCGAACACGGAAGAGGAGGGAAGGCTTCCCCCGTCCTCCCGAGAAAACCAGGGCTTTATGTGAAGACCACAGACCGGGACGCAGAGCCTCTGCACGTCAGCAAACCGAGTGCAACAGCGTATTAAATGCAAGCGTCCCCGCGACCGGAAACACCGGCTGCTCTAACCTTACAAAGTCCATGGCAGTCATTCATGACGTCACTCTTCCAGCGACGGGAGCTCTCTCCCCCAGGGTCTGGCCGGCCCGGGGACCCGGGTCACACCGGGGATTCCCGGCTTCCGTCCGCGCGCCTGCCCCGCCCCCGCCCCGCCCCGCCCCCGCTGTGGCTGGGCTCCGGGACCACAATGCCCAGGGCTTCGGCGTGGCCCCGCCTCCGCACGCCGACCCCGCCCCGCGCGCACAGTCGGCAGCCTCTGATTGGCGGCAGCGGCTTCCGCTCCCCTGGTGGGCGGGTTCTCGGCGCCGGCGGCGGCGTGGGTGATCCCGAGGCGCCGGCAGGCATGGGGGAGGCCCGGACTCGCCGCGGAGCGTCGGCTGATGGGCTAGCTCCCGCAGGGTCGCCGATGCCGGAGGCCGGCGTGGAGGCGGAGGTGGCGAAGCTGCTGCCCTTCCTGGCGCCCGCGGCGCGGGCGGACCTGCAGGCGGAGGCGGTGCGGCACGTGCTGGCGCTGACCGGCTCCGGGCCCGGTCGGGCGCTGCTGGCCGGCCAGGCGGCGCTGCTGCGGGCGCTGGTCGAGCTGGCGGCGGCCGCGGCCCCGGCCCCGGCCCGCGACGCCGCTCGTGCGCTCGTCAACCTGGCTGCCGAGCCCGGCCTACACGGTCCGCTCCTGGAGGCCGAGCCCGCGCTGCCTGCCCGCCTGCTGGGCCGCGCGTTGGACCCAGAGTGGCCCTGGGCCGAGGAGGCGGCCGCCGTGCTGGCCAACCTCAGCCGCGAGCCGGCGCCGTGTGACGCGCTGATGGCCGCGCTGGCGGCTGAGGAGCCGGGAGGGCCAGGCCTGGAGCGGCTGGTGCACGCGCTGTGCACGCCCGACTACAACCCCCGGGCGCCCCTGCATTACCTGGGGCCGGTGCTCTCCAACCTCAGCCAGCGTCCCGCGGCGCGGGCGTTCCTGCTGGACCGCGAGAGGTGAAGCCCGGGGCGCCCGCGGGGAGGGGGTGCGAGTGAACGGGGACGGCACTGAGTGGTCCCTCCCCCCAGGTGCGTGGTCCAGCGGCTGCTGCCCCTTGCCCAATTCCCAGACTCCTCGGTGCGCAGGGGCGGGGTGGTGGGGACTCTCCGAAACTGCTGCTTCGAGCATCGTGAGTGGTGATGGGGGTGGAGGGGTTGCGGTTGGGGGGTGGGCTGGGGCAAAGAGACCACTTTGGACCCCCCCCCCCAGACTGGCTCCCATTTCTGTCTTCCTCTCAGGACACCACGAGTGGTTGCTTGGGCCCCAGGTGGACATTCTCCCCTTCTTGCTGCTGCCCTTGGCTGGGCCTGAGGACTTCTCTGAGGAGGAGATGGAGCGTGAGTGGCTTTGGTGGAGCCTCAGGGGTGGCTGGGCAGTGGGGGGAGGGCCCTAGGGGTTAGGTAGGCCACAGATCAGGACCCTTCCTGAAACCTTCCAGCGGGAAGATGCTGAGCACAGACGGGACTGACAAAGGCAGGGTCCAGCTGTGCAGTGCAGGCAGCAGCAATCCCCACACCCACCTCTAGGGCTGCCAGTGGACCTGCAGTACCTGCCCCCAGACAAGCAGCGGGAGCCCGATGCTGACATCCGCAAGATGCTGGTGGAGGCCGTCATGCTGGTGAGCAGGGGTCCTGTGCCAGTGCCACCCCCCAGTATCCCCACGCCTCAACCTCTGTGTGTCCTCTGCCCTGTTGCAGCTGACAGCCACGGCCGCTGGACGCCAGCAGGTGAGGCGCCAGGGAGCCTACCTGATCCTGCGTGAGCTACACAGCTGGGAGCCGGAGCCCGACGTGCAGGGGGCTTGTGAGAAACTCATTCAGGTGGGCGCAGCATGTGTGGAGAACAGGCATGGATGTCTGGGGGGGGGCGGCTGCTCACCTCCCTCCCCCGCCGGCAGGTGCTCATTGGGGATGAGCCAGAGCCGGGCATGGAAAACCTGCTGGAGGTACAGGTGCCTGAGGATGTGGAGAGGCGGCTGCAGCAGCTGGACCACCAGGAGCGGGAGCAGCACACCCGGGGGCAGCCAGAGGAGCCAGCCCCGGAACCACAAGCAGAGGGGGCTACACCCACCTGAGGCCCTGGCTCCCCACCCCCAGCTCCAGGCCCACCTTGGCCAGCCCATCCGTCCAGGCCTTCCAGACCAGGTCTTCCTGCAGCCACCTGCAGGCCTCCGGGTCTCCTTGCTCAGAGCGCTGTTCCCTGCTGAAAGGCGTAGCTACACTTAACGCTCAGGGTGGGGCGTCTGGGACGAATGTGCGGTAAACGTGGGGGGTCAGGGCGCTTCATGCCCCGTTGCTTCCTGCAACACAGGTTGTTCAGACCAGCGCTGGTCAGACTGAGCTAGTCAGGCTCTGTGACTCTCAGGCACTTCCAGGAGACAGCCTCCCGGGCTGGGCAGAAACCAGTACAAGCCTGAGCAACCCCTGAGGGCACTACAGAGGGCGGGGCATCCAGGGCCTTTTGCTGCCAGTCCCACCCCGCACCTTCCATTCTGGGTCCTTAGCTAGCCCTGCCTGAGATCCAGCCTCAGAGGACTGACATCTTGTGACTGTCACCAGCCGCAGTCTGTCCTGGGATCTCCTAAGGCTGCAGCCCCTGGTTTGTCATTGGAGCACTTGCTGGCTGCTGTCTGCCTCCTCTCCACCATCCTGCTCCGCCTGTGCTCCGAGACTGCCCTCAGCCCCTTGCTAGTTTGTCCAGCCCAGAACTGATGTGACAAGCTACGTCTGCATTAACTACGCTCTAGCCGTGGTCAGTTTCCTTGACTTGCACGGCCCCTTGCCTCCCCGGTGCACCTTTAGCCTCGCTCTTTGCCCAGCCTTTTTCCTCAGCGCCCTCTGTCTCCTTGGAGCCCCACTGGGTCCAAGAAACTTGTTTTCCCCCAGCTCCTTGTGTGGGCTTCTGTGTTCTGCAGCTGCCAAGCCTGGTAGGCTGTCCACATGGCCCTCCCCGTGCCCTGCTCCCTTCCTGTCACCGTCTCTGGGGTAGGACTCCTCTGCACTCTGGCACAGGAGTGCAGCCTGACGCCCTGAGTGTTCCAGCCCCCTCTCTCCACGTGCCCGCAGTCCTGTCACTGCCTCCAGAGCTGGAGGTCCACTTCAGTTCCTCCCATCAAGCCTGGGTGCATCACAGAAACAAGGGGTCTCTTTCCTCTCTGGTACCCCCTGTATTTTTCTCCTCCTCCCTATTAAAGCTGTGATGTGGAGGCGTGTGGACTCGTGGACTCGTGTTCTCCCCGGCTGGGGAGCACTACCGGCTTCCCCGTGGCTGGCTGCCCCTTCCTGCACTGACACGCCAGCGTCTCCTCCATAAAATAAATGCTTTATCTGGCCTCGCCTGGGCCTACCCATCCTGGGGTGCCCAGGCAGTGCTCAGGCGTGGTCCTGACGGCAAACGTGGAGCTCAGGGATAGTGGCTACCCGGAGGCGCCCACCCACAGGCTGGCTACCATCATGCTCCGGAGCTCCCGCTGGGCAGATCCTGCAACTCTTCTTGGGTCTCCCTCTGGGGGCTCAGGCGTCAGGCCAGAAGCATTCCTCCGGTGAGTCCCCCTGTGCTGGGGGCGCCGGAGCTGCAGGAGTGGCCTTGGACGCTCTGAATCTCCGCCAGGCTCCGTGGGATGCAGGGTTGCGGGCAGCTGTGACTTGGCTGGCTTCACTGCAACCGACAGCCGAGGGGAATCTAGGGGCGCTGAGTGGCAGAGCCCCCGCCCACCCCGCTGGGGCCCCGCCCACCTGGCGACGAGCGGAGCATGGTGCAGAAGAGCGCATGCGTGGTGGGCAGCATCCAGCAGTGGGTGGCCACCTGTTGCAGGTCCAGGCGTGCGCGCGGCCTTAGCTGTAGCAGGCCCCGGATCAGGTCCTGGCATTCTGTGGGCAAGGGCTCGCAACTGTGGCCTCCCGCTGCCCACTCTCTTGCCCGTGCCCATGGCTGTCAGCAGTGCTGGGCAGTTTGGAGGATGTATCCCATGCAGTCACCCGAACGCGCGCAGAGAGTCCGTGCTTCTCCAATCAGGAGATGGAGGCACCGAGAGGGAAGGAGGTGTGCCCTGGGCCGGTGCAGAGCTCAGAGCCCCGGGACAGTTGCTTTCCAGACGAGGAGACTGAGTCTGTGCCACCCCCAGCCCCGCAGCCCTCTCACCTCTGTGCTGCCGTCCACTTACCGCCCGGACTGGGGGTGGGAAGCCAGCTCAGCCCCCATGCCCCCGCCACTCCCCTCACTAGGTATAATGACCCGTCTCCGGACCCAGTCTCCCCCTAGGATTTTATCTGAGAGAGCATGAGCAGGAGGAGGGGCAGCGGGAGAAGCAGGCCCCCCACCGAGCGGGGAGCCCAATGCGGGACTCAATCCCAGGACCCCAGGATCGTGACCTGAGCCAAAGGCAGACGCCACAGCGAGGGAGCCCCCAGGCGCCCCTGGACCCAGAAGTCTCTTGCCAGGACTTGGGAGGGACCCGTGCTCTGGCTCACCTGGGGACACGCCCGGCCTGAAGGCAGGGCCTCGGCGCATGAGGTGCAACACGCGGCGTGGCCGATGCTCCCTGAAGGGCAGCTTCCCGGACACCATGGCATAGAGGATGATACCCCTGGGGACATGGGCGGCTTAGGGCCTGCCCCCTCCCGCCCTCCCACGGTCCTGCTTGTGCCGGGGGCCACTCACAGGCTCCACAGGTCGGCCGGCTCCCCGTGGTACTTCTTACTCATGAGGATCTCGGGGGCCGCGTAAGCCACAGAGCCGCAGAAGGTGCTCAGCAGCGAGTCCTTGAGGCCCGAGCGGTTGGCGAAGCCAAAGTCTGTGGGGGCGTGTGGGGCGGGGGGGCGGGCAGGAGAGGAAGGGACGTTGGGCTCGGTAGAGGGGGCTGTGGGGCAGACGCAGAGTGGGTGCGTGTCCGAAGCACAGGTGGGGGCCAGCGTGGGGCTGGGCCTCCTGGGTGGGTCAAAGGTCAAGGTAGATTGGGGTCAAGTCTGAAGCGGGCGGGGCGCCTGGGCGGCTCAGTCAGCTGAGCAGCCCACTCTTGGTTTCGGCTGGGGTCACGATCTCAGGATCCTGGGATGGAGCCCAGGGTCTGCATCCGGCTTCATGCTCAGCCCGGAGCCTGCTTCAGGATTCGCCCTCTCCCTCTGGCCCTCCTCTCTCTCTCTCTCTCAAATAAATAAACGGGTCTTTCAAGCCACAAAAATTGAAAAAAGCCTGAAGCAGTCGAGAGTAGAGGCTGGAGTCCTGGCCGGGACAGCGGCTGAGCGTGGGCGGACCTCCCGGAGAAGCTAAAGGCTGGGGCCGTGAGTCAGGGTGGGTTAGGGCAGGGGTGGGGCCGGGCCACAGGCTCACCGGTCAGCTTTAGGAGGCCCTGGTCGTCCAGCAGGATGTTCTCACACTTGAGATCCCTGCATAGGGAAGGGGAAGCAGGGCTGGTCCTGGGCTCGTTGGGCCTCTCCATGCGGGGGGTCAGGGGAGACAGGTGGTGAGGGCACCCCCTCACCTGTGCACGATGCCAGAGCTGTGGCAGTGGGCCACGGCACTGACCAGCTGCCAGAACAGCCCACGGGCCTCCTCCTCTTCCAGCCCTGGGTGGCAGCGGTGGCCCGACATGGCGTTGATGTGCTCCAGCAAGTCCCCGCGGGCTGCCAACTCCAGCACCAAGTAGGAGCGCTGGCTGTTGTGGTAGGTCTCATAGAGCTGCACCTGCCAGAACCCGTCCCCAGCCTGCCATCACCCAAGGAGGCCTTGTCCAGGGCACTGGAGCAGGGGCTCAGGGTGGGGCTGGGCCCCAAGCATCAGGGTCCCTGGTGGGAAAGGGGGTGCTCCTGGGCAGGGTGGGCACGGGCCGTGTCGGGGTCTCTGCCTACCACATTCAGGTGCTTGTAGGTAGCATTGAGGGATGATATCTCACGGGGCAGGAACTTCTGGGAGAACTCCACAGGGGCCTTAGCCGTGGAGATGATCTTGATAGCCACCTGCAGGGGTGGAGGGTGGCCCTTGTGTGTAGGCCACAGCCCCGGAACGGACACGGAAACAGGCCCCATGTCCTTGGTGCACACTGCTGAGCTTGACTGGCGCGAGGCTGGGAAGCAGAATCCCTGGGGGTCTAGAGAGACCTTCCCCTTCTCTCCTGGCTCTGATATGCTCCAGGGGTTCTGGAGCTGGGACCAGCTTGCAGGTCCTTGGGAGGACACCAGAGCAGGAGGGAGCTGGCACAGCAGGGAGGTGCCTCAGTGGGGCCTGGGGCATGGGGACCGCGGGGGCTGGCCTGCCGTCTGCACCCATGGGAGGAGATGGGCCTGCCTCACCATGGCATGGTGCTTGCCTCGCAGGTCGGAGGCCAGCTTGGGGTTGTGCCGCATGCGCTCATGTGTGGCGTAGGCCAGGTAGACTTTGGAGAAGGCCCCAGAGCCAATCTTCCTGGAAGACAGCAGGTAGCCATTGTCCCTGCATTCGCGTACCTGTTCCATGAAGTTTTGTTGGTCCAGCTTTCGCTGGGCACTGCCCTTCATGGAGGGCGGGGTGCCACGGGAGGGGGCGAGGCCTTGGGTGGGAGGAGCAGGGGGCGGGGCAGAGGCCTGACTGGGATTAGAAGGGTAGGGCAACAGGGCCGAGGAGGCTGCTGGGCCCTGGGGCTCTCAAGGCTGCACCCCTGTTTCTGAAGTCTTTCTGGGACTGGGGCAGAGGCAGGGGAGTGACCAGGGCTGAGAGCTCGGAGTGGGAAGTGAAGGCAGCCGTGGACTAGTGTGGGTCAAGGCAGGCTCTGGGAAAGGAGGGGCAGATTCCAGAACGGAGGTTCTAGAGCTGCTCTTGCATTGTGCCCTCAAAGAGGGGTGTTCTGTCCCCCAGGGCCTGCCTTCTCTGAGAACGTCTTGCTGGAACTATCCTCATCCTGCATGGGGCCCGTTCCTTGTGGCGTGAGAATCCCCAAGGCAGTGTGAGGCCTTATGTGGCTAGTCACAAAAGACCCGTCAAGAAGTGTGTGGGGAGGGTTGGCGAGGGCAGGCAGGGATTCTAAGCAGACAGAGAAGGGGAAGGAAACCCAGCGTGCGCTGGCGCGTGCCCCTCTTCCTTTGCGAGTGTAGTGTGGAGGCCGCCAGGTCCGCTGACCCTGGCCTTGCCCCCAGAGCTCTCCTCAGACTGACGGACCATCTCCAAGGCAAGCAAGGGTCTCCAGTCTGGGCTCTAGGAGAGGAAAGCCAACACGACCCCTGACTTCTGGCCTGCAGAGCCTTCTGGAGGCACTGTTGCCACAGGGAGTAGCAGACGACGTTAATGAGCATCTACCGTGTGGCTGGCGCGGTGCTAGGCTGCACGGAGTGGCCACACCCCCTCAGTCCCTGCCTCCCGGCTACGGACCACATCTGACACAGCCATCCCGCAGTAAGGCATTCTCATCCAGGATCGCAAACCACAGCCAAGTTCTACGGGTGAGAATTTGGCCCATCGAGGTGCACAGATGTGGTCTCTCCGCTCCAAGCTAACCGGCTTGGTGGCTGCTGGGCTGCTGTCATGCAGGTGTCCTGGGAGGGCCTGGCTCTTGGTGGAGAATTGTGACTGTCTGTGGCCCTGGCTTGTCCCTGTGGGGATCTGCAGTGGTCATGGTGTGCCTGTGGCGGTGAAGGCCTGGGAATGGTCTGGTAGGACAGATACGTTCTCCTAGTCCTGCTGGGTGAGAGGGGGGTGAGCTGCTTTAGAGCAAGGTTTGTGTCATGTGTTCCCTCGCTCACCCACTGTCCTTGCTAGTCAAACTGCCTGGGATTTAGAAAATATGGACAGACTTTCTGCGGTGCTGATGTGCAGGTTGGGTTAGAGAAACCTCTGGATTTCAAGCAGAGGGGTTATTACTCCGGTGTTAGGGGGCTGGCGCAGTGAAAGGGAAGATGGTGTGGGTCCGGCCAGAGGTGTGTGTGCCTCCGCACTGCTGCTGGGGAGCCTGAGAACCGTGTTGGCTGTCACCTTCCTAGCTCCCACCAGTGCCAAAACAGAACAGGAAGCCACTGAGAATCGTGTGGAGACATGCAGGACCCAGAACGGTCACCAGCTCTGCGCACCCTCCCTTTGCAGAGTCTTTCATGACCTCCTCCTCCACTGCCATTATTAGATGCATTGAGCCCCATCGTGTGCGGGGCTTCGTGCCGAGCACTTGGAAGCAAATCACACACATGGGCCTTTCTCTCCTAGAGCTCACAGACAGGAGACGGGCATCAATAGTGTAATAAAATGACAGCTGTGATGTTTGGTGGAGCAGTTTGTGCCCTTGGGGAGTGAAGTCTGGCTAAGGCTGGGGACGGGACAGAGCCAGCAGGGCTGCTGCGCACTGGCCATGTCTGGAGGCAGGGCTTGGGGCAGGAAAGTGAATCCTTCAGATGGGACCTTTGAAAAGGCCTGCCTCCTGCCCTAGCAACTTCTGCATGCTGTGTGAGGGGCCTGGGGGGTGGTTGGGGCTCTTCCCAAGGGACCAGGCCCCATCTGCAGAGCATCTCACCGTCAGCCTTCTGTCCCTGTCTTCTGGGCTCCATCCCTGCAACAGAAAAAGGGCTGAACCCCTTTCCTCTTGGGGATGGGAATGTCCCTCCCCTGCACTGTGCAGCTTCCACCCTGCCCCAGTGTGTGCCCAGGGCCGCACGCTGCACCCTCCAGCCATCAGCCACAGCTCGCTGCAAGTTGAAGATGCGGGCTAGGCCTGGACGTAAGGCTGCCGACCACTTCCTTCTCAGAGGGCCCTTCTCGCTTCCTGAGCTGCGGCGATGCCCACCTTTTTCTCCGTCTGCAAACGTGCCCAGATGACTTCAGCCTGCGAGGCTGTGCCCGAGCCGGGCCTGGTGCAGATCGCAGCCCCCCGCCCGCCGCTTCCCTCGGAGTCCGATCCTCCTCCTCCGTCCCCCGGCGGCGCCACTTGGCAGCGCTTCGCGTGTCTTACTGTTGCCTGTTCCGCGCCGTCTGCAGCGCCCCGGCTCATCCCGATCCCCGGTCGGCCCACGGAACTCGTCTCTGCTCGCTCGGGGGTCGGCGGCCGCAGGGCCTCCGGGGGTTGGCCGGGAGCGCCGCGTGTGCGTTCCGGCGTGAGCGGTAGCGGAGCGGGAGAGGGCCCGCGTGTGTCCAGGTCGCGCCCACCGGGCGTGGGTCCCTGGACAGGCGCGTGTTTGCGAGGGGCCTGGCTCTCAGCGCAGTGGCGCGCCGAGCCCGCGAGGCCGATGCGCTCCTGCGTGCGGCGCGGGGTCCGCGCGCCCGCTTCCCCGCCAGGTCAGTGTCGGAGGCGGACAGGAGCAGACAGGCGGAGAGGGCCGGGCGCCGCGCGGGAAAGCGGGACGTGCACGCCCCGCGCCTGCGCACTGACCGGCCGCGTTCCTTACGGCCGGCGGGGAGGCCGTGCTCGCGCGCAACGGTCGGGAGTCGAGGTATCCTGACGGCCGGGGGGCGGGGCCGAGCGTGAGGCGGAGTTTGCGCACTCCCGCTCGCAGGGGCCCCGGGGGCGGGGTGGAGAGAGGGACAGCGGGAGAGGGACGCGTCTCCGGCCAATGAGCGCGGAGATGGCCTGGGGGCGGGGCCGGGCTGCCGCGCGCCGAGCCGCGGTTGGCGGAGGGTGGCGGGGGCGGGCTCGGCGTGCGACCCCGCCCAGCACTCCGGGCCGGGCAGGCTGGGAGGGCGGCGCCCGGGCCGGGCCGGCATCTCCTCAGGTGGCGCGGCGCCCGGGGACCGGCGGCGCTCGCTCGGAGAGGCGTGCCTCGGGGGAGCCGCGGCCGGAGAGTCCGGGGTCCGCGCCGTCGGCCGGGGCCTCGTGGGAAGCCGCGTCGGGAGGCGCCTCCCCAAGGTCAGCGGGCGAGCGCGAGGAGGGTCCTGGGCGTCGCGGGGCCGAGCCCGCCCCTCGGCCGGGGCCCAGGTGCGCCCGGCGCGGCCCAGGAGCCGGCGCCGCAGCCCGGAAGAGGCCCGGGAGCCGGCCGCGCCCCCTCGGCCCCACGCCGGCGCGGGCTGCGGGGGCCTGGGGCGCGCCCCGGGCACGGCGGACTGTCCTCTAGGGGAAGCGGAGCCTGAACTCGGAGACGCCCCTTCCCGTTCGCTCGCGGGCGTCGGGGGAGGCGGTCCGGACGCCGCGGGGACTGCTGGGCGCAGCGGCGGGTCGTGAACCGGCAGGTCAGGGCGAGGGCCCGGTGCTGCTGGGCCAGGCCGGCCCGCGGGCCCCGGCTCGGAGGCCCGGGTGTCGCGGCCGCCGGCTTCCTGCAGCGCCGGCACAGCGGCCGTGCGGCGCCAGGGCCGCAGGCCAGGGCTCCGTTCGCGGCCGCGCGCGTGCAGCCCTTCCGCTTTGCCGGCCCGGTGGAGGGGGGCGCGGGGCTGGCCGGCTCGAGAGCCGTGAAGTGGGTCGGAGGGGTGGGGTGGGGGCAGCGGGTCTGGTGGGGGAACCGGAGGACTGGCCTTGCCTGGCCGGCTGGGGCGGGGAGCCGGGGGGGTTGGGCTTGGGGTTGGGGTGGAGGCCGGCGCTGCGGGCACAGTCTTGGAGGCCGGGACCACTTCTGGAAGGGATGGTGGTGGGGGTGGAGAGGTGGGTCAGGTGTGGGGAGGGAGACGCAGGAGCGGGACGGGTGATGCTGGTTCCTGACCCGACCCTGCGTGCGCGGTGATGCAGGAAAGAGCAGGTGTGTTGGGGCCGGGAGAGGTCGGGTGAGGCTGGAGCTGTTGGGTTTGAGGGGTCCGGATGGAGAGACCCAGCGGGCACTGGGCCCCGGGAGACCCATGTGGGAATGGTCAGTTGCGGGACCCTCCAGCAGTGGCTTGATGCTGGCGCGGCTGCATCTCACGCCTGTAGTTCTGGCGCCCAAGGGGTCTGGGGATGCTGCTGTCAGCAGGGTCTTGACATCCAGGCCTCAGGCTCTTGTGGTTCAAGTGAGCAGGTGTCTCTGGTCTCTCTGTGGTGTCGGAGTGGAATGACCTGAGTTGAGCTCCCTGGGTTACCTTGAAACCAATATTCAGGCTGCCTTGCTGGGACCTGCGTCTGGCTGTTTCTCACTGCCCAGGGCTGGTTGCCGCCTCCCGAGGGACAGCCGTAGATCAGAGGTGGAAACTGGGGGGCTCATGCCTGCCTGCGCTCCCCGCTAGTGCCATGTGCAGACACGGTGTCTGCACTGAGGCCAGGTAAGCAGTCCGGTCGCGGCGAGCGTGTGACCAGCCGCTGCAGACCTCGTGCGCCTCTTCCGTGAGCTGAATCATTCCGTCTCCTGGAGGTAGGTCCCAGAGAGCCCCTGTGGCTCTTGTGGGCGCCTGGCCAGTGCTCAGGGCATACTGGCCCCGGAGTTACGAGAACTGGGATTTCTTCACTGAGCTGGAGGGCCACGTGGCTCTGGGGGTTTCCGTGTGAACCCAGTGACGCAGCTTGGGACGGCTTGGGTTGAGAAATAGTGTTCCCGAGGGACGGTGAGCAATGGACTGTTGAACTGCCTTCCCCAGATCCTCAGCCCAGATTCTTGTGGGTGACTCTGGAAGTGGATTCTTCTCTGGCTCCGGTGCCGGAAGAGAGGGTCCTGGGGCCTGCTGCAGGGCTGGGTCATTCCCGTGACCCCACACGGTGGCCTGACCCTCAGACAGGCACGTGGCTTCCTCTGGGCAGTGGTGTCCGTGGCCTCCTCACCTCCCATGTCTCCTCCTGACCCACCTTGGGTTTGGAGCAGCTGGCCCAGCACCTCTGTTAGCCTCTGCCATGTCGCGTGGCAGCCCTGATACACGTGGGTGTCCTTCAAGCCAAGGGCTTGGACTCCGCGGGCTCAGACGGCGCCTGGTCGGCTTCCTAGGTGTGGTGGAGCGCCTGTCCAGGTGAGTGAGGAGGAAGCTGCTGCTTCCCTCGGCTCCGATGTGTAGGATGCAGGGAGGGAGCCCCCCTCGACCGCGCCTTGGACCTGTGCTGGTCTGCGCCACAGCACGGGCGGGGAGTGGAGCCTGGGGGAGCCGGTCCTGGGCCGTCCTGCTGTGCCAGTAACAGCCACTGACGAGCAGTGGGTTCCTCTCCAACCTGCTGGGCTCTGTGTGCTAGACCAGACGGAGCCTCTGAGGTGCTGGCCGGGCAGTCCGTACTCGGCACACGCTTCCTGCAAGATGCAGGGCGCCTTCGGGGCCCAGACCCTTCCTTGTCCCGGCACCCTCTTCCCCCACGGGGCGTTCATCCCGGTTTGCCTCCAGCGACCTGCTCACGTTGGCTTGTCTCCGCAGAGAGCAGTCTGTGCTGTGTCCGCGTGTCCCGCGTCACACACAGGTCACCTGGCCTGCGGCCGTGGTGCTGACAGGACCTCTCCCGCTGGCCTTGTTTGGCCACGCGCTTCACTTTTCCACCGGGCGGTCGAGCTCTAGACTCTGCAAGCTCCGCTCCCTGCCACGCTCCCGTGCTTGTGCTCGCGTGAGGGTTTCAAAACGGGGGTCATCCCGTCACGGGTGTGACTGTTTGGGCCGGTGGCAGGTGCCCCACAGGCTCTGCTGGCCCTCACCCCCGGGACGACCGCCGCTGCCCGCCGGGCTTGCCGTGTGCCAGGCTCCCGCCGTGCAACCTCGTGTGTGTGTGACAAGTGATTTGTGCTGTTTTGTCGCTTATTGACCTTCTGCTCTGGTGGTCGGACCAGGTGTGTGAGCACGTACGGTTGTGCACAGAGGTGTAACTGTGCACACAGTTGTCAAATTTTGACTCAGAAACTTGACTTTTTTTTTGATAGTCAAACTGAACAGTGTTTGTTAATGTGTCTGGGTTTTTGTGTCTGGCGAAGCACGTCCTTTCCTAATTTAAGACTATAGAAGGTTTACGTGTGCTTCCTACTTGGACTTTAACATTTCATCTTTCTTTTTTTTTCTTTTTAAAGATTTTATTTATTTATTTGACAGACAGAGATCACAAGTAGGCAGAGAGGCAGGCAGAGAGAGAGGGAGAAGCAGACTCCCCGCTGAGCAGGGAGCCTGATGCGGGGCTCGATCCCAGGACCCTGAGATCATGACCTGAGCTGAAGGCAGAGGCTTTAACCTACGGAGCTATTCAGGCACCCCACATTTCATCTTTCCATTTAACTCTTATGTGCATCTGTGCATCGTGTTGGGATAAGGAGAGGTGTGGGGAGGCTAGTGTTTTCCCTGAGTGTTTAATTTGCTGTTTCAACACTATTGATTAATCGGCCTGTATGATTTAAAACTTCGTCTTTCTTGCGTAATGTTTTCTTCCTTGTTGGTGTTCATTTCTGGAATTTTTATATAGTTCCATTGATTTAATACACTTTAACATAATATAGGACAAATCCTCCTCTTCATATACTTTTTAAAAATTTAACTGGATGTTCTTTTTTTTTTTTAATTGGCTATTCTTGTACATTAATTCTTCTATATGAATTTTGGACCATTTTATCAAATACCCTCCAATATCCTGTCTCGTATATTTGTAGATTCAGGAAAATTGAGCTCTATAATATTGAATCATATGGGAGGATTTTGATTCTATTCCCTCCATGAACAGTTTTTGGTTTTTTTAAAGATTTATTTATTTTAGAGAGAGTGAGCAAGTAAGTGGGGTTGGAGGAGGGGCAGAGGGTGAGAATCTTACAGCGGACTCCCCACTGAGCTTGGAGCTTGATTCCAGAACCCACGAGACCATGACGTAAGCCAATACCAAAGTTGGCACTCAACTGACTGAGCCACCCAAAACCGGGCAAAGACCCCATCAAAAAGGAGAATTTCAGACCAATACCTTGATGGATACGGCTGCCAAGATTCTCAGCAAGATCCTAGCTAGGATCCAACAGTACATTAAAAGGGTTATCTGTCATGACCAAGTGGGATTTGTCCCTGGGATGCAAGGGTGGTTTAATATTGCAAATCAATCAATGTGATAGAACCCATAAATAAAGACAAGAACTGCATGGTCCTCTCAATTGATGCAGAAAAAACATTCGACAAAGTACAGCATCCATTCCTGATTAAAACTCTTCAGAGTATAGGGATAGAGGGAAGATTCCTCAACTTCATAACATCCATCTATGAAAAACCCACAGCGAATATCATTCTCAATGGGGAAAACGTGAGATCCTTTCCACTGAGATCAGGAACACGACAAGGGTGCCTACTCTTGCCAGTGTTGTTGCTCATAGTACTAGAAGTCCTGGCAACAGCAGTCAGACAACAGAGAGAAATAGAAGGTACTCAAATTGGCAAAGAAAAGTCAAATGCTCTCTCTTTGCAGATGACATGATAATCTATGTGGAAAACTCATAAGACTCCACGCCCAAACTACTAGAACTCATACTGCCGTTCAGTAATATGGCAGGATACGAAGTCAATGTACAGAAATCAGCTGCTTTCTTATACACTAACAATGAAACTGTAGAAAGAGAAATTAGAGAATTGATTCCCTTTACAGCAGCACCAAGAATGACAAAATAATTTGGAATAAACCTAACTAAAGAGGTAAAGGATCTGTACTCGGGGAACTACAGAACACTCATGAAAGAAATTGAAGAAGACACAAGAAAATGGAAGACCATTCCATGCTCATAGATTGGAAGAATAAACATTGTTAAGATGTCTATGCTGCCCAGAGCTATCTACACTTTCAGTGCCATCCCAATCAAAATACCAACGGCATTTTTCAAAATGTTGGAACAAACAATCCTAAAATTTGTATGGAACCGGCAAAGACCCTGAATCACCAAGGAAATGTTAAAAAAGAAAAACAAAATTGGGCGCATCATGTTGCCTGATTTCAAGCTATATTACAAAGCTGTGATCACCAAGACAGCAAGGTACTGGCACAAAAACAGACACATAGACCAGTGGAACAGAGTAGAGAACCCAGATATGGACCCTCAACTCTTATGGTCAAATAATCTTTGACAAAGCAGGAAAAAATAGCCAATGGAAGAAAGTCAATCTCTTCAATAAACGGTTCTGGGAAAATTGGACAGCTATATACAGAAGAATGAAACTTGACCATTCTCTTACACCAGACACAAAGGTTAACTGAATGGTTGGGAGATCTCAACGTGAGGTAGGAATCCTAGAGGAGAACCTAGGCAGTAACCTCCTTGACATTGGCCACGGCAACTTCTTTCAGGACATATCTCCAAAGGCAAAGGAAACAAAAGCAAAAAAGGAGTTTTGGGACTTCATCAAGATAAAAACCTTCTATACAGCAAAGGAAACAGTCAACAAAACAAAAAGACAACCCACAGAATGGGAGAAGATATTCACAAATGACACTACCGACAAAGGGCTGATAGCCAAGATCTATAAAGAGCTCCTCAAACTCAACACCCAAAAAACAGATAATCATGTCAGAAAATGGGCAGAAGACATGAACAGACACTTCCCCAAAGAAGACATACAAATGGCTAACAGACACATGAAAAAGTGTTTATCGTCATTAACCATCAGGAAAATTCAAATCAAAACCACATTGAGGTACCACCTTACACCAGTTAGAATGGGGTGGGAAATGGGTGAGCCGGGTGGTGGGCATTAAGGAGGGCATGGACTTTGGGGAGCACTGGGTGTTATATGCAAACAATGAATCATCAGCAAAAACTCTTGAAGGTACTGTATGGTGATTAACATAACACAATAAAAAAAATAATAAAAAAATTTAAAATAAGGGCGCCTGGGTGGCTCAGTGGGTTAAAGCCTCTGCCTTTGGCTCAGGTCAATGATCCCAGGGTTCTGGGATCGAGCCCCACATTGGGCTTTCTGCTCAGCAGGGAGCCTGCTTCCTCCTCTCTCTCTGCCTGCCTCTCTGCCTGCTTGTGATCTCTGTCTGTCAAATGAATAAATAAAATAATTAAAAAAAATTTTTTTAAGTAAGATTTATTTTAAAGTGAGCGAGCAAGTGAGTGGGGGGAGGGGCAGAGGGTGAGACTCTTACACCATCTCCCTACTCAGCTTGGAGCTTGATCCCAGGACCCATGAGATTATGATCTGACCCAAAACCAAAGTTGGACGCTCAACTGACCGAGCTACCCAGGTGCCCCTGAACAGGTTTTTTTTTTTTTTTTAATTTAAAAAAAAAAATTTATTTATTTATTTGACAGAGATCACAAGTAGGCAGAGAGGCAGGCAGAGAGAGAGAGGGGGAAGCAGGCTCCCCGCCAAGCAGAATGCCCCATGCGGGGCTCCATCCCAGGACTCTGGGATCATGACCCAAGCTGAAGGCAGAGGCTTTAACCCACTGAGCCACCCAGGCGCCCCCTGAACAGGTTTTTTAAAAATGCTGTGCACACTGAGGATGAAAATCAAAACGTTTTCCCTTGCTCTTGGTGCACTGGAAATGGCAGGGAGACTGGAGCCTACAACTGGTTATATTTCGCACTGACCCCATATACATCACGTGAACAAAGGGTTGTAGGAATATCGGCTCACTTGCTGGAAGGTTGGGCATGTCCTGGGTGAGGTGTGGGAACGGGAATGGGCTGTTGAGTGAGTGGGAGTCCCCAGTCAGAGAGCCTGGACACGGCATGCTTGCAGAGGACAGGCAGAAGCGAGGTGCTGAGAGTCCAACCCAGGCCTGGGGTTTCCGGGTGGCCAGGACACCTAGAATGTAAAGGGCTGAGAGAGAAGCGGCAAGGGCTTCATGTGTAGGCTGACCCAGCCCGCGTGGGAGGTGTTGGGTGCTTCGGGCAGCAGGAGGATGGGTAAGCAGTGGTGTGGCATCGTGCTAGGATCAGTGTTGGCAAAAATCCTCACGCTGAGCATGGAGGAGGCAGGGAAGGGGGAGTGGCCGAGGCGGGATGGCCAAGTGAGCGGGTCCTCAGGAATAGGACCCCTGCAGGGGAGTAGGGCATCTGCTGGCTTGTGTGAGGGCAGAAGTAGGGAAAGGAGAGCACTGGGGAGAGCACTGATGCATTTTACCGTGTGCCTTGTTGCTGAGCGGTGTGCCTTGGTGCCATTAATTTCATTCCCTGAGCAGTATATCCAAAGAGAGGAAGTTTTTTGGGGGGCCTGGGTGGCTCAGTCGGTTAAGCCTCCCTCCAGCTCTTGGTTTTGGCCCAGGGTCTTGGGATTGAGCTGAAAATCTGCTTCTCTTCTCGCTCTTCGTCTGTCCCTCCCCTGGCATGTGCTCTCTCTCTGTCTCTAAAATAAAAGAATAAGCATATTTAAAAAAATATTTTATTTTTTTATTTGACAGAGAGACAGTGAGAGAACACAAGCAGGGAAGTGGGACAGGGAGAAACAGACTCCCTCCGAGCGGGAGCCCGATGCGGGGCTCGATCCCAGGACCCTGGGATCATGACCTGAGCCAAAGGCAGAGGCTTAACAACTGAGCTACCCAGCACCCCCCCCCCGACTTTTTTTTTTTCTTTTAAGAGAGATAGAGATAGAGCACACACAGGTAGGGGAGGGAGAAGCAGGCTCCTCGCTGAGCTGGGAGCCTGATGCAGGGCTTGACCCCAGGACCTGGGGATTGTGACCTGAGCCTAAGGCAGACGCTTACTGACTAAGCCACCCAGGCGCCTAATAAATACAAAATTTATTTTTAAAAAAACAGCAGAAGTTTTTTTGATGAATTTCAGTTTATCAAGTCTATTCTTTTTCCCCAGAGCACTTTTGCTTTTGGTATTGGTCCTAGAGATTTTCTTCTGCTTTCTACCCCCCCCACCCCAAAATTTTCTGGACGGGCTGCGTGTCGGTGCTGGGTGCTGTTTGTCGGAAAGACAGTCTCTTCCCCACTGCATAGACGTCGTACCTCTGTGGAAAATCAGCTGGCCGCGTGAGTCGTGAAGTCCAGTAGTAGAAATCCTCCAGACTGGTTTGGTTTGGTTTCAGAATTGTTCTGGCTGCTCTAAGGCCTTGCACTTCCGTACAAGTTGTAGGGCTAGTCCCCCAGTTTCTACAAGAAGCCTGTGGGATTCTGAGTGGGATGCATTTAATCTGTAGATCCATTCAGGAAGAATCGGTACCTTCGCACACTGTCTCTCCACTTATTTACGTTTTCCTTAATGTCTCCCAGCGGCGTGGGGCGCCTGGGTGGCCCAGTTGGTTAAGCCTCTGACTCTTGGTTTCCTCTCTGGTTGGGATCTCAGGGGCCCGAGGTGCGGCCCAGCGCTGGGCTCCACGCTCAGTGCAGACTTTACTTGTCCCTCGCCCTCTGCCCTCACTCCAGCCATGTGTGCGAGCTCTCTCTTTCTCTCAAGTAAACATATAAACCTTAAGTGTGTGTGTGTCCATCTCAGCAGTGTTTGATAGCGTTACTGTCTAATACATCTCTTGTCAAATTTATTTTCTAATATTTCATATTTTGGCAGTGTGGGGGAAAATATTTCATATTACTTGACTCAGCAAATGGCACGAGTTCCAATTTTTGATTGTTTATTGTTAGCAAATAGAAATACAGTTGATTTTTTAAAATTTTTTAAAGATTGATTATTTATTTATTTGACAGATTGAAATCACAAGTAGGCAGAGAGGCAGGCAGAGGGAGAGAGGAGGAAGCAGACTCCCCGTTGAGCAGAGAGCCCGATGCGGGACTCGATCCCAGGACCCCAGGATCATGACCTGAGCCGAAGGCAGAGGCTTTAACCCACTGAGCCACCCAGGCGCCCCATCTTCTTTCTTTTTTGTTTTTTTTTTTTTTTAAGATTTTATTTATCTGTCAGAGAGAGAGAGAGAGAGAGAGAGCACGCACAGGCAGGCAGAGAGGCAGGCAGAGGGAGAAGCAGGCTCCCCGTCGAGCAAGGAGCCCAGTGTTGGACTCGATCCCAGGACACGGGGACCATGACCTGAGCCGAAGGCAGCCACCCAACCAACTGAGCCACGCAGGCGTCTCTTAAGATTTTATTTCTTTGAGAGAGAGTAGAGGGAGATGCAGAGGGAGAGGGACAGGCAGACTCCCTGCTGAGTACAGCGCCCGATGGAGGGCTCAGTCCCATGACCTGAGCTGAAATCAAGAGTCAGACACTCAACTGACTGAGCTACCCACGCACACCTGAGCATCTAGTTTCTTAAGGTAGAAGATCACATGGTTCTTCTTTTCTAATATACACATTAGTGCTATAAATGTCCCACAAATGTTGGTATATTTTTTCATTTTCATTCACTTCAACTGCCTTGTAATTTTACTTTTGATTTCTTTTTTGCTTCATGTATTATTTTGAGGCACATTAAGTACTTTTTAAAATACTAATTGGGGGGCGCCTGGGTGGCTCAGTTGTTAAGCATTGTCTGCCTTTGGCTTAGGTTGTGATCCCAGGGTCCTGGGATTGAGCCCGGGATGGAACCCAGCATCAGGCTCCCTGCTCAGCGGGGAGCCTGCTTCTCCCTCTCCCATTCCCCCTGCTTGTGTCCCCACTCTCGGTCTCTCTCTCTCTGTGTGTCAAATGAATGAGTGAATGAATGAATGAATGAATGACTTGGGGATATTTCAGATAACCTTCTCTTATTGATTTTTAATTTAATTCCATTGCAGCCAGAGAACATACTCTGTATGACTTGAACTCTTTTAAATTGACTGAGATTTGTTTTCCTGCCCAGAATATAGTCAGTTTTGATAAATATTCCATGTACTTTCAGAAAAAACATATTCTACTGTTAATGAAAAGATGGTTGTGTAAATACTATGTAGGTCAAGTTGGTTGACGGTATTGTTCAGGACTTCTCTACACTTAATGATTATTTTTACAGTTGTTTCGCTAATTATGGAGAAATCAGTTGTTTTGCTAATTATGGAGAAATCTCCACTACAATTTGTTTAAAAGATTTTATTTATTTATTTATTCGTCAGAGAGAGAGAGAGGGAGAACACAAGCAGGCAGAGCAGCAGGCAGAGAGGAGCAGGTCCCCGCGGAGCAAGGAGCTGGACGTGGGACTCAATCCCAGGACCCTGGGATCATGACCCGAGCTGAAGGCAGCAGCTTAACCAGCTGAGCTACCCAGGCGTCCCTCCACTACAGTTTGTATTTGTCTATTTTTTCTTACATGTTCATTAGTTTAGGCTTTGTGTATTTCGAAGTTCTCCTATTAGGCACATAAATGTTTAGGATCGTTATGTCTCTGATCTATTTTGTCTAATATTGACATAGTCACTCCAGCTTTCTTATAACTTGCATCAGCCTTGTCTTTTACCATCCTTTTTCTTTAACCTTTTTATATTAACATATGAAGTCTTTCTTGTGGATTTTTTTAGTATATGAGACAGACACAGTTATAATAACTATCTAAATGTTGTTTACTAATTTTTCTGCCTCATTTCTGGTTCAATTTGTATTTATTGATTCATTCCCATTGTGGGTTGTATTTTTTTTGCTTCTTTGCATGTCTGGTAATTTTTGATTGGATGCCAGACATTGTTATTTTACCTTGTTGGTGCTGGATTTTTTTTTTTTAAAGATTTATTTATTTATTTGATAGACGGATCACAAGTAGGCAGAGAGACAGGCAGAGAGAGAGGAGGAAGCAGGCTCCCCGCTGAGCAGAGAGCCCAATGCGGGGCTCGATCCCAGGACCCTGAGACCATGACCTGAGCCGAAGGCAGAGGCTTTAACTCCCTGAGCCACCCAGGTGCCCCAGTGCTGGATATTTTTGTGTTCCTATTCTTCTTCTTTTTTTAGATTTTATTTATTTATTTGAGCGAGAGAAAGAGATAGTGGTAGGCAACACCAGCGAGAGGGAAAAGCAGACTCTCCACTAAGCAGGGACCCAGATGTGGGGCTCCGTTTCAGAACCCTGGTATTAGGACCTGAGCTGAAGGCAGATGCCCAACTGAGCCCCCCCACCCCCAGCGCCCCTGTTTATTATTCTTGAACTTTGTGCTGGGATGTAGCTAAGTGACTTAGGAACAATTTGATCTTTTCAGGTCTTATTTTTGGCTTTGTTAGGTGAGACCAGAACGGCACTTAGTTTACAGCTCGTTTTACTTTGTACTGAGGCAAGATTGTTTTGAGCGTTCTTTCCAACACTCTGTGACTTGTGGTGTTTTCCGTCTGGCCGCTGAGAGCAGCCACGTGCTTGGCCTGTTGGGAGTTCTGGGGATTGTTTCTGCTAATCCTTCCAGGTAGGTTTTCCCTGGCTTTTGGTAATTTCTTCTTAAACATGGTGCTTGTATTAGTTTTCCTCTGCTGCTGTAACAAATTACCATAAACTTCATAGCTTAAATGACATGTATTTATAAGGTTCTTGAGGTCAGAAGTCTGATGTGGCTCTCACCAGGCTAAAATCCAGGGGTCAGTCGGGCTGTGCTCTTTTCTGGGTTCTCTGGGGAAAATCTGCTTCCTGCTCTCAGCTTGTTGGCAGAATTCGGTTCATTGTGGTTGTAGGAACAGAGTCCCTGTTTGATCACTGCCTGTGGACTGAGGGACATATCTGACTTTTAGTGGCCACCCACGTTATGTGGTCTGGAGCCGCCTTGCTGTCTTTAAAGCCAGCTCTGGTGGGTTGGGTCCTTTCCACACTTGGAATTTCTCCTGCGCTTTCCACGCTGTCCCTTGACCCTGCTGGGAAGGCTTCTCTGCATTCGCCGGCTTACGCAGTTGGGCTGGTCTCACCCACGTAATCCCTCCAACCACAGGGTTTGTACCCTTAATCCTATCTGCTGAGTTCCTTTTGGCACAGTCGGTAACATAGCCACAGGTTCTGGGGGTGAGGACATGGTCGTCTTTGGGGACATTATTCTGCCACCCAGCATTGACCAGTAAGTCAGCTGAGTGACCAAGGTCTCTGGAGTTCTCGCTGGTACCAGAGTCTGCAAACCGGCAGGACCTGGTCTCCCAAGATACTCCCAGTGTGTCTCAACTCAGGTGTATTGCTGAGTCCTCCTGATTCCTGGATGCACCCCCGGACAGTGAGCTGGAGTGCTCAAGGGCTCCTGGCCTTCATGTCCTGATGTCCGTCACCGAGGTGACTGAGAACTACTGTTCCTCTTGAGTTGTTTGGGTCAGGAGAGCAAATTGGTGCGTTCCTCCCATCTGGGCTAGGAGCTCATGTCTCATGCTTGTTTCCTTATTTTTTCTTCTGTTTGAGTTGGGTGCAGTTGGCCTTTTGCACTTCTCTGAAGAGCGCTCCAAACCTGCTGATCCCAAGTTGGTTTACCCTGGTTCCTTCCCGGGTGGTGGAGGGAGGTGGCCACAGCCTCCACAGGGTGAAGCCTCTGCTCCAGAGACTGCAGCTTGCCCCCGTGGCTTTAGGCCACAGGCCTAGCACTCGGGGTCTAGGTTCTGCCCGGCGGTGCGCAGCCGCCTCTGGCAAGTATCTCTGGGCTCTTGTGGCACTTGCTGCCGGCGAACCTCACACCCCGCCCGACAGCCGTGACGTTTCCAGCCCTTGATGCTTGGGGTTAGCGGTTTTTGCCTTCTTGCTCTGCCACAAATGAAATGTGTGTTTCTATGTCTTGTTTCCCTTGTTACTTTTAGATGCTTTCCAGGCAGAAAGGGGAAACACCTTGCTGATGCCAGCGTCTTTAAGCCAGTCTTCTCCATCTGCTTTCTAGCTGCTTGTGATTCCTGGAGATGCCTGGTTTGCTAATTTTATCTTGTTTTCTAGTGCTCTTGTGGATTTACTCTTTTAAAACTTGCATCCTTGGGACATCTGCTGGCTCATTCAGTAGAGCCTGTGACTTTTTTTTTTTTAAAGATTTTTCATTTTAATTATTTGACAGAGAGAGAGAGAGAAAGCACATACAAGTAGGAAGAGTGGCAAACGGAGAGGGAGAAGCAGACTCCCAGCTGAGCAGTGAGCCCGATGCGGGACTCAATCCGAGGACCCTGGGATCATGACCTGAGCCGAAAGGCTGACGCTTGACCCACTGAGCCGCCCGGGCACCAGCAGCAGCTCTGGATCTTGGGTTGTGAGCTTGAGCCCCAGGCTGGGTGTAGAGAGATTAGTTAAAAAGAAAATCTTAAAAATATATAATAAAAGAAAAACTTGCATCTTCTCTGTCATTTCTTTGAGGTTTTGTTGGGAGGGACGTACACTTGAGGCCATCTCCCTTCCTGCGCCGGTGTCCTCGGGCACGCTCGTTCCGCCACCATGCTCCCTGTGGTTTCTCACCTGGCTTCTTCCCTTTTGTGTCTCTAGCGGGACACGCGTCGCTCGTTAGGGGCAGTCACGGCAGCCCCTCTGTCATCTCCGTCCTTTCGCGTCTGAGAGGTCACCCGGGGCCCAGCGTGCAAGCTATCGGTAAAGGGACGGCGGCGTGGCCGGCAAACAGCAGACGTTGCGTTAGAAAGCCGCCAGCGACGGTGCTGAGGGCCGACGGCCCCTCTGACCTTAAGGGCCCTGGAGAGTGCAACGTAGGCCTCACCCTGTGACCCTGTGGGGAAGGGGCAGAGGCCCTTGCACACTCAGGGACTTGGTCCCATGAAGCCTGCAGTGCTTGACAACTGCACCTCTTTTTTTGTAAGATTTATTTTATTTTATTACTATTTTTAAAATAATAATAATAAAATAATAAAAAATAAATAATATTTACAAATATAATAAGTATAAATATAAGGAAAAATAATATAAATAAATAAAAATATAAAATAAATAATATTTATTTATTTGACAGAGAGACACAGCGAGAGAGGGAACACAGGCAGGGGGAGTAGCAGAGAGGGAAGCAGACTCCCCCCCCATCTGAGCAGAGAGCCTGATGCGGGGCTCGATCCCAGGATCCTGGGACCATGACCCGAGTCAAAGGCAAACGCTTAAGGCCTGAGCTGCCCAGGCTCCTCAAGATTTATTTCATTCAGAGAGAAAGTGGGCGAGGGAGAGGCAGAGGGAGAGTGAGGGGAGCCTCAGGAAGACCTCCACGGAGCCTGGAGCCCGACTCGGGGCTCGGTTATCACCACCCTGAGACCGTGACCCACACCGAAACCAAGAGTCGGTCACTCAGGTGCTCCGGTAGCTGCACCTCTTCATGCCATGGGCCGTTTGGACAGTCGGTGTCTGCTGGCAGGGAACCTGCTAGATCCCCATGCTGCCCACCCAGCCTGTCCGAGCCACGACGAGGCTCGTTCTGTGCCCTGCTGGGATTCTTGGCTCGGTGGGTCCTGAGCCTGCGGTGATCAAGGCTGTCGGTGTTGGCCCTCGGCGCAGGTTTCTCTGCCCACACAGACTGCTCCTGACGTCTGCCTTAGGTGTGCCCCTCGCCTCTACACAGCTCAGGGAGATGCCGTAGGTGGAAGCAGTGCCGCCTTTGCCCAGGTCACCGCGTGGGGCTGACGTCACCCTGGTGGGGCTGCGGGCGTGGGGGGGTGGGCAGAGGACAGCTGGCAGCTGTTGAGGGACGCCGCCTCCTGTCCTGCGTGAGTGGTTCTGCCCCGCTGTGGCAGCTAGCTCCCACGGGAAAAGGCACTGGGATCGTGGGGTTTTTCGATGAGTGGTTTTTTTTTTTTTTAATTTTTTAGGGAGAGTGCATGTGAGTGGGGGAGGAAGGGGGGCCGGGGGCCGGGGGCCGGGGGCCGGGGGAGAGTCTCAAGCAGACTCCCCGCCGAGAGGGCCCGACCTAGGGCTGCATCCCGAGAGCCCGGGATCATGACCTGAGACGAAATGGAGAGTTGGAGGCGCAACAGGCCGAGCCCCGCGCCGGCGCCCTGAGGTCATGTCTCACGCAGACGCGGCGCCGCCGAGAGGCACAGGCGGCGTCTGACCTAGCCGCTGGGTTTTTGCTTCCTCGAGGTTTGGGAAGAAGCTGTCCGCGCATGCCGTGGGTGAGGCGGAGGCGAGATGACCGAGTCCTATGTGAAGAGTGAGTGTGGGGGCCCCGCGGGCAGGACGCAGGAGCACCTGGCACCGCGCGGCGTCTCTGGGAGCCACGAGGGGCCTGGGCTGCTCCCAGGCGGGGCAGCTTCGTACCTGGCCCCGAGCCCGTAGCGCCCGCGTTTATAGCAGCCGCGGTCCAGCGGGGGCAGGAGTCGTGGGGCAGTCAGGGCCTGGGGAGTCAGGTCAGGCTGCGGCTGGCCAGAGCGCCCTCGGAGCGGACAGCCCGTGGGTGCCAAGCAGACCCCGGTGGGCCAGGGGGTGGGAGGCGGCGCCCCGGGGGTGGAGGGTGGAGGCAGGCAAGGTGGCGGGGCCGTTGCTGAGGCGGCGGGAACGTGCAGGGGAGCGAGGGGGCCGGCGTCCTGCGGTGGGAGGCCAAGGCGGTGGCTGGCCGGGTGGGCTGGGCCTGAGCGTGCACGCTGGGCTTTGTCGTTGCAGAGCTGGCCGCCATCCTGCTGGACGCCATCACCGACAAGGACCCTCTGGTGCAGGAGCAGGTGTGTGGCGCCCTGTGCGCCCTGGGAGAGGCTGCGCCGGAGGAGGCACTCGGCGCCTGTGAGGAGTACCTGCGGCAGCATGAGAAGGTAGTCCCTGCCCAGCGGGGCCGGGCGCGGGGGCGGCGTCTGTAGGTGGCGGTGGGTCCGTGGCTGTGCCGTCAGTTGCTGTGGGCGGAAAGCCGCATTCCCTTGAGGTGGGACATGTCCAGGACAGATGAGACCCCTTGTCTTGTGGCCAGCGCCTTGGCCTGTGTGGGGGCACCGGCTGGGGGCGGTGCCGCGTCCAGCGGTCACACGCAGGGGGTGTGTTGCTGTCCCTGGTCAGTCACTGACCAGAGACTGAACCGCTCTCCCTGCCAGGGTCTGTGCTGTCCCCCAGGGAGAGAAGGCCCCTTGTCATTAGCTGCAGCGTGACGAGTGTTCCGCGGTGGGGGTGGAAGTCGGGGCTGCCCCAGGAGACGGGACCTTTCCCTCACCCTCCTGCTGCCTGCTGGCGGGGCAGGGGCCGGGCAGGGGCGGCAGACCCCTGGGGACCTGTGTGCTGCCTGTGCCCCGGGGGGACCCTGTCGGTGCTGCCGGAGCGCCTCCGAGCCAGCGCTCCTCCTGGCCTCACTGCTGTCTGCTGGGTCTCAGCCCCGTGACGCTGTGACGCTGCTGGATCCCTGTGTACTGTCTCTCTTCTGTCTCAGCGTGTGGTCTGGGCCCTTGCCGGCAGGGGAAGGCACTTCTGCAGCCTCCAAAGACTGTTTCTCTTTGTGTGATTTGACCCCCAGATGTGGAAAAAGGGATCTCTCTGCAATGGGAGGTCATTCTCTCTCGTGTCTTGGGTGCCATCTCCTGGGGGAGCAGCTCCGTCCCCCGAGCGGCCACTGAGCCAATTGTTCCTGGGTGTCTGGGTTGGTGTAGGACGCTAGGACTGCCCGCGGGCGCCGGGGTTAGAGGCGCACCGTTCTTGGTGCGAGAGCGCGCCCCCACGCTTGGGCACCATGCACCCCCCGTGGCTCTCCCGTGGCTCTGTGGAGCTTCGTGTTGACGTGCTGGGCACCAGTGCCCTTCTCAGTGGCGCAGAAGGGACCGGCCATGATGTGCTGGATCAGCGTCCGATGGGACCGCAGACCGGGGCCGCCCTGGCCGCTTGAGGGGCTGGCCCAGGAGCGCTTACTGAGGGGCTACAGGAGCCCTTGTTAGTTTTAGTGACTTGTCGCAAAATTTACGTGGGCTTCATGCTTGTCGTTCTCTAGCTCACTTATGATTTTATCCCACTTCTAGCCTTTCCGTTTCTTTAAACAACTTCAAAATAAAAATCTTCGCCCACATTTGCATATTTGCGGTAAACGTGCGCTCAGTGGGAAGCTCTGTCCCGCGGAAACGTGCTCCTCTCCGGGCGCCTCTGTCCCCCGAGGGCCACTCCAGGGTCTGCCGCTCCTGTGCTGCATCCCAGCTGGGCTTCATGGGGCCTCTCCCCGGAGGGAGCGCGGGCAGGGTGTGCACGGGGCGCTCAGGCAGGGGTGGGGAGCGACTGCGGGAACAGAGGCAAAAATCGCCATCCAGGTCTGTCACGCTTACTCTGACAAGAGCAGACTTGGGCTTGTCGCAGCTGCGGAGGCCGGGAGTCGCAGGACACGGTGCTGGCAGCTCCCGTGTGTGGCGGGGCCCACTTCTTGGTGTACAGACCGCTGTCTCCTTGTCATGTCCTCGCACGGCAGAGGGGAGTCGGGGCTTCCTGCGGTCTCTTTAGAAGGCAGTGATCCCCCGTGGGGCTCCACCCTTGTGACCTACTCAGCGCCCGAAGACCCTGCTCCCACGGCCATCCTCCGGGGCTCGGTTCCCTCACAGCCGTTCCAGGGGCCCGTCTCTAGCAGTAGAGAAGCCCAACTTGCCAGTAGTGACTGACGCTTTTCTTCTCTTTGTTCTGCTTTTTCGGGCTGGTTTCAACGTCATGTGCTCCCATCTGGCTTCCTCTAGAATCTCATCCTAACGTAAGGGACTCGTAACCGGCCACTGGTCAGCTCACTGCAGGTCTCCACACGGAGGCTGTGTGGGGCCGCAGCTGGCAAGCCCGGGTGTGGGTGTGGATCCCGACCCACCGGGCCACTCGGCTTGAACCGTGTGAACCCACCTCCCCCATGAGAAGTGGAATGGATTCTCTGGTCACGCAAGGGACTTGAGAGCCCAACGTCAGAACACAAAGCCGCAGCGGCCACTGCTGCAGCCGGAGGGGGTTGCCCGCGGTGCTGTTAGTCCGCCGCGACAGTCCGAGTCTGCTGGAGGGAGCAGCTTTGGGGTCAGGGCCTTAGATGGCTGTGGGGCTCATCCTGTGCCCTGGGACCACCCGTGACCAGGGTCCAGCCTACACATGGCCTGGGTAGCCAGGTCAGTCTCTTTAGCAGGTGTGGTCCATTGGGGGGAAGAGACAGAACAATGGGTCCTCTGGTGACCCGCCACACGACTGTAGAGCCCGAAGTCTTACACACGCCCACCCTGGGCCCGGATCGGCAGCAGGCGAGCCCAGTGCGCCGTCCCCGTCTGTCTGTCTGTCCAGCTCAGTTCCTGCTGCGCTCAGATGACAGAGGGGCTGTGGTTTTATCCCTGTGCGCGCAGGGCCTGCGGAGGCCTGACGGACAACCTCTGTGGGAAGCCGACAAGTTGCGCTCTGGCATGACTGGCGCTCTGCCTGTTGGACTTCCCAGAGCAATGGAAAATGGGGGGGGGCACATTTTCTTTAAAAATAAGCCGCTGTTGTAGTCTCTGTCAAAATCCCAGTGATGTTTTTTTGCGGAAATAGGAAAAGCCGTCATAAAATTCCTATGGAATCTCGGGGGACCCAGGATAGCCCGAACAGTGTTAAAAAAGAACAAAGCCGGGAGCTCACGCTTCTTGGCCTCAGAACCTGCTGCAGAGCCCCTGGAGTCAGACAGGGCGGTGGGGACGGGCGTAGGGACAGACACGTAGATGAGCGGGATAGGACTGAGAGCCCAGCAGAAAAGCCTCACGTGTGTGGCCGGAGGCAAGGGAAGGAAACCGAAAACTAGAGCTTTCCCCCGGAAAACTGGGGCAGATCATGTGATCTGTTCGTATATCTAGAGATGTTTATGATGTGTTGGCTTTTTTCAGGAGCAAAAGTCACGTCCATTCCTGGGGCCCACCCTGGGAGGGAGCTTGTGCTCCGGACTGAGCAACGGCCCTGGCGGCCGTATGCCCCTGCTTTCCTAGGCTCCTCCAGCCCGAGTCGTCTCTCTACCTTGCCACTTTGTCTCTGGTCCCACAAGCTCAGTCCTGTCCCAGCGCGGGCCTAGGTACCACCCACTGCAGAGTGCCCCCACCCGCCACCGGGATGCTCCGTTCCTGGGGGTGGGCGAGTCCTCAGGAAAGGCCAGTGGGGGTCTTCCCCTGCCCCCAGCCAGTGTCTTGTCCTCGCCTCCAGACTGAGCGCCTGGGGGCTCCTGGCTGGATGGAGTCTTCCACATGGCTGGGCTGGGCTCCTCTCCGCGGCCTTGTCATCACAGTAGGGTGTCTGGGCTTCCTTGCCTGGCCCTCCCCCCGGCCCTCACCTGCAGCTTCGCAGTCGGGGCGAGGATGAGCGCCCGGTGGCGTCGCCGCTGCGAGGTGCAGACGTGGACGGTGTCTGGGCCAGTAGCTGGGCTTGTGCAGGGCCCGCCCGGAGCAAGGAGAAGCCCCAGTGGTGGCTGGGGGCGGCCCCAGGGGCGCAGGGGCCAGGCCACGCCATCATCTCCCGTGTTAGTCTTGGGACCCTTGGGTGTGTCTGCCAGTTTGGGGAGGGCTGTGACAGACGAGGCTCCCTGGGGTGGGAAGGGCCCCAGAGTGAGGAGAGGGCCCTCGGGTGGAAGGGCCAGCCAGTGGTCTCTGACAGGCGCTCCCGGGGAGCCCGGGGGATGCCTGGTGACAGAGACCCCTGCCATGATGGGGCGTCACGGGGCAGTGCAGCCTCTGGCCAGGAGATCCTGGCCACAGCGGGGAGGGCTGTCGTCACCCCTCGTGAGTCTCGCACAGAACTCTCCTGGCACTGCTGACAGTCAGGGGCCCCGAGTCCCTCTCACGGCCCTTGCTGGGTGAGGCACTAAGGCGCTGGGCGCACGAGGCGCGGTCGGGCATGCTCCTTTCCGCCCTGCTGGGGCGGCCGCAGGTGCTTTTGTCCCGAGGAGCCCTCCAAAGAGAGCAGGAGGCGTCCGCAGGGTGCCTGGGTGCTGGGCTCGCCTTCCAGGACCTTCCTCCGTGGTCTCTCTCTGCTCAGCTGGCACACCCTTACCGGACGATGATCCTGAGGGCCGTGGAGGTGCTTGTGAGCAGCCACATCGGTGAGCTGGACAAGGCTGAGGCCAGGGCTGTCACTCTCCTGGCTTCCAGCGAGATGACCAGGGCGAAGGTATGGCTGCACCTGTGTGGCTTGGGGCGGGAAGCTGCTTCCCTAGAACTCCCTACCAGGCGCATCAGGAATGCGGTCACCTGTGACTAGGGGTGGCGATCGAAGCAGAGAGCAAAATTCCTGAACTCTCCGGGCAGCTGTGGGGGCAGGGGGGCCTGCATCCCAGTTTTTGGGGGTGCTGCTGGGCTCCACACAGGGCCTGGCTCCCAGTGCCGGCTCCTTGCGGTGGGAGTGGCAGGTGCTTGGTGGCCTCTCCTGGGTGGGGGAGGGGGTCGCGTGTCCTTCGTGAGCTCAGGGCATCAGTGCACATTTGGGGGGGGGGCAGGAGTTGGTCTGTGACTGGCAGCGGGCCGCCAGCGACGTCCTGGTGGCCGTCGGAAAGCGCTTCGTCAGCACGGTGATGGAGGAGCTGCTGAGCAAGTTCCAGCCCGGGGCCCTGCCCCACTGCTCCGTCGTGCAGACCCTTGCCAACCTTGCGGCCTCCAACGGTAGGTGCCACTTGGCCTGCCTCCGCCTGCATCCCAGAGCCTGTCGGGAGGGCCTCTGCACCACCTGGCCCAGGCCCCCTCTGCCTCTCCGGGGGGGCACGGGGAGGCCAGGCCGGGGGAGGCAGGGGTGGCGGGTAGCCCCTCACGCACCCCCCTTTTGCAGTGTTCGGCATGGTGCCCTTCCTGACGTCCATCCTGAGTACCATGCTACCCATGCTGGGCATGGCCAAGCACGACGCAATGAGGGTGGCGTTCTGCTGCGGTAAGTTGGGGTCTCTGAAGGCGGGCGAGGCCTCCGGGGAGGGGGCTGGGAGTAGCCCACCACCCCCAGCCTTTGTGGAGGGTCATGAGTCCTCTGGGCTCCAGGAGGAGGTTCAGGGCACCGGTAGGTGCCCGCAGGCGTGTGGGTAGAGCTCGGCCTCGGCCTCTGGCTGCTGGTGGGGGCCGCTCTACCTCACTGGCAGGTCCCTGAGGCCTAGATCCTTGTGGGGGCGCGGGAAGAACCCTCCCCAGAGCCGCAGGGGCTTCCCGCTTTTCTCCCTGCTCAGTGCTGGGCGCCTCGGAGAGCGGTCTTCACTGCGCTCCCACCGCCTCTGCTGCCCTCCGCGTGGCTGGGCGGGGGCTGGGCGTCCCTCCACAGCCGCAGCACCGCCGTTCCCAGCTCTGGCACCGAGGGGAGGGCCGGGAGCGCCGGCTCAGCCCAGACTGTCGGAACAGGACTCTGGTTAGGAGGGTCCCGGACACGGCAGGTGACGGGATAGGGTCAGGGGCCACCTGGAGCTCAGCTGAGGGGTTGCTGGCTCTTTGCCAGCCGGCCTTGTCCTGCTGTTGCCACTTGGTGCCCCGCAGGTGGGCTGGAGCCTGGGAAAGCTGCCGGCCTGTGCGCACCTGGGGGCTTTCGAAGCAAGGGACTGGAGCTTTGGGCCGTCGCCCACCCTGCTCACAGTGGCTTTGGGTCCCAGGTCCTGGGATGGGGCTCCAGCTTCTGCCGCCTCCTTACGGCCCCTTGTTCACGTGTCACTTGTCCCTGCCGTGGTCTCCTTCCTGCCTTCTCCTCGGCTCCTCCTGCCGCACATGATGCCAGACTCCCGGGTTGGGCACGGAAACTCTCCTTGACGCGGTTCTGGCTGGAAAGACAGCTTGAGACAGGATCCCGGGGCAGCTGAGCCGGGATCTCCCTCTGAGCAGGGATGCGGGGCGGGACACAGAGGGGACAGGCCGTGTGGGGTGTGGGGGCTTGAGCCCCGGGTGTTTACTTAGAGGTGCGGAAGACAAGGCAGGGCATTGGGATGCCATCCGGGTCGGGTGCATCCAGGCTGAGCGGGAGCGGGAGAAGAGCCCCAGGGCCCAGTCGCGTCCGCCCTGTGCAGCTCCTCGGAAGGGCGCGGCGGTCTGTGGCCGCCCGACTGGAACAGGAGGCTGACCCGCGGTGACGGAGCCCTGATCTCTTCCCCGTGGCAGTTTTTACTCCGTCTGTGTCTTCTCTCACATGTGAAGCGGGCCGGTTTCAGCAGCAGACTCGGCCGTAGGACGTCCCCGTAGCAGGCTGCGGGCCTCCTGTCCTGGCGGGCAGGCCTGTGTCCCCTGAGGACGATGGTCCTGGGCCAAGCACAGGACCTGTACGCGCTCGAAGGCCCTCCCTGGTTGAGTTCCGTGGACCCTTGGGCCGGGGCGGGAAGAGCTGGGATGCGCAGAGGGGGAGCTGGTGTTCCCCAGAGGCCGCGTGTGCGAGGGGCCCGGCCATCTCCGCCCGATAGCCAGATTAGCGCCTGCGGGGACACGAGAGGGGAGGGGAAAGCCTGGGGGAAAGGAAAGGCGCCACTAACCCCTCGGGGAGGCGGGAGAGGGGAGCAGAGCGTGTTGCCGTGAGGCAGCTGCTGCCAGAGAGCACAGCTGCGCTTTTTGGGGTGACAGACACAGTGACAGGGGCAACGAGAGATGGAAGAGGAGGCGGAGGAAATCCCCAGAAAACAGCAAAAATGCAAACATACGGAAGTAGAGAAGGGAGGACTGGCTTGACGTCGTGGTCAAGCAGACCCTGTCGGAAGAGCGCACGGGGCAATTGGGCACGGGGGGCTGCCCAGGCCTGGCCCGGGGCGGGGGTACCAGGCAGCAGGGCCCTCCGGCACCCGCACCGAGATGCTTTGTGGGGCGGCCCCTCCTCCGCGCACAGGAGGGTGCTGTGCACCATGGACTTGCACCCTGCCCAGAGGCCATGTGCAGGGCCCTGTCCACGGCCAGGGGAGGCCCCGGACACGGGCAGGAGATGCAGGAGGTGCGGGCTGGCGTGGCTCGGGCTGGCTGCCCTTCCCTGGGGGAGGTGGTGTGGAAAGCTGCAGACCCGTCTCGCCTGAGAGAAGGGTCCGCCCCAGCGCTCGCTTCTGGAGGAACGGATGTGGGGGTCGGGGAGGCGCAGGAGGGGGGGGGCGGCTGTTTGACCTTCCTGTGAGTGAGTGACAGGTAAAACCTAGTAATAAAGGGGGGAGGTTGATTTCTGCTTCCGGGAGCAGAGCGGTCTGTCACCCTGAAAAACCTCGCTACAAAATGCTGAGAAATGCCGGTCAGCCTGACAACCGTCCTGATGATGGAGCTCAGAGAGGCGAGAGCACTGGGGGGCAGGACGAGAGCGGACTCTGGCCCCGCTCCCCGTGGCCAGCAGCCGTGCGGCAGGTGGGGCCGCGTCTGCCTGGGCCAGACCCCCCAGAAACCCAGGATGACACAGAAGGCCTCCAGGACATGGTTTTCTCCTGAAGTTTTTTTATTTTTTAAAATGTTTTATTTACTTGAGAGAGAGAGAGGGCACACAGGCAGGGGGAGTGGGAAAGGGAGATGCAGACTCCCCGCTGAGCACAGAGCCTGGACTCGGGGCTCGGTCCCAGGACCCCATGATCATGACCTGAACCGAAGGCAGATGCTTAACGACTGAGCCAGCCAGGTGCCCCTCTTCTGAAATTTCTTTAAATTCTATTTCTTGGGAACTCAACTGATGGCCCCTGTGTACACCAAAGCGTTGGGCTCATTCTTTGTCGGACTGGGGAGCCCATGATGGGAAGTTAGCCGTGTAAGTCGGCCACGTGAGAGCTGGGCTGGACAGGCTTGCAGATCTGCCAGGTGAGGCGGCAGCTCCCTGGGGGTCACCTCCGAGGGGGCCTCACAGGCTGGTGTGGTGCCCTCCCCACAAGGCCTGGGAGTCATCGGCCCTCCTGGCCACTGCCCGGCTGCTCCACTACCCAGCCCTTAGCAGGGCCACACGGAGCGGGGCTACACGACGGGGCCCTCACTCGGCCTTCCCTTGACCCAGTGTCAGCCCCTTGCTGACCACTCCTGGGTCTTCGTCTCTGCCTGGACTCACCCGCCCGGATGTCCACGAGCGCAGTCACCGTGGGAGATGCGGCACGCTGCCCCCGGCCTGCCCCACCCCAGCCTGGGCCCTGTGACCCCGGTAGAGTGAGCGGCACTTGTGGCTCTGGGAGGGGTGAGGGGGCACGAGGCCTCTGCCTTTTACCTTACAGCCGGCTGCTGTGGGCCCGGCGCTATGAACGAGGCCATCCAGCGCTGGTTGGTACCTGTGTGGGTTTCCCGGAGCCGCTGTGACACAGTACCCCAAATTAGGGTGCTTCAGTGAGAAAATGGGGGGCACCCGGTTGGCTCTGTCTGTGGAGCGTGTGACTCTTGGTCTCAGGGTTATGAGTTTGAGCCCTACTTTGGGTGTAGGAATTGCTTAAAAATAAAATCTTTTCTTTTTTTTTTTTTTAAGATTATTTATTTATTTATTTGACAGACAGAGATCACAAGTAGGCAGAGAGGCAGGTAGAGAGGAAGGGAAGCAGGCTCCCCGCTGAGCAGAGAGCCCGACGCAGAGCTCGATCTCAGGACCCTGGGATCATGACCTGGGCCGAAGGCAGAGGCTCAACCCACTGAGCCACCCAGGTGCCCCTTAAAAATAAAATCTTAAAAAAGAAGATAAAAAGATAAAAGTATTCTGTCATGGTTCTGGAGGCCAGAAGTGCGAGATAGCTGTCGCCAGCGTTGGTTTCTTCGGGACTCAGAGGCTCTGCTCCCTGGTCCCCCGCCCCCCGCCAGCGTCTGGTCTGTACCCTGCTGCCACCCCGCTGTCTCCTCTCTGTGTCTCTGTGTCTGTGTATTCTCTTCTAGGGACACAGTCACGTACGATTTAGGGCCCAGCGTACCCCGCCATCGCAGCTTAAGCAGTCGTATCTGCAGAGAGCTGCTTGATTCCGGGAAGGACGTGGGTGTGGCCACTGTGCTGGGGGGGTGCCTTGCAGGTGGCTGGGGGCGCTGTTGTCAGGGTAACTGGCGCCCTCACCCCTCACCCCTGCAACAGCTCTGCAGCACTTCAGCGAGAGCATTCTGGAGTACCTGGCCGACCTGGACCAAGCCCCAGACCCCACGGTCAGGAAGGACACCTTTGCCGCCGACATGCTCAGTGCCTACGACATCCTCTTCAACCACTGGCTGCAGAGCCGCGAAGCCAAGGTGGCACTCGTCAGTGTGTCAGGAGCCTGTGGTCCCCCTTGCTGGCTGCTTCCCCCACCAACGGGGGACAGGTCCTGGGCTGCTGTCCACACAGGCTTCAGTCCCTTCTGTGTCCTGCCCTCTGGCTCGGAATGGGGGTTGCATTGGGGAGTGGGGGTGCCCTGTGCAGGGTCCCTGCAGAACACAAGAATACGGCTTGTCTCCTGCCCTCCCACCCCTCTCTGCCTGGACGCGGCTCATCGCCGGGGGTTGGGGGGTGGTCTCCCTCACGGCCTCCCTCCGTGGCCACTGTCCAGACCCCGGCTGTGTGTGGTCACGCTGACCTCTCCGCCTCTGGACTGCTCTCGGACCCGCAGTCATGTGGTAGCGGGGCTCTCCTCACTTCCGGCCTGGGTTCTTGGTGGGCGGGCCTTTTGCCTCTTCTCCACTTGGGTCAGTGGTTTGGGCCTGAGTGGCATGATTCTCTCGCTCTCAGCTCCGGCTCGCTGTGGTGGAGGCCCTGGGCCCCATGAGCCACCTGCTGCCTGGCGAGAAGCTGGAAGAGCAGCTGCCCAAGCTCCTGCCTGGGGTCCTGGCCCTCTACAAGAAGCACGCGGAGACCTTCCACGTGTCCAAGGTGCGCACCTGCACGCCATGGCCTGCGCAGAGCTCTGTCCCGGGGACTGGTCCCCAGCTGGCTGGGATGGGTGGGTGTAGCACCTGGGAAGGGTGGCGCAGGGTGCTGCTGGAGGCCGAGGTGGGTGGGGCCCGGTCACACTTGTCGCTGCCCTGCCCCGCCCCGGGGTCCCTCACTCGGCTGTGCTGCCTGTCCCGAGACTTGCCCTCCGCTCTTAATTCTTGACTTGGACGTAGGTCTCCCTTACCTGAGCCCTGGAGTGGGGTCTTTGTGGCCAGGAGGTGGGGATGGGGGCTTGAAGGAAGACCGAAGGCTCCTGTCCTCTGTGTCTGAGCAGAGCCTGGGCCAGATCCTTGAGGCCGCGGTGAGCGTGGGCAGCCGCACGCTGGAGCCGCAGCTGGACTCGCTCCTGGCCGCCCTGCATGCTCAGGTAGGGTGCACGGGACGGGAGCGGGGAGGGGGGCACCTGTGGCTGCGCAGGCTGGGGCTCCACAGGGAGGGTGCAGGGGGGCACCCTGGGGACAGGGCTGGTAGGACGGGGCAGTTCCTGGTGCTGCCCGTGGCCAGCCCTTGGGTGCAGATGCCTGCTGAGCCGTGCAGGGGGCAAGAGTGGTGTCCAGCCTGGCAGCACTGAAGTTGTGGCGTTCCCTGGGCCACGGGTGTGACACCCGGGTGAAGCTCCTCCCCGGCAGGAGTGGGCGGGAAGGCGGGCGAGAGGCCTCAGATGGCCTGGGGGCATCTGCCCTGGCTGTGGGCCACTGTCCATGGAGAGGGAAGGGCTCCTGAAAAGTAGCAGGGCTGGGCTCCTGTGGGCCCATGAGCTGTGCAGCCCTGTCTCTAGGTCAGAGGAGAGATGTGGAGGTCCCGGGAACAGAGGCGGGTGGGTGGAGTGGTAGGTAGTCCTGTCCACAAACTCTCTGAAAGAGGAAAGAGGGGCATAAAACGAGAGAGAGAGGAGGGGGCGGACATGGGTCTCCTTCCTGCTCTGCAGCCCGGCGGCCCCTCCCACGGCTCCTGGAACACAGGCCTGGCCCCACCTGGTCTGCCCAGCCAGGGGCAGGGAGGGCTGCAGTGGAGAAATTGAACAAAGGTAGTGAACTTGGAAAATGGTGAAATGGATAGATTTCTGAAGAAATGAAAACGTCAAACTTGGCAGAAGAAAGAAAACCCAACTAACCCAGCAAGTGGAGACCATCTCCCAAGGCCTCCCGAACCCAGCACGCTCCGGGCCCACAGGCTCTAAGGCTGGGTTCTGCCCGCCTCCTAACTGCCGTCCCGTAAACGTGGGTCGGAAGACCAGGCAGATTCAGAGCTGCCTGAGGGAGTCAAGTCAGTGCCGCTCAGGGGGCTGCGAGGCTGTGGTTTGAGGCACATTCGAGCTCATGGATCCCACCCCCTCCTCCCTCGGCGGGAGGGACGGAGAAGCTGCCGGACGCTCCCTCTCAGAAAGCCACTGGGGAAAAGAGCCTAGTGCCTTGGCTGACGCAGAAAAAGCTTCTGTGGACGTTCAGCATGACCACTGAAAGTCCGCGATAAAAGGCCGGGGAGGAGCTTCTTGAATCCTCAGAGCTCCTGCGCCCACGCCCCAGCATACTGCCTCGGGAGTGGGACACAGGCACATTCCCTTAGGATCAGAGCAGGACCCCCGCACCACTGTTGGTGGAGCCTGGAGCCAGTTTTGACGGCGAGAAATAGAAATGCGGGGCGGGAGGCTTTGTGGACCGTCGCCCAGCCTCCCCGCCAAGTCCCTGGCCCTGCTTTGTTTCTCCCCGTGGCGCCCACTGCCTTCTAAACCTACTGGACGCCTGACTGCCTGCCGCTCGCCGCGCCGCTGCTGCCATGGAGGTGTTGCCTGTTTCCACGGCGGCATCTCTGCCCCTGGAGCCCCACCTGTCACTCGTAAGCTCTCAGTCTTTGTCTTGGGACGAGCGGTTCCCTCCTCGAGACATCCACTCGTGTCCGAACAGAGTCAGTACGCGGACATTAGAACCTGGGACCACCTGTGCTCCTCAGCTAGTGACAGGGTGCCCCACTAGACAGCGGCCAAAACGCACTGCAGGCCGTAGCAAGAACGTGGCGCACAGTGCCCTAGAGCTGAGGTCACCAGGAGTGTGGACATCCCGCAGAGAACAAGTTAACTGCTCCGAAAACCTCCCGGTGAGAAGAGGGACCGCGGCACCCCTCGGGCCCGCAGAGCAGGGGCGCGTGGAGGGGGGAGACGGGCGCGGAGGCCGGCAGCAGACACGATGACATTTCCTCCTGCCTCGAAGCTGCCTGTTCATGTCTTCTGTTCTGTTGGGTTTTCGGTTCCCGTACCGACCAGCCCTCCATCCTGCTTTGTCCGTGGTCCTGTGGTTCTGTTAGGGATGGACTCTGCCACCAAAATTATCTCGTGTTTCCGTGTCGTGTACCTGTCTTCTCTGTTGTGCCGTGGGTTTGGTTAGGTTTAGAAAAGCCTTTTGAATTCTGCAAGTCGTTTTCCAGATCTTCCTAGCACCCAATGTACTTTTATTGTTTAATCCTCCTGGACCTTATCTTGGGAAACCGTGAGCGAGAGTCCGTCTCCGCTCCAGAGGCCTGCGTGGGCATTAGTTACCTCTCGCCGTGGAGCTAGTTGTTCCGAAACTTGGCGCCTTCCCACGGTTACTCCACAGCCACTGTCGGTGCAGGATCTGGGCATGGCACAGCCGCGAGGTTCTGGTTCAGGGTCTCGTGTAAGGACAGTTAAGGCTCGGCCGGGGCTGGGGGCTCTGCCTCCACCAGGCTGGCGGCCTTGCTTCCAGCTCAGCGGCTCTCCCCGGGGCTGCTTGCCCGTCCTCACGACCTGGCCGCTGACCTCCCCCAGAAGGAGAGCCTGCTGCGGTGCCTTTCGTGACCCGATGCCTTTCTGTACAGTGGGAAAAGCAAGGAGCTCCCTGGGAGGCTGGGCCACTGCTTGCCCCTTGCCCATGTCCCCTAGCTGTCTGAACGCCAGCGGGGTCCAGCACGGGGCAGAGCCCGCGGTCCTGGGGTTTCACTCCGTGCTGTTGCGTACCACCCTGCTCCTGCCTCAAGGTTGGGCTGTACTGAAGAGTTGCCGCTGGGCCTTCTGCATGGATGCCCTGTGGGCATCCTTTGCCATGATCCTGGCCCGGGGTGGGAGCGGGGTGCCCCTGCAGAGCCCAGCCCCAGGTGACTGCAGGGGTGGGGGTGGGGGCAGGCTTCCGCGTCACGGGCCGAGGGGTGGTGGACCCTAGAGACACAGCTACCAGCAGCTTCAGTTTTTAACCAGTGCAGCAATTTAAAAAAATTTTTTTTACAATTTTGAATGAATCAGCCCTAGGTGTTTTGGTTTCCGGGCTTTCTGTACTCTAGAGACCAGTGCCCAAAGGAGGTGTGACACTGGCTCCTGGCTCCTGGCGAGAGAGAGCCAGGCCTCAGCTCCCCTGACGCACGGGGGCCTGCTGTGTGTCTGCTGTCCCCGCAACCAGCCGCAGGGGCGGAGGCTTGGGTCCCTGAAGCAGCCTCGGATCCTGGGTGCACGCGTCTGTGTCGCCCCAAGAGGGTGCTGGAATGACCTACACTGGCAGGCTCCGATGCCCGCTGTGGGGCAGGCAGAAGGCACGGACCCAGATGGCCTCTTGGGGCCCCGCAAGTGCAGGAGCACGTGCCCTTCCCTCCGGACCAGCGCGGCCCTGGGAGGCAGCAGCCTTCCTCCGTGACTGGTGTCTGTCTTCTGTCCCATGGAGCAGATCTGCGTGCCCGTGGAGTCGTCCAGCCCCTTGGTGGTGAGCAACCAGAAGGAGGTGCTGCGCTGCTTCACCGTGCTGGGTAAGCCGTCACCCTCCTGAGCCCTCTGCGGCCGCGGCCGTCTGCTCCCCGGGGCGCCTGGGCGCCGCCCGTGTGCCAGAGGCAGCTTTGCTCAGGGCTTGGAGCGGAGGAGCTTTCTGTGTCCACCTGTCCCTGGGCCCGTGTGTAGCTCCGGAGCCTCACCGTGGAGGCCTGGCTGGGCTGCAGCCCCCACGTCCATCCTCCAGGGCTCTGGGTTCGCACACGCCAGTGCCCGGCAGGGAGCGGAGACGATTACAAACCCTTTTTTTGGATGTTGCTTGCCCCGCAGCTCGCTGTGCACCTGACCGCCTACTGGCCTTCCTGCTGCCCAAGCTCGATGCCAGCGGCGAGAGGACCCGCCTGGGCACGCTGCAGGTCGTGAGGCACGTCATCAACTCGGCCGGTGAGCGTGCGGTGGGGCAGGGCCTGAACACGGCAGGTGCTGTCCGTCTTTTAGGGGAAAGGAACATCTTGCTGGTTTTTTTAAGATCTCATTTATGGGAGGGGGCGCGAGCGAGCAGGGGTAGGGAGAGGGACAGGCAGGTTGCCCACTCAGCACGGAGGCCGACCCAGGGCTCGATCCCATGACCCTGAGATCATGACCTGTGCTGAAACCAAGAGTTGGGCGCTCAACCGACTGAGCCTCCAGGCACCCCTTCCTCTGATTCTTTTTTTTTTTTTTTTTTTAAGATTTTATTCATTTGTCAGAGAGAAAGAGCACAAGCAGGGGGAGGAGCAGAGGGGGAAGCAGGCTCCCCACTGAGCAGGGAGCCCCAATGTGGGGCTCCATCCCAGGACCCTGGGATCATGACCTGAGCCGAAGGCCGACGTTTAACCGACTGAGCCACCCAGGCACCCCCCTTTCTCAGACGCTTAAAAAAAAATTTCCCTATTTCCTAACTCTCCAAAATTCCAAACTCTTTGAAAAATACCTTTCTGCCCGGCAGCAAATGCCCATTGTAGACGTTTGCCTTTGATGGCTGGCTGGGACACTGGGCCCCTGCGCCCCTTCCCCGGGCCAGACGTGCCCTGCCTGCCCCTGGCCTGATGGCTCAGACATGTCCTGTGTCACCTGTCCTGGCTACCCTGGGTGCCCCGTCAGAGAGACCTGTCTCTCAGGTGTGGGCCCCTGGGCAGGGCGCAGCTGGCCGTTGGGCAGAACACCCGTTAGCCTGCGGGTGTGTCTCTGACCCCCTCAGTCAGACGGAAGGCTCCAGGCTTCTGCTTCTGAGACCCCCGGAGCCAGCAGTGGGCTCGCTCTGTGTTCTTGCTGGCTCTGGTCAGTCTCACTTCAGCCATTGTGGTCGACGCGCGTCACGTCCCGCTCTGGTTTGTTTTGGTTATTTTAAAGATTTACTTACTTTAGAGAGTGCACGGAAGCAGGGGGAGGGGCAGCGGGAGAGGGAGAGAGACACCCCTCACTGAGTGTGGGGTCTGACTCGGGCTCAGTCTGCGACCCCAAGTTCACGACCTGAGCCGGAACCGAGAGTCAGACGCTTGACCGACTGCGCTCCCCATGCACCCCTCGTTTTGGTTTTTATAAAAGTAAAGCCCGTACTTAGTTCGACTTACGGTGAGAAGCTCGGTTCCAGCTTGCTGATCTATCAGAAGTCCTGAAAATGCGTCTTTTCCAGGGTTAGCCGCACCTTACTCTTGGTCTCGTCCCCTGTGCGGACACCGACGTGGCACTCAGCACTGTGTGGCGCTGGGGTGAAGGGCCTGTGGGTGACGCAGCCTGTCCGCGGGCCAGGGCCCCTCTCCGCACTGCAGGCCTCACTGATCCCAGGAGCTGCAGTGCCCCCCGTACTGGCTGTGTCCCCCCCCGGTGCCAGCTGTGCCCCCCACATCCCCGTGCTGGCTGTGTCTGCGGCCCTGTTCATGCCCTGGGCACCTGCAGAAAGGCCCCATCACGGTCTGATTTGTAGGTGAGGGTGGGAAGGCTTCGCGTTAGCATGAGCGGCAGGTGTGGGACGCACACCCAGCTTCGGGTGAGCTGGGGCCCTACTCTTTCTAGAAGTTCTCAAATTTTGAGTTAAAATATTATAATATGAGTAAGAAGTTGGGGCCGTGGTTAGATTCCTTTGAGCCGTGCCCCAGGAGCCTTTCTTGTGTGGGTGTGCCCTGCCGCACCCGCCAGGTTGGCCACACGAAGGAGGCTCTTGCTTCTTCCTTCCCTGTCTCACTGGCCTCAAGCTTCGGGCCTGGTCACCGAAAACTGGTGACAGTCTGAGTTTCCACACAAGTGATTCGGTCTGTTTGCCTTGATGCCCAAAGGATGTGTATTTTTTTATTTTAAATCCAGAAATTTTATTGGCTATGTTGGCTGTTCTGGGGGTGATATTTTTCCCAGATCTGTCAAGTGCCTTTTCAGTATGTCGTTTCAAATCTTATTTTGCCTCAGGCTTTTAATTTTTATTATTTTTTTAAGATTTTACTTATTGGGGCACCTGGGTGGCTCAGTGGGTTAAGCCTCTGCCTTCGGCTCAGGTCATGGTCCCAGAGTCCTGGGATCGAGCCCTGCATCGGGCTCCCTGCTCGGCAGGACGCCTGCTTCTCCCTCTCCCACTCCTCCTGCTTGTGGTCCCTTTCTCTCTGTGTCTTCTATCAAACAAATAGATAAAATCTTAAAAAAAAAGATTTTATTTATTAGAGAGAGTAAGAGAGAGCAGAGCAGGGGAGCACCCCTGGGGCTCCCGGCAGGCTTAGTCAGAGGAGCACGCCGCTCTTGATCTCGGGGTTGTGGGTTTGAGCCCCACATTGGGCATAGAGATGCCTTAAAAATGAAATCTTTGGGGCGCCTGGGGAGCTCAGTGGGTTGAGGCCTCTGCCTTCGGCTCAGGTCATGATCCCAGGGTCCAGGCTCTCTGCTCAGCGGGGAGCCTGCTTCCCCTCTCTCTCTGCATGCTTCTCTGCCTGCTTGTGATCTCTCTCTGTCAAATAAATAAATAAATAAAATCTTTTTTTTTTTTTTAATTTAAAGATTTTATTTATTTATTTGTCAGAGAGAGAGAGAGCTCAGGCAGAGTGGCAGGCAGAGTGGCAGGCTCCCTGCGGGGCAAGGAGCCCGATGTGGGACTCGATCCCAGGACGCTGGGATCATGACCTGAGCCGAAGGCAGCTGCTTAACCAACTGAGCCACCCAGGCGTCCCAATAAATAGATAAAATCTTAAAAAAAAAAAAAAAACTTTAAAAAACTAAAGTGCCCTCCCAGCGTGTGCCTTGAAGGGTGCCTGTGCTATGGACACTTGTGTCTCTGTCCTTGTTCCTTTTGGTCTCAGGGCCACTTCCTGACGGCCGCCTTCAGTCCCCACTTTCCTGTCAGGAGACAAAGGCTGACCTTGCTGGCCGTCCGGTGGGAGAGGGTCCTCAGAGCAGCAGCATCAGCACAACTGGGAATGTGTGGAAAGTGCCCACGTGCACCTGCTGACAGGCCTGTCGGGACTGGGGTGCTGGTGGACGCCCCCAAACCTGCTTCTGCCTGACTTAGGACACTTTTGTACCTGTTGCCCTAAATTATCTACTGTCCAGCTTCTTCTTGGGCAAAATAGTGTTATTTGGGAAAAAAGTCACTTGTCCCCCAAGGGAAGTGGGCGGGCTTTGCTGAAGTGCCATCCCCTCCCCCTGCTGAGGACCAGGCTGCGGCCAGACCCTGGCAATGGGGCACTGGGCCTCGTGGGGGAGGACGGGCCAGCCAGCCTCGGTCCTGGTGGGGAGACTGAGCCGGCTGTTCGTTTCTTGCAGCTTCTCAGATGGAAGTTAAGAAGCCCTTTATTCTGTCCTCCATGAGGCTTCCTCTTCTGGACACCAACCCCAAGGTAGATGGTGGGGTCAGCCGCAGCTCGGCTGGGAGCAGCAGCAGGAGGTGTGGCTGGGCTCGGGCGGGAAGTCCTCATTGACTCAGCCCGACCTGGACATCAGAGGGAGGACGTGGGTGTGGGTGCTGCTGAGCCGTCAGCCCTACTCCTTACACAGTTAACCACATGGGAAGGGAGGCAGGGGTCCCCGAGACCCCGTGGGGTCCGCTGATTCGCTCCAAGGGCTCCCAGAACTCACGAGAGCGGTCAGGCTCCCGGTTAGGCTCATCGTAAGGAAAGGACGCAGATTGCCCTCAGCCAGGGGCAGGGGCGCGCGGGCAGGGCCTGGGAGGGTCCGCACCGCCCTCTCCCCGTGGAGTCGCGGGCAGCGTGTGCTCTCCCGGCCCGAAGTGCCGGCTCGCACGAGTGCTGCCGGCCAGGAAGCCCCCGCCTCCCCATCCAGGGTCTTTGTCCGGATCCCGTCACGCTGACCTGGTCGTCTTCCTGCGTGGCCGACCTCCGTCTCCAGCCCCTCGGGAGCCCGAGCTGACACTGTGTGGCCCAGAGCCCCGGGGAAACAGGACACTAGACTGGCCCGTCCCAGCAGCCAGGGACAGGGTTGACCCTACTGACCCTTACTGGGGCCCCGTAGTCAGGCAGGCCTGCTCACTCCCGGGTCGCGGGGTCCCCCTGCCCGGCCCCGGGGGATTGCTGCAGACTTGGCGCTCATCCTGGGCAGCCTGCTCTTTGGGCCCTTCCATGAGAGTTTTGGAAACTACCGACGTGGACCCCCAGGCACTGAGGCCACGTCTATTGCGGGCCCCACGCATAGCCCCCAGATTTCTTCCTGGTGCTGTTGTGTGGGATGCCCCTGAAGGGCCGCCCCTCGGGGCGTGCACGTGATGGGGGATGGCGCGGAGCTGTGAGTGGCCAAGGAGGCTGGGGCAGTGACATTTGCCCCGAGGTCCAAAGGAGAGAGGCCTTTTGAGGAAGGATCTCAGGGGTGGGCAGCGTTGGACTGGCAACTGTGCCTGTGGCTCAAAGGGAAGCCCGGGGGCGCGTGGGAGGCGCCAGCTCTGGGGGAGGGGTTTTCGGCCTTGCTGACGAGGCTGTGCCTTTGAGCCACCAGGTGGGGCCATTAAGTGGGGCTGGACCGTAGGTTCAGCTTCCAAGGGGGTTGTGGCAGCAGCGGCTGATTCAGGGTCCTTGTGCTGGAGGGGGCGGTGGAGCGAAGGGTAGGGCCCCTGAGAGGTACCAGCCCTAAGAGCAGCAGCCCTGCAGCTCGAGGCGAGGCGGGGTGAGTGTGGGGCGGGGGGACGGCACATCGGGAGCCAGAGGAGCAGGTCTCACGCCCAGGGAGGGAGGGAGGTGTGGGGCAGGAGGAAGAGGGACCTTCTGCTGAGGCCGTGACGCCTCTGCAGGCTGCCGAGGTGGCCACGTGTGCAGCTGAGGGGCGGGCTGCGGCACAGGTGCAGGCACAGGTGCCGAGGAGGGCCGGGTGTAGGTGCACAGCAGGGGCGTGTGGCACAGATGTGGGTGCAGGAGCAGGTGCAGGCAGAGGACAGGGCAAGATGCCGTATCCCAACTGGGCTGTCGCGGCACCGTCCAGGGCTCCCCCCTCCCCGGCCCCTCCCTGACCTCCCTCGGTCCCGGGCAGGTGAAACGGGCTGTGGTGCAGGTGATCAGTGCCATGGCCCACCACGGCTACCTGGAGCAGCCCGGAGGAGAGGCGATGGTGGAGTACATCGTGCAGCAGTGTGCACTGCCCCCCGAGACGGAGGTAAGGGCGTGTCCCCCACCTGTCCGCTCTGGGGCTCAGAAGCTGTCGGCCTTCTGGAGGCCGTGTGCCCGTCAGAACCTGCGCAGTCCCAGCGGGGGCGGGGGTCTCAGCCCGTGCGCTGAGCGCCTCTCTGCTTTCTGCGCTAGGGCCCCCCTCCCTCAGCTCCCAAGGCCCCGCAGAGAGATGCAGAGCACATACCTGGTTCTCTCTGGGGCTTTTCTGTTGAAAAAGTTACTAAGCAAATCCAAGTTTCTTCTTGAGGGAGAGCAAGGTAGATGGCAAACACGCAGGCATGACTGGGTGGTTTGTCCCTGTGTCCTGGCCTTGAGCCTGCCCTCGGCCTGGTCTCTCGGGCCCAAGTCAGCTCAGAGCTGCGTGACCCCCGCAGGGAGCTCCGAGTTTGGGCGGAAGCACTGGAGTCCAGCCAGAGCGAGAGGACGCTGCTCCCTTGCTCCGAGAGCCGCTCTGTGGGCCCTGGGAAGGGCCGGCTCGGCACTGTTCCTGGGCCTCGGGTGGCCAGGTCTCCCCTGCTCCAGCCCGTTTCGGCCTCCGCGTGTTCACAGCCGCTCCGGGGCCTTTGGGCTTACGCTGAAGAGAATCAAGATCTCTGTTTTAGTCTGTTACTTCCCAGTTTTGGGGCATTTAAAGATTTCTTTCAGGGTATTAAAATTTTTCTAGGTGATTACTTTTTCATAGCCATCGTGGATTTGTAATTTTATTGTGTTGTCTTCTGTGAATCTAGCCAGGTTTATTCCTGCTTTTAAAGAATTTGTTGAGAGGGAGTGCCTGGGTGGCTCAGTGGATTAAGCCGCTGCCTTCGGCTCAGGTCATGATCTCAGGGTCCTGGGATCGAGTCCCGCATCGGGCTCTCTGCTCAGCAGGGAGCCTGCTTCCCCCTCTCTCTCTGCCTGACTCTGCCTACTTATAATCTCTCTCTCTGTCAAATAAATAAAATCTTTAAAAAAAAAAAATTCTTTTTTTTTTAAAGATTTTATAAATAAATAAAAGATTTTAAAGATTTTATTTATTTATTTGACAGAGAGAGAGATCACAAATAGGCAGAGAGACAGACAGAGAGAGATGAGGAGAAGCAGGCTCCCCGCTGAGCAGAGAGCCCTACGCGGGGCTCGATCCCAGGCCCCTGAGATCATGACCTGAGCCGAAGGCAAAGGCTTAACCCACTGAGCCACCCAGGCGCCCCAAAAAAGAATTTGTTGAGAGGGACACCCGGGGGGCTCAGTCGTTAAGCCTCTGCCTTTGCCTCAGGTCATGATCCGGAGTCCTGGGATTGAGCCCACTTCGGGCTCCCGGCTCCACGGGAAGCCTGCTTCTCCCTCTGCCTTTCCCCCTGCTTATGTTCCCTCTCTCGCTGTCTCTGTCAAATAAACCAAAACGTCTTATTGAAAAATATATAGAGAGAGGGGCGCCTGGGTGGCTCAGTGGGTTGGGCCTCTGCCTTCGGGTCAGGTCGTGGTCTTGGAGTCCTGGGCTGGAGCCCCAAGTTGGGCTCTCTGCTCAGCGGGAAACCTACTTCCTCCTCTCTCTCTGCCTGCCTCTTTGCCTACTTGTGATCTCTGTCTGTCAAATAAATAAATAAAATCTTAAAAAAAAAAAAAAGAGAGAGAGAGAGAGCTTGTTGAGGGGGTGCCCGGCTGGCTCGGTCAGTGGAGCAGGCAGCTCTTACTCTCAGGGCTGTGAGTTCAGGCCCCATGCTGGGTGCAGAGATGCCTTAAATAAATAAAATCATTTAAAAAATGTTGACCTAACAGATGATCAGGCTCTCAGAGTTGTTCGTACTTGTGTGGGACGAAGCTCTGTCTGTGTTCAGAGCGTTTTTTAAAAACTTGCTATTCAAGGCCTAAACGTGTCTCTTCTCTCTACTTGACCTTTGAGCTCTCCGGGAGAGGTGGGGGGTCTCGGACACTCATTGCATTTTGGCCATTTCTCTCTGGTGTTCAGTGTTTGCGTGAGTGGGAGGCTCGGACAGAACGTGTGGCCAGCAGGGTCAGTGTTTTGCAAGGGAGCGTCCTAGGGAGGCAGGTGAGGACGCAGTGTTGGCCGAGAAGCTGTCCCCCGCCTGAGGCTGCGGGAGCTCTGGCCTGCTCTGGCGAGACCGTGGCGGTTTCCGTCATTGCCACTCGGGCGCGCCCGTGTCTGCGGACGTCAGCATGGCCACAGCTGAGGATAAAGTGATTTCTTACAGAGTCTGTGGCGCGCAGGGAAGGCTCCTGGTCGGTCTCCGTTGTCCTGGAGGCTGGAACTGAGCCAGCTGGGCCCATTTCCTTGAGCACTGCCAGTGCCCAGTCTGTCACTTGCCCACAGTGGACGGGTGTCTCCTGTGGCGGCTGGGCTGGGTCTGCCCTGTTTGCTTGCTGGCTACGTCCCTGCCGCCCAGAGCCCACAGCAGTGCAGGCTTTGAGAGCAGAGCAGGACCGTCCCATGCGTGCTCCTGCCTCTCCCTGTCACGCCCCACCCCGGCCGTAGAAGCTGGGTCCTGACAGCGAGGACCTCACAGCGGACAGCGTGCGGGCCATCAGCATCAGTACCCTCTACCTGCTCAGCACCACCGTGGACAGGATGAGCGGCGTGAGTGCGTGCCTGCCCCGCGGCCTGCGCCTGGGCTCGCCCGGACGGCTGGCCACCCGCCCCGGGCGCCTGACCGACCGCTGACCTCTGACCTCGTGGCCCAGGGACTCTTGAACTCCGGGGTGGGCTCCTCTCTGGGCCACCTCCCCAAACCGCCCCAAGCCCCTGCGGGGCCTGGGGGAGCCCCTGGCTGCGTTTGCCCCGGCGGCCAGGACTCCTGAGGCGCGGCACCCAGACCGCGGCTCTGCTCCCCAGGTGCTCTGGCCCTACCTGCTGGCCTTCCTCACCCCCGTGCGCTTCACCGGGGCGCTGACCCCGCTCTGCAGGAGCCTCGTGCACCTGGCCCAGAAGAGGCAGGAGGTGGGAGCCGAGGTCTTCCTCATCCAGTCCAACAGCAACGGTGCGCCCTGCTCCCTACCACCTTCTCCTCGCCGCCCATCGAGCCCTCGAGCCCGGCCTCTTCCCGCCACCCAGCCTGCCTCCCAAGTGCCCGCACCCCACGGGGCGGTCAGGGCCTGGGCTCTGGGGGCGGCAGCCTGCTGAGCACGTCTCCCTCCTCCTTTCCAGTGGCCCTCCCCTCACCGTACGCCATCACCACGAGGCTGCTGGTGAGCATCGCGCAGCATGCTGTGCCGGCCCCGGCCCCTCCCCAAGCCAGCACAGCTCCCCGGGGGACTCAGGGAGGGGGTGGGCTCGCCCTCGGTCCCTGTGTCCCTGGCCTCATGCTGTCTCGCAGCGGGGCCGGTCGGGCACACCCCGTGGGGCTTGGGGGAGCTGTGTCCCGGAGCCCTCCTCACCTCCCCGCCACGGGGTGGCCTTGCGGGGCTCACGTGGGGCGCGGTGGCCCCTGGAGCACCTGGAGCTGCCGCCTGCACTTCCATCAGACAGTGGCCTCCCAGCCCTACGTCGGGGACGGCCGCGGGGCCGCCTCTCTGCGCCTCTTGAACGCCCTGCATCGTAGCATCCACCCTCTGCTGGGGCAGCGCTGGGCGACCACAGTCCCCCCGTTGCTGGAGCACCTGGACGGTGAGGCTCTGGGCCGCGGGGGCCCCTCCTCCTCTGATCCTGTGTGTGCCAGTTTGCGTCCTGGGTGGCTTTTGGGGACCAGAGTTTGTTCAGTTGGCAGAAGCGGCTTCCCCTGAGTTTCAAGGACACGGGGCTGGAAAGGTGTCCCTGCTGGGTGTCACCCAGGGGGCTCTGGGCTGTGCGAGCTGCTCGGCTGTCCCAGACAAAGGATGTGGCCTCTCTGGAAGGTGCTGGGCAGGGACCTGGGACTGGGTCTCTGAATTCCGCCCCTGCTTGCGGGGATGGGCCAGGCTGACCGCTTGACCGGTCCTTGCAGAATTTACCGAAGAAACCCTGTCCCAGAAGGAGTGGGAAGAAAGGCTGCTTGCGGTGAGAGCGGGGAGGGCGAGGGTGCGGCCTGGGTCTGCCGTGCAGGGCTGTCGCGGGCCGGACAGCTTGGGGCAGGGGATGCTAGTGGGAGGCTGCCCCTCTAGGGTCGTGACGCCGCCTTGACCTCACAGGGCTGGGGGTGGGGCGGCTGGTGGGCGTCTCCGGGGCGAGGACTGTCTGCCGCCCTCACCACTGCTCAACCTGATGGGACAGGCCACCGTGTCCCAGGGGCTCCGAGCTTCTGCCGGGAGGCTTCTGTCCTGCCCTCTGCCAAGGCCAGTGCACCTTTGGCTTCCCAGAGGGTTCTCTACAGAGGCTCCAAGGTCATCTGCTGACCATGTGGAGCTGTGGCATGGGACCACCCAGGGTCGCTGCATGTGACGCCCCTGGGCCTCAGTCCCCTCCCCAGCCAGCCCGCGAAAGGGCTGCGTTCCTGGCCCCTCACTGCCGTGGCTTCTGCCCACAGTTCCTTCGGGACACGCTGGCTGTCGTGTCTGACAACACGTGGATCTGCCAGCTGAGCCTGGAGATGTGCAAACAGCTGCCTTGCTACAGCGGGCTGCCCCAGGAGAAGGTTCGCAGAGCAGGGGTGTGCGGGGGGAAGGGCTTCTGGGCGTGGCCCTTAGGCTCCCCAGTTCCTGTGCCCTAACTCTGGGGGGGCCTTTCTGCCTGAACATGTCTCCAGTGGCCTGCGGGCCTGACAGAGCCCCCGCGGGCTGGCTGGGAGATGCGGAGCCCATTTTCCCCTCCTCTCGCTCCTCAAGTCGCCGCCCAGAACTCACGGGGTCTTCACAGCAGCCACTGCCCTGGGCTCCCGGCAGCCCCGGCCGCATCCGGTTGGCCTCCTGCCCCTGGGCTCCGGCGCAGCTGTGCCCCTCGGCTCTCTCGCAGAACTTCCTGTACAAGTGCGTGGGAACCGCGCTGGGGGCCGCCTCGAGCAAGGACGTGGTGAGGAAGCAGCTGCGGGAGCTGCTGGAGGCGGCGGGACACCAGGAGGAGGCCGAGCGCGAGGTGACGGCCGTGCTTCCCGGGAGGCCCCACCGGCCCCACTCGGCGCGTGCGTGTGTGCTCACGCGTGCAAGGCCGTGCCTCTCGGGCCGTGTGTGTGTGAGCACCGTGTTCCTTCCTGGCCCTGTCCTCGCCCAGGTGTGAGCGCACCTGTGTGCCTCCTCAGGGCCTCGCCTGCTGCTTTGGGATCTGTGCCATCTCTCACCTGGATGACGTCCTGGCCCAGCTGGGGGACTTCATGAGGTCGGATGTGTTCAGAAAATCCACAGGCATTTTCAACATTTTCAAGGTACAGGGGTCGGGGTGACAGCTAGGAGGGCATCTCAGGTGGGACTGGCCTGGGCTTGTGTCTTGGCCGTGATTTGAGGTCCTGGGGGCTGGGCGTTCTGGAGCTCCCTGGGCTCGGGGTCCCCTGCAGGTTGAAGGTGGGGCGGGGAGGCGGCATCTGGTCCACACCTCCTGTGGGGGGGCTCTTAGCTGACGACAAGCGGTGGGCAGCCCTCTGCTAGCCACGGACTCTGACGGGGCTGCCGTCCCGCTGCCTGTGTGTCCTCTGCCCGCTGGGGGTCCGTGGCGGCCGCTTTCTGGGGAAGCGTGACTCAGGAGACACAGAGCACGGCCACCCCTACGCCAGCCCTTGTGGCCGGGTTTCCTGTCTCCGGGCGCCTGTTGCAATTGTAGAATCTGCGGGGCCCCAAGGATGGAGGGTTCCAGTGCAGCCACTGGAGAGCGGACGGGGACCCAACTCTGGCCCTTGTGTTGCCTCTCATCCCACTCCGTTCTGCGCGGTCCCTGACTCGGGCCTTCCCTTCTGCCACATGGTCCCCAGCCGGCCTGAGCCCCGCCTGCCTGTCCTGTTCTGCTGTCCCCACCAGAGGAGCTCTGGGGGGTCAGGTGGCGCCATCCACCCCTCGGCGACGACTCTGACGTTGTTGGCCAGCCCCACCCTTCTTCCAGAGGGACGGGGGAATCTGAGCGCACGAGGCTTCCTGAGGGGGCCGAGGGCTCTGGCTGAGGCCCTGCTGCTCCCCTGGGCCCTTAGGAGCGCAGCGAGAACGAGCTGGAGAAGCTGAAGGGCACCGTGATCCTGTGCTATGGGCACGTGGCGGCGCGGGCCCCCCGGGAGCTGGTGCTGCCCAAGGTGGAGTCGGACCTCCTGCCGAACATGTTCCGCTACTTCAGCACCAAGGTGGGCGCCCGGCACACCGCCTGCGGGGGGGCCGCCGCGGGGGCCGCGCGTGTTAATCCCTTTCACTTTCGTCGTTCAGGTTCTGGGAATAAAGGTAGAGACCAAGGTACAGTGTGTGGGAGCTCAGTGCGGGCTCTGCCTCTTCTCTGTTCTCGGGGCGGGGCTGGCCGTGAGCTTCAGGGACGGAAGCCAGGGGGACAGGCCCCGGGGCTCCCTGCTCCCAGTCCGCGGACAGAGCTTTCCGGAGCCCGGCCCCACTGTCCGTGGAGCATCTGCTCCTCTTGCGGCCCGGACGGGGACCCGGGAGTTAGAGCCCCGGCCTGGGCCTGGATGGTGGGTGGACAGAAGGATGGCCTTCTGAGCGGCTGGACGGCAGGCCCGCAGCTGGGGCTCTGCTCCCTGACGCTCACGGGGCTCACCTCTCGGTGAGTTCTAAAGCCAGTGGCGACGGTCAGACTCTCTGGCCTCACTAACACACCTGCTCTCTGGGACCGCTGGCACTAACCTGTCACACCTCCGAAGGAGCAGTCAGGCTTCTCCCTCGAAGAACGGGCCCTCTTGGATCTCCTGGGGCTGGCTGGGGCTAGGGTATTCTGACGGTCATTTCTTCTTCTGGCCCTTCATGTCCCCAGGACAGCACCCCTGCACCCCCTTTCCCGACCATCCCCAGAGGCCGAGTTGGTAGGACAGGCAGGGCCACGCTCCCTCCCAGCGGCTCTTCTTGGGCGCGCTGGCTTCCCTCCCACCTTGACAGACCCCTGCGGGGGGTACAGAGCACGCTGTCGGCCCCGGCTCCGTCCCAGCCCCCCCGATCCATGTGGCTTTGGGGAAAGCTGGAGGAGGGCAGGCGGAGAGTCCCTCAGGAGGAGCGAGTGTGGCTGTGGGCGGAGGGGAGGGCCTGTGGTGCGCCCTGTGTCGCCGTGAGCGCCAGCCATTGTGTGTGCAGCCCCGAGGGCCCCCACGTCGGGGCAGAACCGTGCTGTGGGGCGGGCGTCAGCGGCCTCCTGCAGCCCAGCGTCCTTCTAGGACCCGGCTCTGAAGCTGTGTCTGGTCCAGAGCGTGTGCATGGCCAGCCAGGCCATCTGCAGCAGTGCCCAGGCCGGCTCCTTCCATTTCTCCCGGAAGCCGGAGTTGGTGGCACAGATGATGGTGAGCTGGGGCCGGGGGTGGCGTTGAGGGTACTGCCGCAGGCGGGGAAGGTGGGCCTGGGGAGGGCACATGCAGTGAGGGACCCCAGCCCCCACTCAGCACAGCCTGAGAAGCCCACACCAGGCCGACCGATAACCAGGGGAAAGCAGGTGCTTTGACCCAGGGCTGAGTCACAGGCCTGGCCCCCAGGAGTTCATCAAGGCAGAGCCCCAGGACTCCCTGAGATCACCCATTCGGAAGAAGGCCATGCTTGCCTGCACTTACCTGGTGTATCCTTTTCTCTGGGTGCTGGGGGGAGCTTCAGAGGGGGCCGTCTGTTCCCATGCTCTCTAGATGAGGGGTGCGGCCGCAGGGCAGGATGCGGGGCGGGGCGCGGGGCTGGAGAGGCCTCCGGCCCTTAACTGGGTTCAGCTCCTTGGAGCCGGCGCTGGAGGAGCAGATGCGGGCCGATCTGACGCGTCGCTGTCTGCACAGCGTCCTGTCTGTGCTGCCCGATACCGAGGGGGAGCGCGACCACCAGGAGGTACTGCCCTGCGTCTGGGGGGCCGGGACAGGCTGCCGAACGGGGCAGGGTCACTGGTGTGGCTGGCCACCCATCTCTTCCTAGTCCCTGTACCTGGATACCATGCGTGCCCTTGAGGATTTGCTCACCAGCCTCCTTCGGCGGGATATGACCCCCCAGGGCCTGCAGATCATGGTGGAGGTGTGCAGTGGGAGTGCACTGTCGGGGGGGAGGCGTGGGGGGGTGCGCGGGGGGCGGGCACCCCACCCAGCAGCCTGCCCCTTGGCTGCTTCTCCCGGCTCTCCCTGCCACGGGGGCCCTGGGGAGTTCTGTGCTCTCTGCAAGTGTGTGGTGTCGGGGGAGGGTCTTGAGCTGGGGGCAGCACCCCTCCTTCATGGGCAGGTGTGCAGATGGGCTGAGCCCAGATGGGAGCCTGTACTCCCCTGCCCTCCACTGCACGGCACTGGGATGGAGAGAGCCCGTAGCCCCGGTGGGAGCTCCGGCCGCCTGGATCTCCAGGTGGCAGAGAGGGCAGGCACTGGCCAGCCGCCTTCCTCGCCGCCTCCCGGCAGTGGTAGGGACAGGACTGACCTGCTTCAGGGAACAGCCTGGCCCTCTCTGGGCCTGGCTCGCTCTGGGCCCACCTAGGGTAGCCATGTCCGTGGAAAGGGACAGAGTGGGAGGTAGAGCGGGTGACCTGCCCTGACCCGACCAACGGGCCCTCGCAGCCGGGGAGGCTGGCCTGGCGTGGATGCTGAGCGGCCCGCGGCGCACAGGCTCCTGCTTCCCAGGCGAACCCCCGAGCTGGCACCGACATGAAGCTCCTTCTTCCCCAGCACCTGAGCCCATGGATCAAGTCCCCACGGGGCCACGAGCGGGCGCGGGCACTGGGCCTGAGCGCCTGCCTGCTGCGGCACTTCCTGGACCACCTCCGTGTTGGCGTGAGTGCCCGGCAGGCCTGCGGTCGCTCCCTGGCGCCCGGCCCTGTTCCTTGGTCTCTTGGCGTGGGGACTGCTGGGTGTGGCACTCGGGTCCCGGGGCACCCTACCAGCTTCCTGACCCTCCTCTGGTGGTTGCCCTGGGCGCCTCCCACGTTCCACAAGTCCCACCATCCTCTTTCTGGAGCCGTGAACTGAAGACCCTTCGGGGCCGGGAGTCGCAGGCTGGCCACTCAGTCTTACGTGCATTCACTGGGATGGTGTGTGCTGGGCCCCGTGCGAGGGGAAGGGAGACGGGGCCGGGGCTGAAAGGGTGAGAGCGCTCGAGGTGGGAGCCACACTTTGGGCAGAGGCGGGGGGACGCGAACACACAGATGCCGTGGGAGAGGCGGGTGTTGTGGAGGGACTGGGGGGGGCGGGCGGGGGCCTGTTCCAACACGCGCTCAGTGTCTAGCGGTTTCGGCTCGCCTGAGGTGAAGGAGCTCTCGGTCCGCCTTTCGGAGTTTCGTGCTTGTGCTCACGAGGTCGTCGGTCCAGGTGACTTTAGGATAAATTTGCTACAGTCCTAAAATATTCCTGCTGTGATTCTGGATTTTGGTAGGAACCGCATGGAACTGACGGACTGACGTGTTGGGCGACAGCATCTTTTTTTTTTTTTTAAGATTTTTAGCTTATTTATTTGAGAGGACTGAGCAGGTGAGAACACGAGCAGGAGGGACGGAGGGAGAAGCAGGCTCCCCGCGGAGCAGGGACCCCCCCCCCCGCCGCATGCGGGGCTCGATCCCAGGACCCCGAGATCATGACCTGAGCCAAAGGCAGAGGCTTCACTCACTGAGACCCCCAGGTGCCCCAAGAGCATCTTTTAATAATGGGTCTTCCCCGCGGGTCCCCCAGAAGCAGGGCCCGTGTCTGTGCAGCACGCGTGCCGGGTCGGAGGGCTCCTGGCTCTTGTCCGACCGAGTAGCTTTCTCTGCCGTCGCTTTTACGAACTGCTTGTCGCTGGGATGTCCGAGAAGCATGGACTTGCGGGTACTTAGAGAGGAGGTGGCTCGTAAGATTCTTGGGTCATTTCTAGTGAGTTTTAGTTAGCGCTCTTCAGAGGGGCTGACCGTCCTGCCCTCCCCGCCCTGTGCCTCCGAGCCCCTGCCGCGCTAGCGCTCCGGGCCGCGCTGACAGTCCCCCTGCTTATTTCTGACCGCGTCCTGGTAGCGTCTGAGGATGCTTCCTGTGGTTGTGTCTCTCGTGTTTGCTGCCACACCCAAACGTTCCTTCTGTACTGGCCGGATCTGCCGTGTGTCTCTCGCTGGCTTCTGCCTCCCGTGTGTGCCTTGGCAGGCTTCTCCCACTCCCGATTCCTTCAAGGCCTGCTTTTCACGTAATCCCGGTCCACTTAGAGTTCACTCTCGTGCGTGAGGTGACAGATGTGTGACCTCGCTGGGCGGAACAGCAGCTGCCACCCCCCCGCCCCCTGCGCTCTGCCCAGCGCCCCACCTCCCTCTGCTGGACACTCACTTCAGGTGGCAGCGGGGACGAGGGGCCCTTGAAGAGTCCTGTGCTTCCTTAAAGCATGGGCAGGGACAGGGCGGGGTGGGGGGCAGGTGAGGCAGGAGGCCGAGAGGTGTGTAAGGGACGTCGCCAGGCCCAGGGCAGGCCAGGCCATTTGCTTAGAGCAGAGTGGGCAAGGCTCTGTTATCTGAGGAGTGAAGATGGGACCCTAAAAGCTGGGGCCAGGACCCAGCGAGGATGAAGCGGGGGGTCTCTCGCAGCCCCTCACCCGACAGGGCTTGCTTTCTTGAGGCGAGGACACGCCACACCTATCAGCCAGGATCGGCAGAGCTGCCTCCCTCTGCTGTCTTGTGGGGACTCACTCGCTCCTTACCTCCTGATTGTCCCTCTGTCCGCACACACCTACGTACCCAGCCCTCCTCCGCTCAGGGACCCCTCCTCCTCCAGGGCGTGGGGAGGAGCCACCAAGGGGCTGTACTGGCCACACTCTTGCCCGTATCTGGATCCAGGTGTTACAGGGGGCACCTGCCCACCCGTGGCTTCTGCGGGGTCCCAGCCCCCCTCTCTGCTGTCCCCCGAGGGCCTCTGCAGGACCCCCTCCACCTGTCTCTCCAGGCCCTGGTGCCCTTCCACAACCTCGGCCTCCTCATAGGCCTCTTCTCCCCTCGCTGCGCGGACTTGTGGCCCGCCACCCGCCGGGAGGCCGTGAGCTGTGTCCGCACTCTGCTGTACCTGCAGCTGGGCTACGACGGTGAGCCCGGGCTGGGTGCAGGTGCTGGAGGCCGAGGGGCAGAGTCTGGGCCCTGGGGGCTGCGGAGGTGCCTGCCCAGCTCCACTCTCCAACCTGCCTCTGTAGGCTTCGCCCGCGACTACCGGGACGATGTGGTTGAGCGACTCCTCGCCCTCAAAGACGGCCTCGTGCACCCCGACCCTGACGTCCTCTTCCACACGTGCCACAGCATCGGCCAGGTTACCCGTGGGGACAGCCGCCCAGGGCGGAGGGGCAGCACTGCCTGGGGCGGAGGGGCTCTCCAAGCAGTCAGGACCTTGCGTGTTGTGGACTCCTCAGGGCACTGGTGCAGGGCACCATGGGGCTAGTGGGCATGGCGCAGAGACTGGGCACAGAGGCAGGCGTCGCTCAGAAGATGAGCTCTCAGGCACCACTGCTGGCCGGCACTGCTGCCCTCTCCCTGGGGTCTCCCCTCTGAGGCCCAGCGGCAGGGGCGTGGTCAGGAGCTGCTCTGAGGAGCAGAAAAAGCTGCCCCAGCCTCCCCCAAGAGCCCCCAGGCCAGGGCTGGGCTCCTCTTCCATTTGGTACCCAGAAATGGCCCTCGGGGGTCTGGAAGCTGTCTAACCTACAGAAGGAAGAAGGGAGGGGTTACTCAGTGAGCGGCAAAGACGCAGGCCTGGGCGAGTCCGGGCGGACCGGGGAGGGTGTGGGTGGCTGGGGTGAGACGGGGCGGATATCCCGCCACCTTTCTGCCCATGACTCCTGTGTGTGTGGTTTTGTGACCTCGTCCAGCATGAGCACTGCTTCTGCACTTGAGCATTGAGCCCGGGGCTCTGCTGGCCCGAGAGGACAAGGAGGGGACTGTTGGGTGGGATGCATTACCCTCTGCCCTTGACTCTGGTCTGGAGAGCTCCAGAGCCACTGTGCCCACTGAGACACCCCCGCTGCGCACACACACACACACACACACACACACCCGGCATCCCCGCTGCTGGAGGTCAGGAGGGGCCTCCAGGAGGGCGCTCTGACCCGCCTGCTGTGCTGCAGGGACCACCTTCCAGGGGCTGGGGTATGCAGGCCCTGGGGGCTGTGCCCATGGCCTGGTGGGGCATCAGTGTGGACAACGCTCCCATGTGAGCCACCACTGCCCCTGGTGCCCGGGACAGGGTAAGGAGGGCTGGAGGAGGGGCGTGAGCAGGTGGAAGTGGGGCAGCCCTTGCGGCAGCCCCAGACCCCAGGATGTTGGGTCTGTCTGGAAGGGTGCTGGCCCCCACCCTCGCAGTTCTTCTGACGCAACCGTCCTGCTAGATCATTGCGAAGCGCCTCCCGCCAGAGCAACTCATCAGCCTCTTGCTGACCATGTTTGAGGGGCTGGGCGACCCCGACAAGAACTGTTCTCGGGCCGCTACCGTCATGATCAACTGCCTGCTGAAGGAACGAGGCAACGTGCTCCTGGAGAAGGTGCGGGGGCGGGGCCTTGCTGGGCGGGGCCACGGTGTGGGCGGGGCCGAGCCATTGAGGTGGGTGGGCCTGTGGGCGGGGCCGGCAGCCTGCTGCCTGCGCTGGGGCTCCCGCGGTCCTGGCTCCTGTCCCCTTGCCCTGCCCGCCGGATAAGCAGAGGGTTTTCTCTTCCGGTTGAAGACAGGTGAGCACTGGGCCCAGGTGACTGCTGAGGAGTTGAGGGGGAGGAGGGAGGAAAGGGAAAGAAGATGCAGGGGTAAGGTGTAGGGAGCCCTTTAGCGAGTGGGCGCTGGGTGGGCGCTGTGGGCAGGACCGGGAGAGTCCCGCGGCCAGCTGCCCCAGAGAGGCCATGCGCGGGACACTCAGGTGCCGCCCGCTCCGTCGGCCCGTGCGTTCACCCTGCCTCTGAGCCTCTTGGCGGGAGCTCGGTGGCTGTCGACGCAGTGGTTCACTGTGTGCACTGCCAGCTGCTCTGTGTCCCGTGCCTACCGGCAGGCCCCTGTAGGGGTGAGGCGGGCTCCAAGGGTCCGGGGGTGCCTGCCCTGTCCTGCGCCTGGAAAGCATGTGAACAGAGGACTTGTCCAAAGCACCCAGCCCCGGGAGTCCTCCCCAGACGTGCACGCGCGGAGCACCTGTCCGTCTCCCAGCCTCTGGTCCCTACCCCGGCACCCCACAGGGTGGCACGGAGCACAGCCGCCTGCGTGCAGCGCCGCCCAGTGGTGACCTGGGAGGTCGTGCATGTTGCTGCCTCGCTCAGTCCTGCCTCACTCCTGCCGGCGAGCCGTTGGTCCCTCCTTCTGTCCGTCCCGTCCCCTGGCCTCAGTTCCCAGTCTGGGCAGTCTTTTTTTCTTTTTTTTTTTTTTAAGATTGATTTATTGATTTATTGATTTATTTATTGCCAGAGATCACAAGTAGGCAGAGAGAGAGAAGGGGAAGCAGGCTCCCCCCTGAGCGGAGAGCCCCGTTTGGGGCTCGATCCCAGGACCTGAGCCGAAGGCAGAGGCTTTAACCCAGTGCCCCAGTCTGGGCAGTCTTGACGTGAGCTGTCCGAGCTCAGGTTCTTTGACATGAGGGTGCGTGTCTGTTGGGGACATACTGGGGGAAGGACTGGCCTGCAGGAGAGGCCCCTGCGGAGCTCTGCCGCTGGCTTTCCAGGCAGCCCCCCTCCCGCCAGCAGCAGGTGGGGCCCCAGCGAGCCCCATGGTGTCCAACTCCGATGCGCACCCTTTCTGCCGTGCGCGCAAGGGCTCCGCAGACGCGTTCAGTCTGCGTCTCTCTGGTGGCCGATGCAGTTGAACCGTTCGCCCGTGTGTGCTGGCTACTCGGGGGTCCTCCCTCGTGAAGACACCAGTGTTCTGCCCACGTTTCGTCTGGGGTGTCTGCGCTTTTACTGGTGGTGGAAGTACTTTATCCGTGCAGGGCACGCGCTCTGTGTCGGAGGCCGGCACCCACGGGGGCGTGTGCACGCAGCTCACTTTCTCAAAACAGCGATGGAGGAGCGCTGGGCAAGGCCGCGGGACAGCGGAGCCGGCTCCCAGTGAGGGCTGCAGCGGGTGCGGCGGGTGGCAGAGCCTGGACCTGGAGGAGAGCTGTGGCAGGGTCGGGGAAGGGGTGCGGCCATGACAGGGCCTGCCGGCTGGAGGTCTGGGTTGTAGTTCGCGTCCCGCGGGGTGCCAGCTGGTACTCCGGACTGGTTTGACCGTCAGTTCCCGCGTGATGAGTGACGGCGGGCGTCTCCTGGTGCACTGGTTGGCTGCGCGTATGTCTTCTTTGGGGACGTATCTGTCTGTGTCCTTGGCCCAGTTTAATGTGCTGTCGTTGGATCTGCCATTGGGTCGCAGAGGCTGCACGTGTTCTGAGCGCCGGCACGGCATCGGGGTGTGATTTACAGACGCTCTTCCCCATTCTCCAGGGCTCCTCCTCGCTCTGCTGACGGTGTCATTTGATGCATGGAAGTTTTGGTTTTTTTAAAGGTTTTATTTATTTGACAAAGACAGAGGCGGAACACAAGTAGTGGGGGAGGGAGAAGCAGGCTGCCCACTGAGCAGGGAGTGTGACACAGGTCTTGATCCCAGGACCCCGGGATCACAAACAGAGCTGAAGGCAGATGCTTAACGACTGAGCCCCCCTCCCCGCCCCCGCGCCGTTTGTTTTCTTTACAAGAAAACTCTAAACCCAGGGTGGGGCTTGAGCTCATGACTCTGAGACCAAGAACCACGGGCTCAACCAGCTGAGCCAGGTACCCCTCGCGGGAGTTTTTAAGTTTGATGTAGTCCTATATTTTTGCCCACTTTTTAAAAAGATTTTAATCTACTTATTAGAGCAAGCACAAGCAGGGGTAGAAGCAGGCTTCCTGCAGAGCAGGGAGCCCGATTCGGGGCTTGATCCCAGGACTCTGGGATCACAACCTGAGCAGAAGGCAGAGGCTCAACGACTGACCCCCACCCCCAGGTGCCCTGATATTTTTGCTGTGGTTGCCTGTTCTTGTGGGTTACAGCCAAGAAATCATTGCCAAATGCAGTGTCACAAAGCTTTTCTTTTTCCCTAGGAGTTTTCTAGTTTTTGGTCTTGCTGCTCACAGTAGACCTGGGCTCCTCTCCACGGGCCCCTCACCCCAGGCTGGCGGGCGGGTGCTCATGCTGCTGCTTTTTCCACACTGTCCTCTCCAGCTCAGGCTCACAGACAGGGCCCTTCCCTTGCCTCCCTCAGGGAGGGGTGTTCCTGACACCCGGGCCCGCACTGTGTGTCTGTGGCCACCAGAGGCTCATGGGGGCCGTGGCACACCGGCCTCTTGTGCCCACGGACACCATGGCGGGCCGCTGTTTCCGTTCCTGTCCTGGCAGAACTTGGCGGGGGGACATCCTGGAGACGCCAGGACGCTGTTAGAGGGTCAGCTTCTCTGACATCAAATCAGAAGATGGGGTCCTCGGGGGTGACGCGTGACTGGACACAGTATGAACTAGGGCACATTGGACCACTGAGCACAGAGGGCAGGACAGAGCAGCCTCCGCAGGCTCCTGACCTCCGTGGTGCTGGCAGGCAGAGAAGGGCCTTCTGCGGGTGGCCGGGAACGTGCAGGGGAAGCCAAGGGAGCAGGACAGCCGGACGTAAACAGCGTGGGGCTGGCACTGTGGCAGGCGGCCCATGGCCCGGCAGCTCCCTGCGGGCCTGTGCCTGGAGCAGTAGAACAGCCGCGGGAGTCGGACGCGGACGCTCACAGCGGCACAGTCCGCAACAGCCAAGTGATGGCCACGGCCTACGCGGAAGTGCGACGCGTGCTCCCCACACAGCGGGTGCTGATTCAGCAGCCGAGCGGAGCGAAGCTGAAACCCGCTGCCTGGGCACCGCCTGGGAAACGTCTGCAAAACTCAAGACACGAGACACCAAAGGCCCGGGGTGTGAGTGCACAGCTCCGACGTTCGCACGGCCGGCTGGGGGGCTGCCAGGGGCGGGGAGGGGTGGCTGATGCACGTGAAGTTTCTCGGGGGTGACGGGGACACTCTAGGATGGGCGGGTGCGGCTGCCTGACGCTCCGGGCACCCCAGAGACCCCCGAGTTGCATACGTACAGCGGGTGGGCTCCGTGGCGAGCGGTCCGGTCTGCAAAGGCGCCAGGAGGAAACCACGGAGCAGGAGAGCGAGAGCCGGGGCGCAGGCGCGGGGCTGGTGAAGCTGAGCCAGAAGCACTGAGCAGGCCGAGCCCCACACGGTGGGCCGTCAGCACGCAGACCCCCATCCTGGGACAGGACGGGGCCGGCTCACCGGAGCCGACCCTGGACCGAGAGCCTCCGCGGCCCCGCACTGGGGCTCTAGGCGCTGAGCGAAACAGGCAGCAGCAGGGGAAGTATCAGAGACTCGGGATAAACCCACCAAACCCATTGGAAGGAAACACCTGGTGAGTCGGGGCAGAGAGCCAGCACCCGAAGTGAGCGAGGGGGGAGAAGCCGCTCACTCCCGCGCCCGCAGAACCGCCCCGCAGCCCACGGGCTCGCTGCTGGGACCACCAAGGGACGCGGAAGTCAGCTGGGCTGGCAGCCGTGGTCGCAGCCCAGCACACGCGCGGGCCGTGTGTCCAGGCCGAGAGCCTGGGAGAATGGAGCGTGTTGAGCCCCGGACTCGGGGGCTGGGGGTTCCTGTGGACGCCGTTGCACCCGCGGGAACAGGACCCCAGACCCAGCTGGTGTGGAAGATACCCCTCCCGGCTCAGCACGTCTTCACTGCTGGGGCTCCCCCAGCCGGCCTGGAGAGGACGCGGCTCCCTGTGGCGGGGCCCCGGCTGGTCTAGAGGACAGTGACAGCCGGGTCAGTGGGAGGACAGCCCTGGCGTGAGTGTGCTAATCTGCCTTCTGTACCCAAAGTTGTAAAAGAATGTTGTCATGGTCACGAGTCTTTTGAGAAATGACAGTGACAGCACCTCCCCCTGCAGCCCAGCCAGGGGCCTCTGGCTTGCCCACACGGGCGCAGGGCCTCCCACGTGCCCCACGTGCCCTTGCTGGCCAGCGTGGGCCTGGCCTGGAACGTTCCACCGTCATAGCTGTGGCCAGGCCCTTCTTGCTGCTCCTGCCTCCTAGGCACCCATGAGGGGCCAGCTGTCCTCATCCAGGGGACCGTGCGCCTGCCGCCGTCTCGTCTGCTGTCCTCTCAGACCCGTGGCTGCCACTATGTAGCCTCCAGGGTCGTGGATCCCCGTGCTTGGGGCCAGCGCCTCCTCCGCGTCAGCCTGGGGACCCACAGTGACGAGGCCATGCCCAGAATAGGGCCTGCCGGGCCAGGGCTGGGCAGGGGCACAGGCCACCCGCGGTCGCACTCCCTGCTGCTGCTTGCACCTGACGGCCCCTCTGGCTTCTGGGACGACGGCGGCCAGCCATGCCCCAGCACAGCCCAAGAGCCAGCGTCCGCGTCCTGGTCCTCTCTGTCCCAGTGCAGCAGTCACCTTGTTGCCTGGCGCGGGCGGCTGTGTGTGCTGCTCCAGGGGCCGGAGGCTGCGTGTCTCTGCCCGGGGGTACGAGGGCCCCGCAGGGGCTGGTGACTGCCATGTGCACCCCAGTGGCCTCCCATGCTCCGCGCGCCCCACAGACCGCCGGCCCGTGTGCACGTGGTACCTCCAGCCCCTCGGCTGGCTTCTCGGGTGCTTGTTACTTCCCACATGGAATCCAGGCCCTCGCTCTCGGGCCACAGCGACCCCACCCGAGGGGGCCAGGCTCTTGCCTTCTCCCTTCGGTCTGGTGGCCGGCAGTGTGATCTGTGGGGCTCCCTCCCCATGACCCCACTGAGTGGGGCTCACAGCCAGCCGCTCTCCCCGGGGCCCCTGCCCTGTGGGCACCGGAATGGCTCGGGCTGGGGGTGCGGGCCCAGGGCCTGACCTCCGTGGCCCACTGCCTGCAGGTACCTGAGCTCGTGACCGTGCTCCGCTCGAAGCTGCGGGACACCCAGGAGGAGGACATCCTGCAGGCCGCCCAGCACAGCGTGTACCTCCTGGCGTCCCAGCACTGCGCCGCCGTGGTGGCCAGCCTCCTGGGCAGCCCCCTGCCCTTTGACAGGTACGTGGCACCTGCCAGGCTGCGGGGGTGCTGGGGTCCGGCCGCGGGGCTCCAGGCCAAGGCCCAGCTCAGACACCACACTTGAGGGGCCTGCCTGTCGCCAGCCCCTCCTGCGTCAGTGCGCACAGCCCCTTGCTCTGCTGGGGAGGGTCCCCCACTCGCACTTCCCGCTCCTGCCTTTGCTACCGGGGAGGCCTCTGAGCTCCCGTGCTGGGGTCCTCCGTGCCCCATGCGGGGGTCCGCACGCCCCCACCCCAGCTGGCAGGTGCTGTCCTCTGCCCTGTGCACTGTCCTCTCCCTGACTCGTGTTGGCTGTGTCTTGCTGAGGCGCGTGGAGGCCTGCTGCCCGGTCGGGGTGCTTCTCTTCCTCAGGGACGCCCCCGACGTTGGGGTACATCGTCGGACGTCCTGTCCCTGTCAATCTTGTCTGCCTGGCCTTGGGACACGGATGGCTGCATTTCACGGCTGGCGTGACGGGAGCCCCGCCCCCGCGACCACTTCTCCGCCTCTTTTGATCTTCTTTCTTGTCTCCTTTTAGCCCGACTGGGACTTTTTTGTGAATGGTTTTGCCCCTGAATTAGTCCAGAAGTCATACCCACCCCATTTCTGTTCTTCTAGTGGCGGCCCCGAGAGTGAGGCTGTGTGCACGGAGCCCGGCTCACGAGCACTCCCTCGGGCCTTTGCGCGTGGGGCTCCTTCTGGGCGTCTGCATGGACAGGGACCCGGAAGGGTCTGGCTGTGGCTGCGGCCCGCCAGCCGCTCCACTCCTGCGGGCCCCGCCCTTTGCTGGTCACTCATCCCATGGCTTCTCCTTTCGGGGCCGTGTCACCGGCACCACCCACGGCCCGGACGGGGGCGGGGAAGTTGTCCAGCCCCCAGTAGTGCCCGTGGGCCCCTCACCTGAAACTCCGCGAAGCGTCCCGCCACCTGACTGCTGTCACTAGACACGCTCCGCCCCGTCGTGAGCTCAGATAACAGAATCAGCGTAGAAGAACCCCCGGCGTTTCCTGCCGGCTTCCTTGACGAAGCCCTCTGTCTCTGCTCTGGGGCACACCTGCTGGGGGTGGTGCTCAGGCACAAACGCCCCCCCCAGTTTATGCACAAGAGCAAAACTGCCCCAGCCCAGGCATCTGCATGGGGTAGCTGTGGGCCCGATCCGGCCAGCAACTGGTTTTTGTCCAAAGTGTGAGCTCACGATGAGCTTACGAGTGGTTAGGAAAGGAAATCAAAATAATAATTCTTCGTGGCTTGTGAAAAATCATATGAAATTGAAATCTGTCCATAAGCAAAGTGATTGGAACGTGGTGCGCTGCTCCCTTCCATGGCAGTGTCCACAGAGGCCCTGTGTCTGGGGTCAGAAGGGTGCTGGGCCCTGTCCTGGACACAGGTGGATGTGTCCGCCATGCCCAGCGCCTCCCTGTGTCCTCATCGGCACGCCACACCCTCCCTCCCGCTGGGCACGTGCATTTGGCCTGTGTCGCTTTCCTTCTGCGCGGTGGGTCCTCGGCGTCTCCCCGCTGAGAGTCTGCGGTCTCCGGCTCTGGCATGGGAAGGTGCCCTCGCCCGGCTGCCCTTGAACGTTCTGTGGAGTCGGGAGTCTGGTTGGACAGGTCCTTCCGTGCACGGGTTGGGGGCCGGGCCAGGCTGCTGCAGGGCCACTGGAGGCCGCAAGTGTCTGTCCTCAGTCCTGCACACTTTCCGTCCTTTTTCTCTTGGAGACCCATCCTCCTCTTCCTCACCTTTGTCCCTCCCGGCTCTTGTACTGAGTTCAAGGGGACCTCTCCCGGCCTGGGTCCCCGGTCGCCATGGGCGCGGCTGGGCCGAGCCGGCGCCAGACCTCCCGTGTCTTGGGGGAACGGCGGCGGCTGTTCTTTCCAAATCGCTCTTCGGAACGTCCAGGTCCCACCAGATGTTTGAAGCATGTTTTCTGTGCGGCCCGAGGACTGGGTGGCTTTGGGGCAGTCGCACTCCCAGGGCCTGGTGGGCCCGGCTCGCTCTGGCCGAGGCCTGCAGAGTGCTCTCTCCTCCGGGAAAGCCTCTCGGGGGGCCTCAGGGCCTGTGTTCATGTCGCCCCATTCTCCCTGTCCTCTGTGCCCTTCTGCTTGCCTCCCAGACCCCCAGGGACAGGGGAGACGCAAGGTCAGGGGGTCGTCTCCCGGCTGGTGGGAGTGAAGGCTCGCGGGCGCGTCGGAGGGCCACGGTGTGGGGCCGGCAGTGACCTGGGGGTGACTGGCCTTCCGCCCTGTTCCAGCCACACCTGTACTCTGTGGCGGGCGCTGGCTGTGGAGCCCGGCCTCACCACGCAGGTCCTGGGGCTGCTCCTGGACAAGATGAGCAAGGACGTCCCGTTCAAGGAGACCCGGACCTTCCTGCTGAGCAGCTCCCCGGGCCGCGAGGCCACTCTGCTGCCCCTTGCGGTGAGTGGGGTCCTGGGGCTGCCGCGTCGGGCCCCACACGGCCTTCCCCCTGCTCGTCGAGGAGGCCGGGGGAGGGGCTGTGTTGCTGCCGGCAGGAGGACCCCACAGGTGGCCCGGGTGCCACCCTTCAGGCACCTGGCAGCTAATAGGGGTGCGGGCGCCAACCCCGCTTGGAGGCCGAGCTCGTTAAGGCCCCACAGGTGTTGGTCCCCAAGGGCATGGAGTCCGTTTCATCCTGCGGAAAAAAGTAAGCCTGCTTGGCAACATTTTCAGCAGTAAAGCAGCTGTGAGAATTCCCTCCTCCTCCTGCGGTGGGACCGAGCGCAGATGGCGGAAGGCCTGTCCCCAGGTGGCCACACTGCCCCGGTGCCTGCCTCCGGCCCATGATGGCCCAGCTAGGCTGCAGCCCTCTCCGGGCCCGAGCTCTCCACGCATGCCAGGGTGGGCCGCGGGCTGGGCTGGTTCTGGGGTGCAGGGCCCAGCCTTCACCACGGCCAGCCCCTGAGGGAGGACTGAGCCTGACGCAGCCCCTGTCCCCAGGCCACGTGCGCGCTGTACGAGGTGATGAGCACGCCGGCGTCCGGGCCCGCGGTGCTCGGGCTCTACCCCCAGCTGTTCGCGGCGCTGCTGCAGCGGGTCAGCTGCACTGTGGACGTCGTGCTGCCGCGGACCCTGCAGGCCAAGGAGAGGAGGAGCGCGGCCTCTGCTCCAGCCCCCAGGACCCTCGAGCCCTGCAGGTAGGCAGGCCCCCTCCCCCACTGCCCCCGACACTGTGGCACGAGCCCGTGTGTGTGCACGCATGTGCAAGGGCACCTGACATCCTAGCAGTCAGGGACAGGACCGGAAGCGCAGGCCAGGCCTTGGGGGCTTGATTCGGGGCCTGCTTTGTGTCTGGGACACTGGCACTTCCCCTGGGGATGATGTCCTGGGTCCCAGTCGGGGCTGGGGCTGTGGGGGAGGCAGCTGCTGCTTGCCCATGACCTGCAGGGGCTTGTCGGACGCTCGGGTAGGTCCAGAGTCCTGCCTCCTCTAGAACGTGGGGCCACGGGGTGAGCCCCCCTCACAACCCCACGTGTGCCGCCTCAGTCCTGAGCTCTGGCTTTCTGCCGCCCTCCCAGCCCATCAGGGACCCCCTTCGGACGCGTCAGACGCCCCGCCCCGCGGAGAGGGCTCCTCCCCTGCAGCTGTCACTGGGCTGTGGGAACCTTGTGGTCTCTACCAAGTGGGCCCGGGGTCCTGGGGCAGGAGGCCAGCGGCTGGAGCGGCCTGCCGGCAGCGGTCACCAGAGCTGGTGCTGGAACACCTGCCTGCCTGACCTGGTCTCTGGGCTCATTCCTGCGCCCTCCGGGGAGGCACCTCAGGGCTCCAGGTGACTGCTCCAGGCCACAGGGCGACACACGAAGCCCGAGGAACATTGAGCTCAGGCTGCCTCCCCACCCACTGCAGGCCTGCGGGGTCAAGTGGCCCCCGGGGGTGCAGCGGGCAGCATTTGCTTGTCCCCTCCTCTCGGCCCCACCGGGCTGCCCCACACAGGAGCCACTCACACCTTTTGCCAGAGACTTCTGGTTCAGCAGAGCCTTCTGGTTCTGCGCAGACCAAGCGGAAAATGTGAATGGACTTGGCGCCTTGGGCCTGGCGCACCGACCCCGCTCCATGGCCTGGGAGCTGCAGGGCTACAAGCCCCCATCAGGCTCCCCAGCTGCCACCCCTGAGCTGAGGGGTGCAGGGCCAGGCCTCGGAAGTCTGACCCCAGGAAGGACCACATCTGTAAGAACCCTGGGCAGCAGGGTGGACAGGCCGTGGTGGCGCCTCATCCGAGCAGCTAGCACACTTCTCAGGCAAACCTGCGTCCCGGCACTTGGACTTGGTCACGGCCCGTCGGAACTGGAACTGGCCCTGAACAAGCCGTCTGGTCACAGAGCCCCTGCCGCTCGTGGAGGCCTGGCGGGAACCTGCGGCCGGACACCAGCGTCACGTGTGCTGCCTTAGGGGCGAGGTGGCCACTTGCCGGGGAGGTCAGCCCTGGGGAGGGTGGGAGGTGCTGTGGTCCCGGCGCCCCCTGTGCGCCCCCCCCCCAGCCCCGGTGAGCGTGCTCGGGGCTGCAGGCATTGCTGCGGGGCTCTGCTGAGACCCAGGCCCGCGGGCTCCCTCCCCTGTCGCCTGCCTGCTGCCGGCCCCCAGAGCTTCCCAGTCAGCTGGGCAAAAGGCAGTTGCTAAATCCCAGCTGCGCCCTGGGGGCTCCCAGGACTGGAGAGGCCGGTGCCCGCAGGGCTGGGTGAAGGCAGCGGGCACAGCTGTGCCTGCCATCCCCCCGGTGGCTGGGTCGAGGTGGGGCTGGATGCGCCCCAGCCAGCCGCCGGCCCGTCCTGGCCTGTGGGCGGGGCTGCCCTCCTCACCTGCACGGAGCCCCACCTGCCATCCCTTTCCTGGGTTCTGGGGTCTCCCGGGGAGGGTGTGGCTGTGCGCCTGTAAGCACGGGGGCTCGTTCTTGGGGGCCTGGACCCTGCTCCTCTGGCCGCCCGCATCGCCCCCCCCCCCCCCCACGCCGCTCATCTGAAGACCCCTCGCAAGTCAGACCCTGACCTGCTTGGCTTCACTTTTCTCGATAACTTTCTACGCTTTCTTCTGTTTTTTATCTTAATTAAATGGAGGTCATCAAGGCAAGTGAAAAACTCTGTAGGTTGTGACACTAACAGTGCCGTGGGGCCTTGGGGCCACTGCCTGCAGCGACCCCCCACCTGCCCGTCATGGGGTAGTGGTCAGAGGGTCCAGAGCCACCTCCTGGTGCCCAGCTCGAGATGGGGGGAACTGAGGGGCCCCCCAGAGGGTGCTGCTGGCCGGGTACAGGCCAGGCAGCCCGGAGACATCCCCCCGACCCAGGAGGCTGAGCCTGTGTATGTGGGGGGCCCTCTGGCACCCCCAGACCCATCCGCACATGTCCCTGCAGCTCTGCCGTGGAGGCCCTGCAGGCCATGCTGCTCCGGGGCGGCAGCGAGGACGTGGTGCAGCGCATGGAGCTGGAGGGAGGCTGGCAGCTGCTCAGGACCTCAGCGGGGCACGAGGAGGGGGTCGCCCGGCTGGCCAGGTTCGGCTTGGGCTGTCTGGGGCCCTGGGACCCCCACACATGAGGACCAG